>NC_135764.1:0-322500 GCF_052425735.1 Oculina patagonica
ATTCGTTTTACGCAGTTTCTCCTGACAAGCATCTATATCTCTTTAAGTCCTTTTAACAGTTACCGACGCCATATTGGAATAGCAACCGCGCAGACATGAGAGCGAGGCTAGAGTTGACTCGTGTTTGAGCGTGAAGAGAGATTCCAGTGAGAATTCGGCAATTTGCGCGTCTTTTTTCGCTTTTTTCGGAAAAAGAGCGAAAGTTTCAATTGTAATAATACTCCTTCGTTATCTTCTAAGATGTAAGGAAAATATTGGACCGCTTTTGGTTGCAAAAAAGGCGAGGGAGCTTCTCACGGAACATCACTTGTTTTGGTTTCCCATTGAAGGACATCCAGCGAAGAAATCCAAGGTGTAATCTGACAAAACGTCAGCATGGTGAGGACAATTTCTTCGTCTTTAAAGTAAGGAGATATTCACAAAATTTCTGAGAAAGCTGGTGGGATTTAAGAAAGGTTTTTAATATGCAATGTTTACAAAACGTTTGTTTAGATAATAACTGTCTAAAGTTGATGATAATATTTACATACATCAAATATAAATGCTATGCATTGCTGTTGACAAGTTTTCAGTGAAATAAATATCCCAAATTAGGAAATAATCCCAATTTTGCAAAATGTTTTTATTTTTATTTTTCAGTGAGGCAGATTTTTTGTATTTTTATAAGAATATAAACAACAGAGTTGCTTTTAGGTAAAGTTATATAATTAATTATAAAGGTTTTAATATTGTCTCATGGTGAAGAGCTATCCCAGTAAACATGGATTGTGTTACAATCTAAAAGGAGTCCCCTAGTTAAAAGAAGGCACAGACAATCATCTACTTAAGAAATGGAAATACCACAAGCAGAGGGCAATTCTTTAAGAGTTAAAAAAAGTTTTCACTGTTAAAGCTGCATAAACTTTTAAGTTTTGAAATAAATCATTGTTAAGCTAATGGATGAAGATATTTCTAAGAAGCCCTTTTACAGTTCCTGTTGCTATAATTAAATAAAGTACCCACCCAAATGGATAGAAAGGCTTAAAAAAAGCTTGCAAGTCTAAAATTTTATTTTAAAACATTACCTAAGATGAAATGATAAAATTTAAGATAAATCATTGCAATCATTTACATGTCCAGGGACAACTGTATTCATCCTTTATCCTTGGCTTATCTTGGCCTAAAAGGAAATTTGTTGTCTATTTTAGAGAGAAATTATCACCAAATTCTTGACAAGAGACATTTCCATTTTCACCCCTAAGACATTGGTCAGGAGGTTGCAACAAGAGAAACTCCTCTACCTCAATGATGGTTGAGTTCCATATGGACACTGCTCTTGTTAATAATCTAGCAGAGTTCCACTCAGCTTCATGATTAAAGTTTTAAGTACATCTACATTTAAAATTCACTTTGGCATATTCATTTTTATTCAGCGAGAAAGGTGAAAATAAAGACTTTTTAGAACTTGTGAAAGCTCTGACAATGTTTGGAATTGTTTACATACAGAAGTCACAGGGACCAAACACACATGTAGCATAAATGCACACTCATCCTCCAAGAAGCATTACTTTCTTGTCATATTGAAAGAATAATTCATCTTAAACATAACATTGATATCTTCAATGCTACATGTAGGACCTAGATGTAGATAGCTCCCCGTTTCAGATATAAAAAAAAACATTTAGAAATATTGTTTAAGTATTGACGTTTTTTGGTTTCAATGTTAAAGACCCATAAGTGGTTAGACCTTTACTGTCCAAGAATGATCAGTCTCAAAATTTCACTTAGTCAATACATACACATGAATGTCAACCAAATTCTCTCAACTAGACAAATGTTCAATCTGACTATAAATGGTTTACCTATTAACAGCACAACTACAAGAAAGCGACCGGGAGAGTCAATCTGCTGCGGAAAATTTGTTCTTCCATTACTTGTGCAGCTGCAGAAAGCATTTACAGGGCTATGATTATGCCTGTTTTTACCTACTGTAGTTTAATTACACTAAGCTATTCAACTTCACGCAGGCAACTGATTCGCAGAATCGAACATCGTGGCCTAAGCTGCATATCTTCAGGACTGGGAAACAAGACTGACATCCGTATTCCATCAGTTGACAGTTATCTGAAAAGAAAAGTCAGTCTCTGTGTTTTTGATTGTCTACTTGGAAATGCGTGTACTCCTTTTAAGAACTATTTTAAAAGAGTTTATCACAGTGTCAATACTAGGAACAGATTTTCCTCTATCAAACTGCCGAAAGTGAAGCTAGAGTTTGGCCGGCGGAGTTTTTCTTTTTTAGGAGCCTCCGTTCTTAACAGTTTGCCGTCGGACATGAGAAATCTGAACTCTAGGCTTCTATTTAAACAAAGAGTTAAACATTTTTATTTGTAATTTTTATTCATAAGCTTTTATATGTTTTTGATTTGACATTTTTAAACTTTTTCACCTTTTTAAATTTTAAAAATCTTACAGGACCCCTAAGATAACTGTACTCTCCAGTAGTGATGGGTTAATCCTGTTGAAAATATTCATTAATTATTATAATAATTATTATTAGAATATATGTGTTGCTAATTTATGGGGATGAAAGAGTTAAATTCAAGGAGCTTTGTTGAATTCTAAATTCTTATGGTAAATGATTTATGCTAGGCTGTCACTGAGGGACCATAAAACTACCCTGGCTGTTATGAGATTTAACCATAATTTTGCTTGCCATTCAACAAGTTCAACAACAAGTTTATTCAGTAATACCATTTCTATACATGGTGTTACCGATTGAAAAACAATGAACAAATATGTGATAAAAGTGATTCCAGTGATAAAAGGTGCAAAAATACAATTACTGCTGATAAATGGTAAAAAAGGTTTTCCCTTTGCTTTTTTATCCTATTTTCTTGAGTAGATGGTTTTAAGTGCCTTTTTTTAATTGTGGTATTCTTTGTAGATTGTATCATAATCCATGTTTACTGGGATAGCTTTTCACCTGAGATAATATTAAAACCTTATCCAACTAAGCACATAACTATAACTTTCCCTAAAAGAAACTCTTTGTAAATAATCAATTTCTTACTTTGTCATTCTTTTAAAAAATATAAAAAATCTACCTGACTCAGGTACCTGATTGTGAATAATTCCTGATTTGGGATATCTATTTCACTGAAAACTTGTCAACAGTATAGCATTATTTGATGTAAAATATTATCAACAACTTCAGACAGTGATTAGAAACAAGTAAACAAAAGTTATGTAAACATAGCATATTAAAAACCTTTCTTAATTCCAACCGGCTTTCAGATCACACGTTGGATTTATTCGCTGGATCTTATTGGGAAACCGAAACAAGTGATTATCCATGAAAAGCTCCCTCGCCTTTTCGCTTTCCGGCCTCTAAATCAGTGAACGCTTTCGGCAATTCTACTTTACAATAAAACCTTGATCTAGAAACTGCAAAACTCCACGAAAATTAACTTTTTAAATTGTGATTTACACGCAACACGAAAAAACGACACCTTTTTTTTTTCGATTTCACTTGACTTTAAAGTCTACACATTGTTGTCATGCAGTTTTTTCCGATTGGGGGGTCACTTTCCGTGTACTCGGGTTAGTGCTTTCGGAAGTTTTCGACGGTGATCGGAGAATCCGAAGTTTCGGTGAGATGGGCAGCCAAGGCAGTAAACCCAGAAATTCGATCAGTATCGAGTAAGTCGCACTTTATTCTTGAATCTAGAAGCCTTTTTTGACACAGCTTTCGAAGAACGTGTGGTGGCTGGAAAATATACATCAAGGAACAACTTCAAAGGCAGCGGTGGCGTAGATGAAAAGTGAAATAACAATCACGACGGCTGAAATCTTCATATCTAATGAGCTGAACAACTGCGGTCGTAGGTCACGTTTCTTGTTTTTCACACTTTTGACTCACTTTCCACAGTTTTTGTTTCTCTGTGCGGCTTGAGCATTTTTGATTCGCATATTAAAACGAATCAAATGTCTGGTTATTTATTTATTTCAGCTTTGCCAAACACAATGAATGCACAACGAGTTGTATCAAAACAAGTTCGCTGATCATGTTGTTTTACTTGTCTTGGACTCCGGGATATAATTCACCAGCTCCATTTCTCTCAAGTAGTATATTTAACAAAAGACCGATGTCGAATTCAGAACTGAACTAAAACATTGTCATGAAAAGAATAAAAATTACATCGAACCGTAGAATATGCATATATCCAAACCGTGCGACAAAATAATTTAATTGTCGGTTCAAATAACGTCCTTCGCCGCCTCTCAAAACACCGACTTCAAGTGAATATTTCGTAAACAGAAACATATATTTCTCCGCCTTTCTACGCAAGCTACTAAGAAATTATTTGTGAAAGCTTATTGAAAAGTTCTTATTCCAAAAAGGTTAAAAAAGAACTCATTGAAAGAAAATAAGTTTTTCGATGAGTTGTTTACACAAGCTTTACACAAAAAGTAAGGGTTGTGTAAACAAGCGATGCGAGACAGTTCACGTGCTCCACGCAACATTTCTTTTTTTAATGAAAATAGTATCCTATCTTGCTAGCGGTAAGGAAAGGCTTTTGGTCTAATAACTGCTGTTCTTGTAGGATTCTAGGTTTTTATTTGCATGAAAAAAGGTATTTGTCGTGAACGACGTGACAAAGGGTCACACCACGCTCCTTCACATTGCGTGACATCCCAAGCGGCAATGGCAACGTTTGTTTCTTGAAGTGTAGTACATAAGACAAGTAATAGAACACTTTGTTCTTCCAACAGTCTTGTAAATAATAAATTGATTGACAAGTTCTTTGTTTTTTCGCCTTGTATCTCGAATTACTCGATTCGAAACTTGAAGTTGTTGACTGCTACAGTAACTCATTGATTAATTCATAATGTCAACTTTTATTCAAATGAAAGTCCACACATGTTCGCATAGCGGACTCACTTTTACTGTTATTAGGATTTCTCTCGGGTATTGCTTAAGTCGATATTCTCAAGTAATTGTGTTAATTCACTTATCGCGAAAAAGTCAAAACGAGAAATTTCTCGAGTGTTTTCAGCTTTTCGACGTTCTCATCAAAACGAAAAAATGTCGACTTTTTTCCGCTTTATCAATTTCGCCTTTATGATTGACAGCTGTCGAAAAAAGCTTGAAATGAAAATGCTTAGTAAATAATAAAGATGGTAAATTTCAAGCTCAGTGATAAATAGTGAAGAAATTATTCAACATGACACGAGCGTGGGACAAAGAAAAAATCTGAGTCCCCGACGGGGCTCAGATTTTTTCTTTGTTATCTTTATTATTTACTACACATTTTGATAATTTCGAAATTTGCTGATCCACGCTCGTGTCATGTTGAATAATTTCTTCACTATGAAAATGCTTGTATGGCTTGTGCATTTTTGTGCCACTCCTTCTGTAGCTGTGAAGATGGCAACCTGCGTTAAGATTAAGATGAATGAAAAAGTGATGAGGCTTAGGTCTTCAACTTTCTGGGAAGTCTCTTTGTAGTTCTGGAAATTTCTCCTTAAATAAATTGCTGTTCTTCGTATATGTTCTTTTTGCTTTTACTTGACTTTTTATTATGTCAACATTACTTTATCTTTTATACTCCATGGTGCCAAATTTAAATGCAGAAAAAAAAATGGTGAAAAAGAGAAAGAGGTGCAAGCGTTTCAATGCACGCCATTCTTTGACAGCTGTCAATCAAGGAGGCCTAATTGAGAAAGCGGAAAAAAGTCTACATTCTCTTGCTTTGATGTGAACAGCGAAAAGCTGAAACACTCGAGAAATTTCTTGTTTTGAATTTTTCGCGATAAGGGAATTCTTAAAATAACTTGAGAATATCGACTTAAGCAATATTCGAGAGAAATCCTAAAAACAGTCCACTTTATCTGAAAAAATTGGCACTTATTTCAGGTTTTCTAAACACGAACAAAATCAACAAAAAAGGTGTCGTTTTTTTCTGTTTTGTGTGTAGATCACAAATCAAAGGGTAAATTTTCGTGGAGATTTGCAGTTTCTAGATTAAGGTTTTATTGAAAAGTAGAATTGCCGAAAGCGTTCACTGATTTTCTAGTCCTTATTGAATTAAACGTTTTTTAAACTAGAAAAACGATACGTAAGTTTCATTTAGCGTCCCTCGCGTATCCTCGCGTGTTCCTGCGTAAGTAAAAGATTAAAATCTTCCACGATGAAAGATGTGTTAGTTAACGATATTCTGCCGTGACTCCACGAGCACTTTTCGCCCTTTAGTCCTTCTTGAATAAAACGACTTTTAAACCTGAGAAATGCCACGTTAGTTTCTTTTGACGTCGCGCGCGTATCCTTGCGTGTTCCTGCGACAGTAGAAGTTTAAAATCTTCCACGAAGTGTTAGTTGTCGATATTCTCGCGTGTCTCCACCCACGCTTTCCGTCCTGTAGTCGTTATTGAATAAAACGACTTTTATGCTTGAAAAATGCGACGCAAGTTTCTTTTGACATCGCGCGTATCTTCGCGTGTTCACGCTTAAGTACAAGTTCAAAACCTTCCACGATGAAAGATGTGTTAGCTGGCGATATTCTTGCTTGTGTCAACGCGCGCTTTCCGTTCTGTAGTCCTTCTTGAATAAAACGAGTTTTTAGCTTAAAAAATGACACGAAAGATTCTTTTGTCGTCGCGCGAATATCCTCGCGTGATCCCGCGTAAGTACAAGTTTAAATCTTCCGCGAAGAGAGAAGTGTTAGTAAACGATATTCCCACGTGGTTGCACGCGCGCTTTCCGTCCTGTAGTCCTTCTTGAATAAAACGAGTTTTAAGGTTGAAAAATGCCACGTAAGTTTCTTTTGTCGCGCGCATGTCATCGCGTGTTCCAGCGTGAGTAAAAGCTTAAAATCTTCCACGATGAAAGATGTGTGAGTTTTTTTTTTTTTTTTGTATTTTATTTTTTTTTAGAAATTACAATGACAATAATACATACAAGAACCTAATGACAATGCTACAGACACAAACGAATTACAATATTAAACAAGCCTTGCACAACGTGACTTAAACTTAGTACAAATTGAAGGGACCAAATAAAAACAAAAAAACAAAAACAAGAACAAACAAACTGCCTCCGACAGCGGGTACAGATACAGGTAATTTTTGGTTAATTTACTACAATAAGAATAAGAAAAAGAAAAAGAAAGGGTGACAATTAAAAAGGATTTAATTAGACATTAAACCTAAGGTGATAATAGAGGGAGCAGAGGCTCCCACTTCGTATAATGGTAATTTAGATTATTGTTCTCTCTCGCAATGAAACGTTCCAGTTTGTAAGTATTCTTAATACGTTCTAATAAAAGTCTTGGTGATAAAAATTTGTCATTTAATTTGAAAAGATACAGGAGATATTTGCCTTCAAGAATGATATAGTTCATCAAAGAACTGTGGGTTTCTTTATTACTTATTCCAAATAAAACATCTGTGATCTCGAAGTCCTTAGAGACTTTTAATTGGTCTCTAAACAAGTTCACAACTTCATTCCAGAACATCCTAACTCGTGGACAATAGAAAAAGAAGTGTTCTATAGTTTCTATGTCCGCTTTACATAGGTAACATAATGGGGAGTCGACTATTTTGAATTTATGAAGCGACTTGTTTGTGTAGAGAATCCTATTTAATATTTTGTACTGAAATTCGCGTAGTTTTGTACTCAAGGTTACTTGGAATGGTAAAAGGAATATGTCTTTCCAGTTTAATTGAAAAGACTCGGTATTAAAAAGATCTTCGTATTTCTTTATGGCAGCGGGCGCACGTACAATTTTAGAGATCAGGCTGCTATACAACGATTTTGATTGCAATTTTTCTACTTCGTTTTCTTCGTTGTTAATTTTGATATGAAAAGTGGAGAGATTTAGTGGATGTGTGTGAAAAGGTATAAGATCTCTGTTTGCGTATAAAGTATTTCGCCAATGTAATGGAAGAGCCTTGTATATACTGAACAGTAAGAAAGTGTCTATGGGTGAAAGAGCCGATCGCAAAGGTTCTTTTTTAAACACAAGCTCCCCCGCACAGTCGTAGAGCTCGCCAACTCTATATAAACCATGTTCACGTATTTTGGCGCTGAAGACAGATTTACCTTCAATACAGATGTACTTGTTGTTCCATATTACTTCATTAGAAATTTCTTCCAGTGTAGAGGGATCTGTTTTATTCATAGAGGACCATAGGATTAGACATTCCTTATAGAAGATCGGAGTAACCACCGATAGCCTTTCAAAGTCAAAATTGCAATGAAATAGGAATTTGCCTCCCACCCTTTTAAGATACGTATCTAAAAAAAATTTCCAGCCTGCGGTGTACGGATCTAAATATCTTTTTATACATATTATTCTCTGTGCAGAGATCATTGACCCGATATCAGGCATGTTTAGACCTCCTTTCTCAACTGGATTTATTAAGCGCCGTTCGTTTTATTTTATCTTTACCTTTCCATACGAACGAGTAAATGAGCGAATTTAGTTTTTTAATGAAATCTTTTTTACAAGAAACCAAAGCTGCGCGGTATAGGATTTTTGGAATAACGAACGATTTGATTACTTGTATTCTGCCGATAATTGTGAGGCCTCTCCAACTCCAACCTTGCAGAAATTCTTTGACACTTTTTTCAATTGACTCGAAGTTTCTTTTATCAAACAATAGGTGGTCGTTAGTAAAACAGACACCGAGAATCTTAACAACGTCTTTAATCTCTTCCACACCGAAATCCTGGGGGTGTAGCACCATATTACCTAGTGGAAGGATTTCAGTTTTTTCGTGGTTCATTTTTAAACCAGCGTATCTGCCGAAAAGCTTGACAGTGTTCATGAGAACAAAGAAAGAGGCTCTGTCACGAACAAACGATGTCATATCGTCCGCAAAAATTGTTAGTTTTAATTCGTTTCCATCGACGGATATACCCTTTATCTGTTTATTATTGCGGATGTTGACTGCCAAGGTCTCAAGAGCGATAATAAAAAGAAATGGGGAAAGTGGGTCTCCCTGGCGAACACCCCGCTTGAGTTGAAAGGAGGAAGTGACAAAACCGTTATTGATTACACAACTTGATGTGTTATTATAAAATGTTTTTATCCAGGCAATAAAAGATTTTCCGAAGCCAAAGGTTTCTAAAGATTTTAAAAGAAAGTCCCAATTAAGCGAATCAAAAGCTTTTTCAAAGTCTATAGCAGTCAGAATACCTCTGTAGCTTTTTAGTTTTGTGAAATCAATAACATCATTGATAGTACGGACTGCATCGAAAATAGTCCGACCCTTGACGAATGCGTTTTGATCATAGTAAATAATGTGGGGGAGGACTTTCTCCAGTCTTTTAGAGATCGCCTTTGAGCCGATCTTGACGTCGACGTTCACTAAGGAGATTGGCCTCCAGTTCTTAATCAGCCTCCTATCTCGGTTTTTCTTCTCAATAAGAGTGATTAGTACAGCTTCTTTCTGAGTTGTAGAGAGTTCACCATGACGGTAGGAAAAGTTTAGGGAATCCACCAAGTTCCGCCCGATTTCAGGCCAAAACACTTTATAAAATTCCACAGACAAACCATCGTTTCCTGGCGTTTTGTTGTTTTTAAAAGAGGAGAGAACATTAAAACACTCGGCATACGTTAGTTCGCCCTCGCACGTGTCGCGCATTTCCGGTGATAATTTGGGAATGTACGCAGAGTTTAGGAAAGGGCATGTCGACAGGTCGACAGTATCGTCAGCTTTTTCAGCATATAGGTCAGAATAGAAAGAAAAAATTTCGTCCGCAATTGTGTTGGGGTCTGTGGTCTCTTTTCCATTTTTCCGTAACAGCTTTCTTACAGAGCTCTTTTTCTTTTTATTGTTTTCTAGGTTCAAGAAATACTTTGTATTCCTTTCACCTTTCTCGTACCATGTGGTACGTGAACGAATAATTGAGCCTGTTATGATGTAATTGTATTCGTTTTCGTATTCCAATTTTACCCTTTCTAAATTCTCAATATTTTCTCTTGTTGGAGACGCAGCTACTGCTTCATCGCATTTCCTTAATTTGGTCTCAATTATTTTTATGGTGTCTCTTCTCTGGCGAGCTCTTTGCTTACTAAAAGAGATAGTTTCTTGGCGAGCCTTGTGTTTAATCCAATCCCACACTATTCTCGGGTCGTTGCAGAACTCAATTTCCGCCTTCCATTCTCGAAACTTTTCATGCATCATAAGGACATATTTATTGTCCTCTAGAAGGCTATTATTTAGTTTCCAAAAGGACGGGCCGTGTTTTTGTTCGCCTATGCAATCTATTACAAGAACGACCGCTGAGTGGTCGGTTTTAATAGCAGGCACAATGTCGACTGTGGCTACGTCATCTTGCAATTGGTCACTGATGAACCAGTAGTCTAGTCGTCTTTGGATAAAGGGAGATTTTTGTCTCCAAGTAAAACTCCTACGAGCGGGGTTTCGAATTCGCCAAATATCAGTCAACTCATTCTCCAATAGCGTGTCATCTAAACGTTTAACGGACTCTTTAAGAGTCGGATTCCCACCTAAGCCGTCGAGAGAGGGATTTAGAGTCACGTTGAAATCTCCACCGAGTAAAATTTTGCATTCTTTGAAGTGATCCTCTTCGTTGATAAGATCGGATAGTTGTGAGTTGACGATATTGTCGCGTGTCTACACGCGTACCTTCCGTCCTCTAGTCCTTTTTGGATGAAAGGACTTTTAAACTTGAAAAATTCAACAAAAGTTTATTTTGACTTCGTGCGCGTATCCTCGCGTGTTCACGCTTAAGTACAGGTTTAAAATCTTCCACGATGAGAGATGTGTAAGCTGGCGATATTCTTGCGTGTCTCCACGCGCGCCTTCCGTCCTCTAGTCCTTATCGAATGAAACGAGTTTTTAGCTTGAAAAATTCCGCGTAAGTTTCTTTTGACGCCGCGCGCGTATCCTTACGTGTTCCCGCGTGAGTACAAGTTTAAAATCTTCCACGATGACAGATGTGTCAGCTGACGATATTCTCGCGTGTCTCCACGCCCGCTTTCCGTCCTGTAGTCCTTCTTGAATAAAACGACTTTTAAGCTTAAAAAAACGCCAGGTAAGTTTCTTTTGACGTCGCACATGTATCCTCGCGTGTTTCCTCGTGAGTATAAGTTTAAAATCTTCCACGATAAAAGATGTGTTAGCTGACAATATTCTCGCGTGTCTCCACGCGCGCTTTCCGTCCTGTAGTCCTTCTTGAATTAAACGAGTTTTAAGCTTAAAAAATGATTCGTTAGTTTCATTTAACGGCGCGCGCCTATCCTCGCGTGTTCCCGTGTAAGGTCAAGCTTAAAATCTTCCACGATGAACAATGTGTTACCTGACGATGTTCTCGCGTGTCTCCACGCCCGCTTTCCGTCCTGTAGTCCTTCTTGAATAAAACGACTTTTAAACTTGAAAAATGCTACGTAAGTTTCTTTTGACGTCGCGCGCGTATACTCGCCCGTTCCCGCGTGAGTACAAGTTTTAAATCTTCCACGATGAAAGATGTGTTAGTTGACGATATTCTCTCGTGTTTCCACTCGAGAATATCGCTGTAGTTCTTCTTGAATAAAACGACTTTTAAACTTGAAAAATGCCTAGGCTTGAGGTTAGGTTTAGTAACTTAAAAGGTCTGGCCACACAGGAAAATCCACATTAATTTTTTAAAATTTTATCCTCATAGGAATACACGTTTCAAACGTTATGATCGGCTTCACTTTGGTGACAAACGGTGGACGTTAAAATTTTGGCAAAAAAAGCTAGGGTTACACTAGGGGTTAGGGTAAGTAACTTCAAAGGCCCGGCCACACAGGAAAATCCCCATTAATTTCAAAAATTTTATCCTCATGGGAATACACGTTTCAAAAGTTATGATCGGCCTCACTTTGGTTTGAAACGTGTATTCCCATGAGGATAAAATTTTCAAAATTAATGTGGATTTTCTTGTGTGGCCGGGCCTTTAAAGTTTCTAACCCTAACCCCTAGAGTAACCCTAGCCGTTTTTAAAAAAAATTGAATGGTAACCGTTTTTCGCCAAACTTTTCACGATGATTGAGCACGTTCATTGGAAATAAACGCCGTTTATTTTGTCCAAATTCATCGAGATCTTCTTGGGTAGCTTTTTTTATAAAGTGCTTAGATGAGTTTAACCTTAGCCGTTTTTAAAAAAAAATAATTTATACAACAACCGTTTTTCGCCAATTGCTTGACAAAGAGAAAGCACATTAATTGGAAATAAACGCCGTTTATTTTGTCCAAATCCATCGAGATCTTCTTGGGTTAAGCGCATTTATAAAGTGCTAACCCAAACGACCACTTTAACCCTAGCCGTTTTTTAAAGTGTATATGACACAGTTTTTTTTATTTGCCTGATCGAACGTACGTGGAATGCTGATGGGAACATCGAAAAAAGAAATTCGAAATCTCTTTTTTTTTTTACCGCGTTTTCGCGCTCTAAAATCGTGAAATTTCGTTTCCGGTTGGGTACAAAACCGCGCACATTGGGGAGCTGGGTCTATTCTGCTTTTCGCCTATTGCTTCACGATGAGAGAGCTCGTTCATTGGATATCAATGCCGTTTATTTTTTCCAAATCCATCGATGTCTTCTTGAGTTAAGTGCATTTAGAAAGTGCTAACTCCAAAGACCAATGACCACTAACCCCAACGACCACTGTAACCCAAGCCGTTTTTTTTTTAAAAAAAAAATTGAAACAGTGACCGATTTTCGCCAATTTCTTCACGATGAGAGAGCTCGTTTATTGGAAATCAATGCCGTATATTTTATTTAAATCCACCGAGATCTTCTAGTCTTAGGTTAAGCGCATTTAGAAAGTGCTAACCCCAATGACCACTATAACCCTAGCCTTTTTTTTTAATATAAACAGTAACTGTTTGTCGCCAATTGCTTCACGTTGAGAAAACTCGTTCATTGGAAATCAATGCCGTTTATTTTGTCCAAATCCATCGAGATCTTCTTGGGTTTAGCACATTTAGAAAGTGCTAACGCCAACGACCACTGAAATCCTAGCCGGTTTTTTTTTTAATTACACAGTAACCGTTTTTCGCCAATTGCTTTACGATGAGAAAGCACGTTTATTGGAAATCAATGTCGTTTATTTTGTCCAAATCCATCAAGATCTTCTTGGGTTAAACGCATTTATAAAGTGCTAACCCCAACGACCACTGTAACCCTAGCTTTTTTTGCCAAAATTTCAACGTCAACTGTTTGTCATCAAAGTGAAGCCCAACATAACGTTTGAAACGTGTATTCCCATGAGGATAAAATTTTCCAAATTAATGGGGATTTTCCTGTGTGGCCGGGCCTTTGAAGTTACTAACCTTAACCCCTTGCGTAACCCTAGCTTTTTTGCCAAAATTTCAACGTCAACTGCTTGTCACCAAAGTGAGGCCCAACATAACGTTTAAAAAGGTGTATTCCCATAAGGATAAAATTTTCCAATTTAATGGGGATTTTCCTGTGTGGCCGGGCCTTTGAAGTTATTAACCCTAACCCCTTGCGTAACCCTAGCTTTTTTTGTCAAAATTTCAACGTCAACTGCTTGTCACCAAAGTGAGGCCCAACATAACGTTTAAAAAGGTGTATTCCCATAAGGATAAAATTTTCCAATTTAATGGGGATTTTCCTGTGTGGCCGGGCCTTTGAAGTTATTAACCCTAACCCCTTGCGTAACCCTAGCTTTTTTTGTCAAAATTTCAACGTCAACTGCTTGTCACCAAAGTGAGGCCCAACATAACGTTTAAAAAGGTGTATTCCCATAAGGATAAAATTTTCCAATTTAATGGGGATTTTCCTGTGTGGCCGGGCCTTTGAAGTTATTAACCCTAACCCCTTGCGCAACCCTTGCTTTTTTTGTCAAAACAAGTTTCAACGTCAACTGCTTGTCACCAAAGTGAGGCCCAACATAACGTGCAAAAGCTGTATTCTAATGAGGATAAAATTTTGGAAATTGATGGGGATTTTCCTGTGTGTCAAGGCCTTTTAAGTTGCTAACCCAACCCTGCCCTAAACAAATCTTTTTTGGTAAAATTTTAAAATCACCCGTTTGCCACCGTACAGCCCATTATTTTAGAGTTACGCAAGCGCATTCGTTAGCAGTTAAAATTTTTGAAATTGATCTACGTCGTCTTCGGTGCGCCCCCCTTTTAAAGTCGCTAACCCCAACCATGCCCATAACCCTAGCTTTTTTCCAAAATTTAAAACTCAATCGTTTGTCACGAAACTTGGCCCAATAACAGACATTGGCTAGTGAAATCGTATTCCATTTAAATTTTTGGAATTCATTGACACCTTCCTAGGTGTTAGCGTCAAATTTTAAATTTAGCCGCTTGCCACCAAACATGGCACGATGATAAAGTTTTCTTAGGACAATCGAAGGCCATTTAAATTTTCCCAAATTATCAACATTTTCCTTGGTTAAGCGCACTTCGAAGTTGCTACCCTTAATCTCTACCATAACCATCGCTTTTATGAGCAAAATTTCAAAATCATCCGTTTGTAGTCAAACAACCCAGGATGGCAGAGAATTAGAAGCGCAATGTAATGCAGTTGAAATTTTTGAAATTCGTGCGCGTCTTCCTCGAGGCGCGCCCCCTCAAAGACGTTAACCCTATCTCCCATAACCCTAGCTTTTTTGCCAAAATTTCAAAATCAACCATTTGTCTCCAAATTAGGCGCGATTCGAGTGTTTTGCGAGGGCAGTCGGATGACGTTTAAATTTTCGAAATTAATCGAGATTTTGTTAGGTTTAGCGACCCTCGAATTTGCTAACCCCAACACTCGAAAAAGATGGTAAACTCATTATACTGTCAGACGCGTGGTAGTGCGAGTCTGTTAAAAACCCGGCAGCCATCATGTAAAACAACTTATTAAACAGTCTTGCGTGTCGTGCTCGCGAGATCCCACGCGTGTTCATTGATAGGTAACATGGCCCAAATATCACCCATTTTTGTCCACCAAATCATTGTTTCTGGTCAGTTAAAAAAGAAAACCTGTTTGAATATCGCGCGACATTGCCGTTTATGAATCTTTCTACCATAACCTTTACTTGCATGCTCCTTTATTGTTCATATACCGTTTATATTCTGTATGTCTCAAATCTTGATTGCAACATTAACGTGTTCAATCCGCAATGATGTAACTTTCGGTAATTATCAACTTAAGATACCTAGGGACAGTTTTTCGGGGAAGATCGAAGATAAAAATCGTCCCGCCTTGACAAACTGCCCCTTGGTCTCGGAGATCGGTAACAATAAATCAATCTAAAAAAATTGACAGAAAATTGCAGTCGGTTAATAAACGCTGGGCTCCGACTTCAAATAAATGCCAGGCCCAGCAAGGGCGAAACATCACTTACCTTTATTTTCGCTAAGTGTTTGTCTTTTTCCGTACCGCGCCTATCCTTGCGCGGGATGACGTCATTGCTGACCAAAAAAATCCACAGAAATAATTTGAAGAAATTATCGTGTCATCATGCATGCTTACATTCCTTTCCCCGGATTATTAGGGGCGAGACGGAAAAAGACGCAAACACTTGCCATTATAGCCTTAGCAATCGAGGAGGAAAAGAACAAAACTTTGAGGACTTTTCGTGATACTGCCCCATTTAGTATAATAGTTATACAGTCATCATAGGAATCTTTTTTCATCTGCATCCCTACGAGCATAATGACGCCACGACAACAATACTTGGTTTACCCTTGGATGATGCCAGTTATCAATTTATTATCGACTCCACCAACTGCAAATTAAATTTACTCGTGGTTTAATTAAAGATCACTCATCAAAAGCCAATTACCTTTAACTTTAATTAAAAACTTATTCCTTCTATACAGTTTTTCCCTGATATCAAAAATACATGAAGTTTAACTTTAAGCAGCACGAGGTAAAAGATTACATACAAACTTGTTTGTCTTACAACGTATTGCTACTTAGAAAGTATTTGGCTGCAAATGCATTTCACCGGGCGGAGACACCGAACAGAACTCAAGATTGGCAAATAAAAAATGACGTTTCTTTCTACGAGACGTTAATTATACAATCGCAATTTTCTAACTAGACTACATTTAATTAAAACCGTACATAAAAAGGACGGAATGGGGCCCAGTGCTCCCGAAATTTGCTACCGAGCTTTAGAGCGTTCCATATCTTCAATAATAGCCAGTAGTTTTTGTTTCCCTTTTTTGGTGACGTGAGAACCCACTCCACACGTGACCAAACTTGTAAGCTGCTTGCCAGTGTACTCCTGAAAACCAAGCAAAAAGCTAATTTGTAGACATAAAACAAGGCATCACTTTATTTGTAATGGATCAAGAACTTAGCTAGGGTTTTGATGCAACTTGTGATATGCACCAGCTTAAATAATTAATTACAGGCATGCCACTTAAATAGGCCGGCATAGTTCTTAAGGCGACCTGCTCATAATAAAATACAGGAAGTTTCACATATATTCCTAGTTAAAGTAAACGCCACCGACATGAACATCAATCCAACTAAACAAGCAAAATCACCTTGTGTTCTCGTATCCATCTTTCCATTTCATTCTCTGTCAGATAAAATGCCTTTACATACGTTTCCACAAATTCTCGGTCAGGGATGGGTCTATGCAAAGGAGATCATGAAATCACAGCACTTTAAAAATCAGATAAATAAACTTTGTAAATTGTGTATGTGAGTTCTGCCATGTACAGATATGTAAAGAAGAAGGAAAAATTCAATTTACTTTTCTATGATCGGTTTTATTACTGTTACTAAGAAAGCCAAAATGCAGTTAACACTTTGATTTGATTTTGACATGTCAACTGTGAACCCACCAATCACATGCGAGAAAAACCGCAAGGAAAACAAATACGGTCTACCTCAATTAGTCACAAAAATAATCTTGTTATTCTGTAGTGTTTTTCATCAACAATTTCACCCAATGACGCCTGTATAATAATATAAAACTACAGTATAAGGACCAAAGTAGACACAATTTAAGTCTTGTCCTTGCGTTTTCGTTAACATCAAAGTGTTCACGGCTTTTTTTTTTACTTTCACAGCAACGGGCTAACACCAACTTAGTAAGTGAGCACCCAATCCCCATTAGTTCTCTCAACGAAAGTAAAAGAAAGAAAAAAAAACGTTTATCATCCTTAGTATTCATGGGCTAAGCCTGTGAGTACACATCAACTTACCGAATATCCGTGAGTTTCTCCAGCTTCATTAGATATTGTTGAAAGTCTAGCTGCATCAATGCTCGTCCCTCATTGCTACACTTCTTTGCACTTGCAAACCTTAAATCCGGGTTAAATATACACGGTAGCTGTTAAAAATAGTGGTTAGCAAAACCAAAACAGAGGGATTCGACAAAAGCTCACATCACAAACGTCTTTCATTAATTAAGTTAAATTTTTTAACGAGTTAGACAATTAGAATTTTTTTCTTCATGACTGTTGCATGTGAAATGCTTATTGTACGGCTTGGGCGCCATTTATAAAAAACAAATATACAAAACGAATTACTTTAACGTTAAATAAATATTGCAAATAGAATAGAACGTCCCAATCCCAACTGCTGCGAGGCTGTAACCAGCTGCCTATAAATAAAGCACGGCAACCGAGAACAAATCCATCTAGTGGCTGGGTGGAGGATTTGAATGCGGGACCTACAGATTTCAAATCCAGTGACTTAAACCACGCGTAAAGTAGGGGTCGTGCAGGTTCATTTTAAAAAAAAAATAGTTTGGTCGCCTGAATGAACCATTGCATTTTTTTCCAGAGAAGTTGTCAAATTCGGATGCTCACCCTTCCACAAAGGTTCTGTTAACAAGCCGAATGCAGTGGTCCCACAATACTGTTCGCGCCTCCTGTGGAACTGGAATTTGTCTGCACAAAATGGATATTTCAACAGTAAATCACCTCAATTTTTTATTAACTACTCGATCTACTATGTAAATTTTCTACTTAACGTTTCAAAAACAACATATTACTGACACGGAAAAAAGCACTATATTGCACTTAATAGAAAGGCACTTGAAAGGAACTTAATAAATAGGTCAAATAGTTTTAGCCGCAGCAGGCGATTAGAATTAGATTCAGCATTTTTTATGTGTTCTAGTAATGCTCTTTCTATAATGACATGAGTCCTACAATTGATATTACTTTCACAGAGTAAAATTTAACTCATTTTAAGACCGGTTAACCTTCAAGGAAATATAAAAATCCTTTAGAACTACCAAGGTTGACTTTTAAAACTACGTGATCAGAAAGAAAAGAAAGTAACTCAACACTCAATCAGACCCTCTTCATGTGGTATTTGAGGTTCTAGTAATGTGTTTTTTACACTTTCATTTCTGTAGTTGTTTGTTCCCTTATGTTGAATCATCACACTTCAGAACGATGACATAAAGTCGACAAAACATCATGACAATTTTTGATCCTTTAACTCACTTTGTTAATTGGGCCAGCCTCATACTAAAAACTTGTAATTCCTGGATAAAAAAAAGAAAGTCACCGATAAAACACCCACATACGTATAACTAATAATTCCAACAGAATGTTGCAATCGACACACAGACAGACTAGTAAAAAAATAATTATGCAGATGATTGGCTAAGGTATGACGGAAGGAAAATTGGCATTTGTGTTCCAAGTGAAATTGTGTGCAAACCATCAATGGTAACCCCAATAATATAAAATAATGAAGCAAGAAAAGTAAAATTAGAGACACCGTTTCTTAGACCAATATATTTAGATTAAATTCCACATAAAATTTCAGGCTCTTACGTAAATGTGTTCTCAAATAAACCTAATGTTGCTCAACATCATAATTGCAAACAAAATGCTGACGTTGCTTTATATATATATGACAAAAAAATCAAAAAGTACAATCTTTTGTCAATAACATTTTTGGAAATTATACTTAAATGGGGTAACCATTGATGGTTTACACACAATTTCACTTAGTTATTGTTAATAATACAGTCACTATATTTCCACTGATACAGTTGGCCCCAGGCTTCAACCCAAGCCAGCTATCATGACGCAAGCAGAAGCATTGCTACTCCCCACATATAGAAAAGGATGCTTGCCCATCACAGCTTAGTCACCGCCCCCCCCCCCCCTCCCACCGAAGAAAAACATTTTGTTCTGTATCCAAAACAGTTTCCTCTTTCTCATGACCTCTTACCTTATTCTCACATATTAATCAAATGATGACAATAAGTGAAATAAGTAGTTGGATTTTATCCATGGTAACGAAACAATGACGTATATACCCAGTAAATTATTTTACAGAATGCACAGTGATAATTACCCGCACAAGAATATCTACATAGGCATTGTGCTGTGACATTATATCCCGAATGTCCCATCGCACACCAGTCATCAACTGAAGAGTCTGAAATCATGAACAAGGGATTCGTTTATTACCTAGGGCTGTTAAATGAACACAGAAAATAACTGAAATAAATATAACACCAACAGGCTAAGATCATCAGGCACGGGATTGTTAATGTCATGTTCTTTAGTAGTGCACAAGCACTGGTACTTGAGGACCAGCAAAAAATAGCGTTGTGTTCAGACACAGAAAACCAAAGAACCCAAGAACCCTAAAGTGGCCGAAGGTTGAGACTTTGTACGTGGGCACAGGCACCTTCCCTGAATTATGGCATGGGTACTTCAAAAAATAGTATGTTCACATTCCCAGGGGGGGGGGGGGGGTACTCGGGCTTGTAAATGACGGGGATGATCGAAGGATTTTTTGGGTTTGAAATTTTCGATTCCAGGTTTTTTTGGGGTTGGAAAATTTGGCGAGTATTTTTTGGGGTGACGATTTAAATAGGGGATTTTTTTGGGTATTAAAAACGAACAAAAGTGCCTTGGCACGGCCTTGGCATATTTATGGTATGATGAATAAACAAACACAAGCATTCAATTTTTTTATGGTTTCTTTGTGTTATATTATTGCTTCTCCTGGCAATGTAGGAGTAATTTGACAAGGGATTTTTTGGGGGGTTATTTTTGTCCAGGGATTTTTTGGGTAATGTCAGAAGACTAAGGGATTTTTCTGGGTCCTGAGTTTTGCCTCCATTCAATCACCCCAGTGATTTATAAGTCGGAGTACCCCCCCCCCCCCCGGGTTCACATTAGTACCCAACCAGAATCGTACTCGGGAACCGTGTGCATGCACCAAGTCCGAACACAGCCTTAGAAAATTAACAGTCAGTTCCTGTCAGTCTAGCACTGCATACCTGTTCGTAGTCAATAACTCTAGACGCCACACTTCTGTACACTGGTCGCCGTAATTCCTGAGCAGTACTCACTGTCTGTGATTTGGAATCAAAAAAGCTTTATTAGATTTTCTGTTTCACATCACTAGAAATATATCATCCTGCACAAGTGTGATCATTTTGCCACGAAAAGAGAACGTTTCTGATTGCCACGTTTTTACACTCTGAATTATTTTAAACGGTCTATCATGCCGGCTATGTGTGGTCGAGCAAACATGACCTAGCTGAAACCTTTTTAGAGATGTTATTTACATTTTATTGCTTTTTCATTATTGAAGATTTTTTTTCAGGAGTTTCCCAGAACTGTTCCAGTCTCTCGCCAACAGAATACAATAACAGGAAATTGAATTACAAAATGGTAAGTGCCATAGGGGGGAAGCATCTTTCCATCTTTTTTTTTTTTTGGTTTTTTTGGGGGGGGGTGGGTTTTTGGTGTTTTTTTTTAAAGGTTTTTTTTTTTTTTTTTTTTTTTTTTTTTTTTTTTTTTTTTTTTTTATTCCTCTCTTTTGGTTGGTTTGCTGATTGTTTTTTTTTTTCTTCATTTCAATCCCCTGTGGGCGTTATCGTGTCTTAATTTTTTCGCCTGAAATCAAGGCATCACAAATTCTCTTCTAAATCTTTTTTTTCTTTTTTTTTTAGAGAAAAAACCCATATCATTTGTTTTTTTTGCCCCTTTTTTTTCCCCCGATTTAATGGTCAACCAAACCGGTTTCTTCCGACAAACGGTAAGCACCCCTGTATAAATCATAGTTGTACAACAACAGCAACTTCATTCCTTTTCTTTTTTTGCTTAACTGTTACAGAAGACAGAAATACAAATGAAATAGGACCAGGTTGTAAAATGCTTTTCACTTAGCAATCTCTCGCTTACCTGAGAGTAAAACTGTGAGAGAAATGCTCGTTTGTTGGCAGGTATCATTGCTTCAAGATGTACGTGCAGAAATTCAAACTGACCAGCAAGAAACACTCTGAAACATTAAACAATAGAATACTTGACCTGACCTGTTAACTACACAAAACAAAATAACTTGATTTGTTAACTGAGCAGCTATAAAATACTCTTAGGTATCCGCATTTTATCTGCATTGTTGAAAAGTGTTGTTGTCTGAAGTGTGACGATATTTCGTGTGTCTCACATGAATGTATTAGACTGCAAATAGCCCAGATATAAGCGTATTCGCTTTTAGTTCATTGTAGACCCTTTCAGACGTGTGTTGTATCAGTTGTATGGTTTCCCTGCCCACGTTTGGTGTTTGCATGGCTATATACAATGTTACATGAACCATTTTCTGTGCTAAGCAAAAATCACTTAATCATGAAAACACACCAAAATGCAAACTTCAACTCACACATTATTTTGTAGAAATGATTTGTTTCGTTGCCCACTTTTGTCATTTTCGTGGCTATATACAATGTTACATGAACTACTAATCACTTAAACTCACAAAGATTCCGTAGCAATGATTCTCTCAGACAAACCAAACATGGTATCAACTCGAGACAGGTCCACAAGTGGTGACAGGTAAGGGTGCAAAACCTACAAAATACAGACTCACATTAGTTCTCCCTTGAAACAATTCTCATTAACCGAACTTTTTGCTTTTCATTTTTTTGTGGTGAAATATATAAAGGGAAAAAAGAAAAACAACAAATGTATTTTGAAACCTTCATGTCAGCATTTCCACCAGTCATCATTTCAGAAGCTTGTTCCTGTAAAACAAAACGTTACTCGAGCAATAGATCGGGGAAAATTATTATACCAATTACATCTCATCTTTTAAAAACAAAACAAAAATCATTGGAAAGCCTACCAGACGAAATTGGGCAGAGTGTATCGTAATGCAAATGTGCCGGTCAGCCGCTTTCTCGGTTATTACACATATATATAGACTCTATAGAGCGTTTTCACGGCAGCCATAAAACGTTCTTAAGCGGTTATTTTATAGCACATTGCTGTACAAGATTACTCATTTCCCAAGAAAGAAAAATGTCATTTTTGGGTGCACCAATTATGGTATCATGATGTTATGTAAAAACAGCCGGTAGCGGATGATTTTGTAGACAATAAATGCCTTACATACGGCAATTTAGACAATTTAAGGTGGCTCCGTAGTTATTCCAGGCGCATTCGTCGATATCAAACTTTGCGTTTTAACTTTTCCGGCTTTGAAACTATGAAACTTAGAGAAAACTTTCGCCTATCATTCAGTAATGATATGATTTAATTTGATTTCACTGGTGAAAAATATTTTCAATGTTACTGGCGTTTCACTGACCCCTTTTTGGACAAGCGTCCAGTAAAAAATTTTGCTGATATACTCTTGCTAAATTTCTGGAATCAGCTTATATTCACCTAATACACATCATAGCCAAGTTTCTGGAAAATCGTTGGAGGAGAAGTCCGGAAATACTAAGGTCATGTAAATTCAACGCTTACATTCTATTGAAAGTTTCCATAGTGGACGCTCGTCGACGAAACAAGCTACGACCCCAAGTTTTCGTGAGAAGAAAAAAAAATACATCGGAGTGCCTGGCCGATTGTTAATCGTACGAACCGTTAAAAAGTATTCGCTTGTTCTGTACACATTATAAAATGCATGAAAACGTTCTCCACCCTCCAAAGTTGCGTTTTGCAGCATTTTTCGAAAATTATACCGCGGCTTTGCGTTAAACTCCTGCCACAGAAATTTCAAGATACTGCAAAATGTTTGCATCATGTAGGCACTCCGATTAAGCAAGCATTGGAGAGGCTTCTCACGAAAACTTGGGGTCGTAGCTTGTTTCGTCGACGAGCGTCAAGTATGGAAACTTTCAATAGAATGTATTTCCGGACCGGAGTTTTGTGTGTGGGCCACTTACATGTTGAATCAGATTATCAGCGATTCTTTTTAAACTTGTCCTGAGTTTGATACTCAAACCATGTGCACTACCGTCCACCTGATGTAAACAAAAACAATATCGTTACAATCGGGCTGTACTCAAGACCGCAGGCATAGTTTTTCCTTTTACGGACCTTCTGGCCGGCAAATGACATATATTTCTTGATCAGTCAGTTTGTGTTTAAATCAATTGAACAAGAGGATCTTACCATAACTTCTGGTGCAAAAAACGATGCAACCTGTGAAAAGGTTAAACAAAGAGTGAAGAATTGTTCATCTAATACGAAAACAAGAAAGGAGTAACTAGCAATATGAGGTCAAATTAAAATTGTATTATCTACTTTCTTCTCTAAAAAATATCTACTGTTTTAATTTCTAAATTCGCTTCTTTTAAAAACTTGGCAGCACAAACTCAATGGAACTTGACTTTTACTTTTAACAGAATGAATCAAAGTATCATTACACAAAGAGAAAGTGAATTGAAGTATGTGTATTTTGTCATTCAGCAGTTACTTGAGTATAACCTGTATGCTTCAAGGCAATGCTTCTTGTTCGATATAGTACATAACAAACAAAACAAATACTCACAGCAAACAAATAGTAATCGAACAATTGAGACATGCAGATGACCACATCAAAGGCGATAGGCTTCAATACATTCATCATTTGCATGTATTTACCTACAACAAAACAATTTAATACAGTTGCAATTGCAAAAAAAAATAAAGATCAAATTTTTTTAAAGATTGTATAGATCACTCGTACACACTAACCAAAAAAAATAAACAGACTTGTCGAGTAACCTAAAAAAGTTTAAACCATAAAAAGAAATCTTTAACAAAACATGAATTGATGAAAAAAAGAAATGATGGATACATGTTTATGTCCTTTCACACACACGTCAGATGCTCTACTACTGAGTTACATGAGTCTTACTCTTGTGGGGGTTTAGGCACATAACTATCATATGTGACAAACATTGCACGTGATACTAAGATTAGTTAACTTTTGTAATCTTGCGACTACAGAAATGTCAACTCACCGAAAACTCTGAGGACGTTGAGAGTTGTGTTGGTAATACAAGGAACTTTGGACAGGAATTTCTGATGTTTTCTGCTATGAACTGACGTTTCATTCCTGAAAAAAAATCATCACAGATTGTTTCTTTAAATGCAAACAACGTTCACACACGGGCACGTGTATTATTGGGCATTGCCATGAATACTTGTCAGTAGGTTAAGTTAAGTAGGTTAAGTAAAGATGAACAGGGACAAGACCGAGTTACTTGTCTTGAAGGCCCGTCATCGTCCACTCCCCCCACTGACGTCTATTTCAGTCTGTGATGAGGATATTGACCTATCATCTAAAGCCAGAAACATTGGTGTAATTTTCGACACATCTATGTCCATGGAAAACCACATTGCTGCTATTTGCAAGTCAGCTTTCTATCATCTTCGGAATATCAGTCGCATTAGGAAATATTTAAGTTTTCATACTGCTGAAATGCTGGTGCATGCATTTGTATCCTCCAGATTAGATTTCTGCAATTCACTTTTGATTGGACTGCCTAAAGAAACTTTAAAGAAGTTACAGCATGTTTAGAATGTAGCAGCCCGGATTGTGACACTTACGCGAAAATGTGAACATATTACACCGGTACTTTATAACCTTCACTGGCTACCTATAGAAGAGCGCATAATATTTAAGCTGCTTCTTATAACATTCAAGTGTTTGATGGGCTTAGCCCCAAATTATCTGTCTGATATGATCAAGAGATATGTTCCGCGACGTAACCTACGTTCCATGAATGGCCATCGCTTGGATGACGTCGCTTATAATTTGCGTAGCTACGGGTTTAGAGCTTTTTCTGTAGCCTCGCCACAACTCTGGAATGCCTTACCTTTAGAAATTCGATCGTGCAATGGCATTTCAGAGTTTAAGCGCAAACTAAAGACACATCTTTTTAGGAAAGCTTTTAGTTAGATATTTTTATAATTTAGTGTATTTTTACAATTAACTTAGGTGAATTAGTTAGTCTTTCTATTCTTTTTAATTCTTTTATTGATCTTTTATTCCTTTTATTATATAAAAATTGTACCTTTTTTAATATAGATATGTAATTTTTAATTGTAAATAACTTGTAAAGCGCTATTAATTAGAAATAGAAATAGCACTATATAAATAAAGTATTATATTATTATTATTATTATTATTATTATTATTATTATTATTATTATTATTATTATTGTGGACATTCCTTTACTTTCTCAATAAACTGGCATTCTAAACATTTAACAGACGGTCTTGCAAAACAAACCTGGTTATAGGTATTTCGCCAGTCTTCTCATCCACATAATCCAATTTGAGTTCATCTGTAAACAGCAAAAGAGAAGAAAGAAATAATCGGGAAAATTACACAGTGCAAATAACAAGTAGGTGTCATTTGGTCATATTTACATGTTAATTTGTACCATAGAAATCTTAAATATTATTATTATTATTATTATTATTATTATTATTATTATTATTATTATTATTATTATTATTTTACCTGGAATGTCTTCATCTTCATCATCTTCTTCGTCATCATCTTGACTAAGTCCTCTTGACCTTTTATCATTTTCATTCACATCACCATCTACAATTTCCTTTAGAAACAAAAAGAACACGGCTGTTAGAGCTTGTTAACAGTAAGTGCAGGGCCAAGCTAATCCAATCTGGTATTAAAAGTTAATTAAGCTTGGCCTTAAAGTCCTCAGTTCGACCCATACTTCACTTCAAATTTTGATCATTCACAAAAGACAAATATTTGACATAAAGAATTCTCCAGACAAAAAGAGAATGGTCGTCAACAACGTAACACTGATTTTGAAATTAATGAGCACTCAGGCCCTAGGTTTTATGTGGTAGATCTTGATTAACGTTACCTGAGTGGTTTAACTCTATGCTGTGAGTGTAAAGGCTCAATTTAAATATTGTGAAACATTGTCTAGCATTGTCATAAACAAAGAGAGCAGAACTCACTCCATTTTCTGCTAAGACATCCTCAGCTTCATCTTCGACATACACATCATCAAAAGGATTGCCGTGCGTGGAGTACCGCGAAAAGAAACCTGTTTAAAAGTTCATATTTGATTAGCACTGAAAATGTTTAAAGTATCATGACATTAGTCACTGGAAATATTACAATAATTATTGCTCTGTTCCAGCTTGACTTAAACCCTTGAATTCCCACTGGGAAATAGGTCGCCCACCAGAGATCTCCAAATTCCCCTGTCCTTGGTAACTCTGTTCCAGGAACCCACTAAAAAGCATGAGATTCTATCCTGGAGTAGACGAAAAGCAGGTGCAGTAACTATATTTACAGAATTAAGGGATGGGGACACATCAGCATATATAAGGCACCTATGGCAGCCGCTATCTGTCCATGTGTATGATCTCACCCCACCACCAACCCATGGAATAGAACAGACCACAACACCAGGAACTTCATGCCCTTACTCTTTGCGATGAGTGTGTGGGTTCTTTAATGTCCCCTGCTGATTATAACACTAACTGTTCGGACGGGGCCGCGAAGCTCTGGATAGGCCAGAACGGACAAAAACGCAGACAGAAAGGGACGAACAACAGAGCAGAACGAGACCGAAAAAACAGCAGACAGAAACAAACAGAAACGAACAACAACGAACTGCACGAACAGAGACGACAACCACGGACAGAAACGACGCCCGAACTGCACGAACAGAGCCTGCGAAACAGGCCCCGCGCGGAGGAAAAGAACAGACGAGACAAAAAACAGACAGACAGAGAACACTGAACAGCACAGGAAGCAGCGCGAGAAGGAGGAGGAGAGAAAGCAACAGGCGAGGAAAAGGACAGGGACAACACAACAACAGCAACAGAGGAACAACAGAGAGAACCGGAGGAGAACCCGAAGCCACAAGACATGGGCGCAACAACAGCAGCAACACCAGAGAAGCGAGGGGGGGTGGAATCAGGACCGAAAAGAAAAACGAAAAAATGAAAGGCCAGGACGACCCCCCCCCCCAAAAAAAAAAAAAAAAAAAAAAGAAAAAAACCAGCCGGACGAACCCCCGCCCCCGTCCCGAAGGCTGACAAGCCAGCGCGCACACCATAGGCCACCAGCGCGCGGCCGTGTGACGCGCACCCGCCAGACACCAAGCTCACAAAATGACCGAAACTCCACACGAGACACCCGCAGGCCCTGAGGGAAAAATTAACACCCCGCACGCCGGCCTCGGCCCGTTCGCGAGGAAAGATGCAGGAGACGGGGCCTACGGTTTATCGCCCTTATCCGAGAAGACTAGAATGTCTAACCATTTGCAGATGTAATTACAAAGGCAGCAAAGTTATTATAAGACCCTGAGTGTTGATCCGGTCTGGGAGTCGAACCCGAGACCTCCCGCACGACAGTCCGGCGCTCTACCACTGAGCTAACCGGTCTAATGAGAGAGAGCTAAAAATAACCCATCCCCAACTCAAAGCATACATGTAGTTGTGCGAGTTTCCACAAAACTGAATTACACAGTTACTGAGGCTTTGCTCGAATAAATAAATGTTGCTTGAATGGTTTAAACAAATATTTGTGGACTTGCCAATAACATTCATCAGCGGGTCATTCTAAAATACACTGCGACATGAATTTGTTGTAGGTAACATTTTGTGTAACATTTTAAAGTGACTTCAGAGTATTTTTGTCCAACACAGTGAGTTCATGTAGTCAGAGATTTTCACACCTGTGTCTGCAGTAACATGAACTGTCCCAGAAGGTGTTCTCTTGTGAGTTTTGTTGAGAGGTTGCTGATGTTTCATAAAACGGAACTCCTGCAATGAACGTTTCAACTATCAGTAATGTTAGATACACTGAAAGTCAATAAAACACCAACTGCTTCAAATGATTCTGTAGCCAAGTCTATGCAATTTTTGATTATTTTTTGTTTGTGAACAATTTAAAATGTGTCATGTTTTGTCAACCAACAGCTTTATTGTAAGTTTTCACTCTGGAGTAATGAGTATCAGCTTTTACTTACAGAAAGGTCAACAATTTTGAATGACACCTTCACTGGACATAGCTCCCAAGCATCATTTTCCAGGAACATGCGCAGTTCATCCATTCTTGACCTGTGATATGTCTTGAAATACTTCACAGTCTGTGTTCTAATGGAATCATGGAGATCTTCTGATGCACTGCCACAGAATTCTTCACCAACAGCAATCAATCTGCAAATAGAAAATATTGTGTGGCTGTATTCTGTACTCTTGGTTCTCTTAAACAAAGACTGCTGTATGTCACTGGTAAACTACTGGTCATTTACTGTACATTTTTTACACACTTCATGCTGGCTCACATTTGGGCCACATGCACAAGAACTGAAGCCGCTTGAATGAGTCGCCAAATGAAGCGAGTCTGAGTCGCCCAGCAGGGGGGCAGCAAGAAATTTGCAATTTACCATTTAATTTTTGACAACTAAATGTGCTTCTTTCTAACCAGAAACCAGCTAAATGTACACACTCAAATCTGACTTAACTCTATGCCGACATTAATGATCTTATTGCTTCTCATCAAACATATTAAATGATTGACAGTTTTCTTACTTGTCTTGCTTTTTGGCCAATGGTATTTTTCTTCGCTAACACCCTTGCTCTCTCCTAAACACAAGCAGTTTACATTCTAAACAGCAGCAAGAAAAACATATTACCTGTTCACAAGATCCAGTACGTAAATGAAGTCATCATATTTAAAATAAGATAGATCATGTGCAAGAAGATGTGTTTTGATTCTCTCTTGAATTTCCTGAAAGTAAGCATTGAAAACACTCATCACATCATTAAATGATCCTACCACAATGTCCTGAAACTTTGTTGTATTTTATTGAACAAGACAAGTACACCATAAGGTTCAGTCCATTTTTTTCTTCCAGAGACAATGAAATGAAGAGTTTCACATTGTTTGTTTGCCATACCTAGAGTGTGTGACTGTTACAGCCATTTACTTAGGTCAATATCAATCTAACCTCCTTAATGCAAATAACAGTTTAACAGGAAGAAAAAAAACACAACTTAAAATATTATTCTAATGATGGTACTGATGTTCTGAGCAATAAATAAATGTAAAAGCTGCTTTTTCCAATTTTTTCCTCCATTTTCTGTACTGAAACGTTCTGTCCACATAAAAGCTACTGAATAACGGAATTTATTAATAAATGTTTTGATTATGTACATTCACACGAAACGTAAAGAACCAACCTTCCATATCCTATTTAGTCCATGTTCTAGTTTTTGCTGAATGTAGTTTTTGTTGTAAGTGGCCTCGGCAGAGGGCTCTTCCTGTTCAGCCTCACTTACATGCATAGCAGGGTCATACTGCTCATGCCATTTGATAATTTGGTGATAGTTTAACATGAGGGACCACAGCACCTAAAAAATAGGTATCTCAAAATGAGAAACACAGCGCTGGAAAGAGGAACCACTGACAGTGCCAACAAAATAAGGATTCCATAATGAAGAACCATGGTGCCTATGTATTTATCTCAACAACAAAGACAAAAGCACCTGAAAAATAAGTGGCTTAACACAACAGAGGACTGTCACAGTGGAATGCTGATAGTACTTCAAAACAAGTGCTTATAACACCAGCTCAAACATGGCTTGCTCTTTTAAGCTCAGTTACATGCAAGTTTCTACTTTTCAGTTAATGATTCATATGACAAGGTATGCAAGGTATACTCAAGACTATATATGTCTGTATAATTACATGTTGTCATTATTACCTTACAGAGATCCAGTAAACATGCAGTAAAATGGTCCAATCCGACTTTCTGAAATACAACCAGTAGCATTGGTAAAGAATAATTCTAATGAAAACTTGCAGGCACAACATAAAACACAAAAACAATAGAAGTGATTGCACTTGTACCTTGCATTGCTCTTCAAAATGAAGATGCTGAAAGTGATCTTCAGAAATGGCTTCTGAAGAATATTCCTAAAGATCATAGCGGGAATTCAATATTGAATTATTTATTGGCAGCTGCTACATGTAATAATATTATAATAATATTACAACTACTGACAATTAATGTATTAAGAAAACATTTATTTCATTATTAGTCACTGTTAATTTTGCAGTTTTTAAACAAACACAAAGAGTTTTTTGTGGCTCATCAGACTGTACCATGAGCCAAAAAATGTCTGCATAGGAGCTGGAGTTCTAATGAAAGTACCGGCATTCATTTATCAATTTGTTTAACACAATCACATAATCATTTTAGCAGCCTATGTTACATGTTCGCACAATAGCTAGCAAGGCAAATACAGTGGACAGGTGACGAACTACTTGGAGAAGAATAATACAGAAAATAATACTGATAGCTTTTACTAAACAATAAATAGAGCAAGTCTACTTATAGTGAAAACAGGGTGTGACCTAAAGGTAAGTTTTGAGATCAATGTACATGTACACGCTGTGACTAACACATTGGAAAATTAACATACCCCCATATGATCCAACAAAACAGAAAAGGATTCATGATTAATAGCCGTCATAAAATGTATAATAAGCTGATCCATGGCAATCTGTGTCTTTCCTAAGTATCTGTAGGCAGTCAGCAGACGTTCATAATTCACAGGAGTAAAGGTCTTGCACATCTTTCCTAAGGCCACATCAAGTTGTTTCTGTATATGAACAGTACAGTTAAACAGTGCCAGTAACACAACTTCATGAAACAGACTCAGAAGGAAATCAACAAATACAGTCCGACCTCTATTAAGCGGCCACCCTCCATTAAGTGGCCACTTTCCAAAGTCCCAATTTATTTGTCACTAAACTGCTGTATTTGATACCTCTATTCAACAGCCACCTCTATTAAGCAGCCGCGGCCACCTTTTTGCTGTCGAAAGTGTATTATTTATATGGTTTTTTACCACCATTAAGCGGCCAGCAAATTATCTTTCCAAGCGAAATTGTGACAGATGATATATATTGTCCGTGAAATATCTTGAGCTAAATTCTTTAACGTACTAACTGTTGATGCAAAAAGGCTTAAGAAACTTTTCGACGATATTTTGCATATTTATCTGTACATTATCAACCCGAAGAAAATTACTGTACATTTCAACTACGTGCCCTCTGTGTCAGAGCTATGGGCTGGAAATGCTCTTGATGTTTTGTTACAATGAATTTTGGATTATTCTTCATATATGTTCACTTTTTAAAAGCATTTTGCCATGTAGAGTCAATAAAACCACGTTTACTACATTCCTTTCCAATGTATATTGTACCTCTATTAAGCAGCCAACCTCTATTAAAGACACTTATTAAAGTCCCGAGGGTAGCCGCTTAATAGAGGTCGGACTGTACCAGCTCACCTCAATATCTATAAGAGTCTCTTGGAGATTGGAACTCAATTCACTGAAAATCAAACAAGTTTTTAAATGTTAAACTTATTAAGACTGATTCAGGGGAGTTGGTTGGTTGATAAATGTACTTGCATACTTGCAACCATTCCTAAGAGGTAGATTTAAATTTTGGCATATAAAGTTCTATAATCTAGTTTAATTCAAGTCACGCATTTTGTTTGTATATCTAGTGCAAGTTAGCAACCACTTCTATTGTTACAAAAATCTCTGCATGTATGTACCTTATACAGTTGTAATGTTTGAATGCTCTAGCTGCCTTCTCACACTCAAGACACAAATCAATGGCACCTGGGTAATCCTCTTCCTACACAAAGCAATTAAGTCTATGAATTAACGCTTGTTTTTTCACTGTGCATACATGACTGTACAAGCATAAGCTTAATTGTTATATAGCTGGAATTTTTTTCCCCAACAGTGCACACTCTTGTCAGCTACTATGAGGTCACATAGCATCTAACAATAAAACTGTTTCCCACAAAAAGTCTCCAAGTGAGCAACATTGCAAAATTTATGACATCAGAGGGTAACAGTGATACTACAAAACAAATTTTGTAGGATTATATCATCAATATTTGTATGGTATCATGAACTGAATAAATTATCTTGCTTCAAAACAAACTATACCATTTATAACATACAGTATTGTTGCTCTTACCTCAAGCATTTCCTTGAGCCTGACATCAGTCCTTTGCTAAGTAAAATTAGATACAAAGTTTAAATTCATCAACGAACTACACCTTTGTTTATTAAAAATTAACAAGTGGAAAAAAATTTATTGATTTAATAATCATGTAGTTACAGGCTTATTTACAGTTATAGGCTCAATGTGTAGAGGTTTCTGACAAGTCAGGCTTTTGCTATGATATTTTTCCTAATGATATTTTTATGTCAGACCCACCAACCCTCCCCAGTTTTGGTCTTTGCTAAGTTTCCTGACAAATCTTTTCTTGTGGAGAAAACTGACATATAAATTATTAAATGATACTCAATTATGAAATAATTATATATAAGATAAAAAACAGTATAAATTATTAAATAATTATTTAATGATTAAATTACTAAAGTCTGTTTTATTCAAAAAAACCTTTTGTGATTTACATGCGTGGAATCCTTTTTTGCTTCCACTGCACCATTTACCAAAGCAAAGCGGGGTCTGGTTACGTGTATGAGATTGGCTGCTTTTGCCTTTCTGCAACATGCTTTCTTGCTTTAGACAAAAGCAATGGTGACATAGTAACTGATGAAGATTTAGCTGGTTCAAATGAATTCAAATGGTATAGCAGAAATGACAATATTTAACTCCCACTTTCTAAAAAATGTCACCTGACCTAATTATTTAATAGATATGATATTCTAGCAAATAGATGGAATAATCAAGTCAGGTGTCACTTTTTAAAAAAATCTCCAGTTCTTTTTTTCCTTAATCACCATGTTTTTTTTTGTTTAGTCCACCTCCATATTTTTACTTTTGGGGATTGGAAGGTTTTTTGTTAACTACACAAACATTGTTACATGTATATTTCACATGTATATATATATATATGCACAATACACATACATTGTTATATGTGCATAAAATCATATTTAGGGTTATAAATGAAATAAATATAAAGATTGCTTCTTACCAATGTCTTAATTGTTCTTAGAGACTCGAGTAGAATTAGTAGATGCTGTTTCTTGCGATGTTTGGCCAAAATCCCCAGCCCACCGACTGACACACCTCTTTTGGCACGGTCTAGGTGCCTTTAAAAAAAAAAAACAGGCAATATTGAAGGAAATCAGTGAGAAATTAGATGTGGATAACTCATAAGGAAACTACTTAAAATCATTTTAATTACATTTCACCAATGCAGACCGATCAACAAAGTTATAAATTATTTAAAAAGACAACTCTTAATAGTTTGTTTTGTCAGTTCCACCTTAAAACATCCATGACAGTAAGCTGAGGAATTTACTGCCCCCCCCCCCCACCCATATTTTAGTAGTTGTAACCTCAGAAAGTCATGCCAGTTTAATCCTGTTTTTAAGACTAATAGATTTAAAAATAGTTTTATTGTCTTTAATGTGCTTAAGTTTGGATTTTAATAACTCTTGTATGGTTTTTTACAATTTTTTTGCATTTTATCGTATAAGTTTTTATCCTATTTATAAAGTTGTAAATGGAACATAATAATTTCAACCTTTGGGTTACGAACTACCGGTAAGTTGTATTAATAATTATAAACTATCTATCTATCTTTCTTCCTATCTATTGTTGATAAAAAAACATTAAAAATAAATAAATCAGTCGTTTTCAGCAGTTACTTATAACTGTTAAATCAAACTTCAGATAAAACTTTATCCAACCTTCTTCCTCTGTCACAGATTGAAGATGCTGTGTGTAATGCCTCTTGTAGATCCATCACTCTTTGCAATTCCTAGGAAATATTTCAGTTAACACAAGACACAGTCTTCCTACTTTACAACACCTTGTGGATCAAACGTTTAAGTGAGTATTGTTGATAGCCATTTCTAATGGTAATAGGACTAAAAGTGGAGTCCAATTTGGTCTGAGCAATTAACAAAATCAGACATTACAAAGCCAGAACTAATTTGTTTAACCAAAAGTCTGATTGCAGACAGAATTGGGCAACACAGAACCCTGCAAATTTAGCTTCCATTTTCTACTTTCTGCAAAAAAAACTCTCACAAAAGACTGACCCTATCTCAGACTTACGGGTGAAAACCTCCAACTAAAACTGATGTAAAAATGCTAACCCCCTCCTCTCCCTCATCTGCTGTATACATGTATAATTAAGCTGCTATGATGAAAGGAGGAAATTATGGTAAAAGTTTGCACAACACAAAAGTCCAATATGACAACTGATAGAACCATAATTTGAAACAAAAAAACTTTTCACTGGCCTCAAGGAGAATATTACCTGCACATAAGCACTGTGGTTTTCCAAAACCTTAGTATACAGAGATTTTGAGACCTGAAACACATGTCAGATAAGAAATATTTGATCCACACTGATCCACACTGGCTAGCTTAGCAGCACATTCATGTAAATTATAAGTAAAAAGTACATGTAAATCACTGCATATAGTTTAAGTGTCATAAAACTGACTGCTGACTGAATTGATGTATATTATACATGTAACATTACAACATAGCATACCGCCGCTTGCATCTAAGCGTGAACACTCGCTGCCGAAACATGATCTAATTGGGTATTAAACATGGCATGATACATCATCAAGTGTTGAAGTTTGGCAGACCTTTAATAACGGCAACTTTCGTGCCGAAAGTTCAACAGATTCTGGTTTCGAAATGGTGGAAAGCTTAATTGGGTTAGACCCCGAAAATATCCTGATCTGATTTGCAGGTCACTTGAACCACTTCTGGTGTAAAATTTTGTCTCTACTCAGTGTTTTTGGTTAGAATTTTGAGCATGAAAGTTGCTGTTATGGTCTGCTAAACTTCAACGTTTGATGAAGAATCATGCCAAGTTTAATACCCAATTAGATCATGTTATGGCAGTGAGCGTTCACGCTTAGATGCAAGTGGCGGTAGCATAGCGTAGCATAGCATAGCATGGCATAGCATAGCAAAGCAAAACATAGCATAATTAACATTTAACTTAATAAACCCTTTTCCCTTTTTATGGATTACAGTGATATGATAATATTGCTGAAAAATTGTCAGTCCTAAATCCTTAGTCACTATGATAAAACAAAAAAGAAATAATGTAATAACTGCATAGTCATACCGCCTGAAGTTGTCTTCGAAGATCATTTCTATAATCATCAAGGTCATCAAGATCTAGAACTTCTGGAAGTTGCTTTAACATTCATAAAAATAAGGAAATAACATCAAAATTATTCCTATTAATTATTATACAGCCTTAATACGAACTTTTTATATACTATTTATTCATTTAATATTTCTTTATAAATTTTACCATTGATAATTATTTTAAAAGTGACCAAAGTGTGCCTCCTTTCCCAATTATCAAGTCATTCCATGTGGACAAAAGAGTTACCAAATTATGAGAAGAAGAAGAAGAAGAAGAAGAAGAAGAAGAAGAAGAAGAAGAAGAAGAAGAAGAAGAAGAAGAAGTATCGTTTATTAAAAAACTATTACACTTAGCAGTCCTTGGACTGAATTACGTGTAAATGTATAAAAACTATATATATTACAAGATTTAAAAAAATATTAAAAGCTATTTACATTAAAATATATTAAAAACTATTAAATTAAAGAGATCTACACAATGTAATTAAACTATTGCCTATAATAAAAGAATTTTTAACACTCTCTTGATTCGAAGATGGTGGCTGTTCGTTGGTCTTTCACGCAGCAGATTGACTAGTTTGTGGTTTTTTGTAGTTACTGTACAATGTGATTAAATAGGCTCTTAGAAAGCACGCCTCTGCAGAAGCTTCAAAAGCCCTGCTCCTTACCCTGTCCAAGAAACAAAATAATAAGTTTCTTGGATATAAATTAATACTAATTAATAATTTTTCATAGCACTATTCAAAAGAATTGTTAATGCTCTGACATAGTTAGTCAGTGGTTACGATAGGCTTGATTTCCGCCACTCTCTCAAGTCCGATCTTTGTTCCTCCCCTGAAAAAGTGCACTTGTCTTCTTCGGGAGGAGTACAGGCTCATTCCCTGGACAGCAGCTGTAATCAAGCCTATAGTTACAAAATATGGACAAATACTTCCATAATACTTACATGAAGTTCATGATCACTGGAATCAAAAGAAGTGTCACTGAAATAAATCTCTTTTATTGATCCTAACACCTGAAGAATAAATATGTCTCCTTTTAGAAATATAAGGTCTGCAAGGGTGTGGATTGTAAACAGGCAGGTACCTGTAGAAAATTATACACAGTAACACATGAGAGAGAAAGCAAGTCAAACCTCTTCATCGCTACGGGGATCATCTTGAAATTCACGAGCATCATCCTAAAAATAATTAGTTATAGGATCAATCAATTTTACTTTTGTTTTATTTGCTATTAATATTAAGTTTTCATCAGTGATATGCATATGTCAGCTTCATATTACCGGTAAATCATTAAGGAATTATAATATTATTGCCACACATTCACTGTGGTGGAAAATTATCTGCAACAACTGAGGCCTTTCTGTTGCAGAAAAAGCATGACATTTTAATAAGCACTGACGATCTGCTAAATTAACTCTCTAAACGAAACATATAAAGCATTAAGTTATGGGTAATTCTCCATGACTTTTCTCAATACTCCCTTACATAAGCATACTGGAGTGTCAGTTAGCATTATTTCAAACTCTGGCTGGAGTATGGCAGTTGAAAAAATCACACTCAGAAACAAGCCTATAGAACATGCACTATATATATAGATCCTCAAAATGAAAGCATTAGAATTTCCCCCAATTAGCTGATAGTAAAACTCAAGCTTAGTTGGTGATGATCTATTTTTGTGATAAACATACGCCAGGTTCCGACCCATTAAAAGGCAGATTTCACACAAACCTTATATACAATTTCAGATAGGTTCTCTGTTGAGCCTCCATCAAGAGAATCCTTCTGAGAACGCTAAACAGGAAGAGACGCACAAAGCGATGTTTATGTACGAATATCGAAGACATATTGAGCATATTTTCCTAACTGATCTGAATTTTAACAAACTGTAATGAAAAACATAGTACTTACATCTAGGCCAAGAAAGGTACGAAATCGATTTCGTAGAGCCATAAACTTAACCTAGCTAGTTGCACAAACTACGGTGCTTTTCCTCTGACTGGATCAGCCGCCATATTTATCTCTTCCGAAATTGAGCAAAGAATCTTCAGCTGGCCAGCGGTCATCTCTTTTTTTCAAAAGGTGCGTCATATAAGACGACGATATCAACCTGAGGCGTTTTTGGCAGGGGGTAAGGGGTGGGGGTTGAGAGGAGGGGGCAGGAAGGAACGGCGAGGACGCAAAATGTGCATTGAGCGTCGAAGCCGCGATTTTGACGAGCGAACCTTTTTAAAACATCCACTTTGAACCTTTGACACCTGTAGTAACCGGGAGCTAAACTTTTTTCTGTCGAAAGAACATTTCATCATTTTATTTCAAGTTTGAGTTCCCAACCGTAGAAACTCGGGTATGCTGCTTTCGAAGGAAGCTTTGTGCACTAAGCATCCTTTACAATCGAAGCCAAAGAGTAATTCAATGGCCTACTACCATTTACAGTATTAACCCCTATGATTCCCAGTGAAGCGTAATAATGCGAAAATTAACTTTACCCTACAAACCAATGAATCAAAGTTAGAAGCGTCACATTTTGCGATATAGACTACGAGCAGTCCCTAGTCCTCGGCTTGAAGCGAATTTTTTTTTGAGTTTCTTCTTTTTTTCCCTTCCCCCCTCCCCCCCCCCCCCCCCCCCCCCTTTTTTTTTTTTTTCCTTTTTTTAAAAAAATTTTTCTTCCCGCCCTAAAAAAATTTTTTCCCCCCCCGCCAGAAAAAAAAGGGCCGTTTGCGATAGGGTTATGCACGACAGATCTTTGTAAACAGAAAACTGTTTTTTTTTTGGAAATGATGTCAGAAAAATTTCTTGGAGGATTTCGGACATCAATTAAGTTTTTTATTACTGGATCACGTTCTATTAGCATCTTGAAGTTAATAGATTTTCAGAGTGTGAATGAACATTAGTGGACAAAACACCCTCCAATATGATAATCATATCAGGAAGCAGCTAGCTATAGCTTCACATCATGACTGTCCACAGAGGGTTTGTGGAGCCCGGGAAGGGGGCGTTGCGTTTAAAAGTGACAGAGAAGTCGTAATTTAATACCCTTATATAAAATGCCAAGACTAAACGCAGTAAATTCCCCATGAAAAAAAGCGCCTTCCGCTAAAAATGACATCAGAAAGCAGCTTTCATTTGACCTTTCACTGGCCAGTGAAGAAAACAAATCAAATCAGAGTATTTCTGCTTGATTTAACACACTTGTAAATAATTAACAGACCACCTGCCTGCCGCCAAATAACATAGCCAAGCAGTTATGTGAAGAAAATTAGTGACAGAGTCAAAAAAATCTTGAAGGTTGTGACCGAAAAAGAACCGTGATCCAACATTGTTCCGAGTCTTGAACGTGCAACTAATTGGAAAAGAACAAGTGATCCCGAGCGATAATCAAAACTGAGCGGGCACATCTCTATACACAAACATGTCTGAGAGGCCGTGGTTTCAGATAAATCGTGATTTACTCGTGTACAAAGCTTTCTATTTCTTTTTCCTCAGTGGATTTGGTTCCATATTTCCGTACCTTCCGGTTTATTTTCGTCAAATTGGTCTTCCCGCCAGTCAGGTTGGCTTGTTGCTTGGTTTGCGGCCGATTGTTCAGTTTGCCAGCGCACCTTTCTGGGCCATCATGGCGGATAAATACAGGAAGCGGAAGTCAGTGCTGGTAATGTCCGTGTTGTCTTGGCTTATCATGACTATGGCTTTAGCGTTCGTGGAGCCCACCAACGAAATCTGCGAGATACGCCAGGGCAATGATACTCATAATCGCGTTTATAATTATACTAAAGTAAAGACTGGATTTTTTCGACGCACACTGCTGTGGCACAAAGGTAGCTCAACTGAAGACCTTCAGCAGGCTGATATTGTGCCCATTTATATTGCAAGTCAAAGAAAAAAAAAAGGACGCATAAAATCTTTTTCAAGTTCAAAGATCAAGCCGGCTTCAGTAGCAGTAACTACGCACACACAACTAAACAACAGTAAGTCTAAAATCACTACCCAACAAAAAGCATTTGATTCTAGAAACACCAGTTACTTCAAGCAACACACAATTCCCGATCAAGAGGAAAATAGACTAACTTTGAATACATTGAGCTCAAATCGACAATTTAGTGCCTCTCGGAACTTAATAAACAATACGCAACAATATGGTCTACATAGCAAGCAAGGTCCAGCGTTAAAAACAAGAACCGATAATACATTACAAACAACCACCAGCCGAACGGTGGCACCATCAAGTCAACAAATTAACTCAAAGCACCTTTCGCGTTTTCATAAATTCACAAACTCTCCTGGTCAAAACAAGAGACGAAAACAATTTTCAGAAATGAATAATTCGAAAGAACACAGGAGTAAAGTTGCAAAACCACGTCAAACCAAGGGAGCAAACTTCACGTCTAATCTCGCGTCACCTGCAAAACACTTTGAAAAGAAAAATGGCAGCTCGTCCATTGATAAGAGAAGGCAAAATAAAGGTGTGCCACCCGTTGTTATTGAGTTTTCAAGAATTGTAATTCCGCACAATAAAGACAAAATTGCGACAAACTCCGCAAATGATGAAACTGATGACAGTTCCAGTCATTTGGAAGGACCGAACGTTGAAAATATGACTAAATTTGCACATGCGCACAAAACTGTTTTACACTCGATGCAACCGACTTTGGACCAAGTAAGTGATAGCATCTCTAAACCATTAAACAATTCAACATACAAAGCTGATAAAACAGGAATTAAAGCTATCAGCAAAAGCCTGTTACAATTAGAGGAAAAACTATCAAAGATCATTGAATTTGATTCCAAAAACACCTTGACTGGTAATACTCCTCTAGACACGAGCGAAGATGAGCTACATGACTTGCATGTAAAAAATATTTCTGTCGGGAACGCAAGTTTCTCCAATCAATCTCTGACTCAAACATTTCAAATTCACGTTCGCAATAAAAACATTTCCAAGGAAGTTGATAAACTTCATCAAGGAGAAGGACAGAAATCGGAGGCAGAATTTCTTATTCACCGTATAAAACCAGCCTTCGAAATCTCAACAGTTGACTCATCAAATAACACGCAAAAAACATTGCAGGTCAATCCTTCAAACGCTAGTGATTTGAACATGGAACTCCTTCCGTTACATGATTCTCTAAGTGGTTCTGGAAGTACCTTACCTGAATTTCCGCAACAAACTTTTGCAAATAACAATGTTACAACTTTTAATGCGCAAAAAGTAACAATCGAAACACAAATTGACATGGAAGACAATGAAAGCACGCTGCAAACTATTCACAATTTTACGCAAAGCAATGTCTCTGACAACTTCCAGCTGGCAAGCTCCGTGGAAGGTTCCACAGAAACAAGTCAAGGTTACCTCATACTGAAATCACAGGCAGAAAACACACAGCTTGAGGGAAATATGGACTCTGAGCTAAAGCTATGGATGAAAAATTTGTTGAAATCAAACTCCTTTGAATTAAAGAGAATTTTCACAATTCTCCTTGTTCTAGTGGTTGTTGGAGAGTTTCTAGAGGCTCCATCAACGACTCTTGCAGATGCCTCTCTTCTTGAGCACCTCGGCGAAGAGCGACGTTATTACGGAAAACAACGATTATGGGGCTCGCTCGGATTCGGATTATCTTCGTTTCTTGTCGGAGTGTTATTGGAGAGGTCACGCCACGTTGTTTGCGGTGATCAATACACAGATTACATGATATGCTTCTGTGTATTTGCCCTTCTAATGGTTATGACTTTGTTTATATCAACCACATTTAAATTCCAGTATAAAGAAACCGATACAAAAAATATAAGTGTGCTCTCGGCGCTTTGCAACATTCATTATGGCTCCTGCCTTGTAGCTGCATGCTTCATGGGAGTTGGTCACGGAATGTCTCATAGTTTTCTTAACTGGTTTCTCGAGGATCTTGGTGCGACTAAAACACTTATGGGAGTGGCTGTGATTTGCCGAAGCAGTCTTGATTTAATGACATTTTTCGTGGCGGGAAGTCTCATTAAGGCTATTGGACAGATTAAAATCATGATATTTGCGCTCATATCGTATGGAATAGCATTTACATTGTACTCTCTGCTCACAAACCCTTGGTGGGTGTTGCCAATAGAAATGTTAGTTGGCTGTACATACGCTGCTTCATGGTCGGCTTGTACCTCATATATGGCGGGTGCATCCTCCATAGAATCAGTCACTACTATTCAAGGTAAACTTTTAGTGTTCAGTCTAGATCCTTACAGATGATCATAAGTTACTAAAAGGTTAAAAGCTGACTAAAAGGTTTAAAGTTACTAAAAGGTTAAGTTACTAAAAGGTTTAAAGGGTCCAGTGTATTGCCTCGTATAATCTTATTGGGTAGATTGTTCCACAGTATTGGAGCTGTAATAGAAAAGGACACATATTTTGGCAGTCAACATATTTTGTTTGTTTTTCATGTACAATTTACATCAAGAAAATTATATCAGTTATGACAACGTTCAGAAAACCTATCTAATCTGCTTGATAATGTCTTGACACTAAAAGGAGACGTGGAATAATGTCCATTCCAGGTAATCGTTTTAAGATTTATTAGTGAAAATATTTTACATACATAACGTGTGACTTGCTGAATAGTTATCGTAACATATTTGTGCCAATTTTTTTTCCTGCAGGAATTCTTCAAGGCGTGTACTGGGGACTGGGAACTGGTTCAGGTACCATTACAGGCGGTTTTCTGATTCATCATATCGGAGCTGTTGCTACTTTCCGCTGCGTGGCGGGTTGTTCTTTTGTGGTCTGTTTTCTGTTCTGCCTTGCGCAGTGCAAATGGACACGCGAGTCAACAGAATGCCATGAGATGAAATACACTTATCTCCCGACTGTGGAGTCAAAAGATACCGAGGAACTTCTACGAGGCTACCGAGTATCTAAGACTTCAAAGAACAAACATAGCACGACCAGGCGATATTAAATTATGTCAAATCATGTCAAATTACTCCATCCTCTTTGGAGACTTTGGAATACCTGTAGTTTAATTCTACCAATATTTGTACAAGAATAGGTGTTAGAAATGTTGCCCGCAAAAACCAAAGACTGCCAAGAGATCATTGCAGGATTAGTTGAACAAATTTTACTTCGGTTATTACGAAAATGTGTTAATACATTGTACTCTTTTTGCTATTACAAAAAAGTTAGATATAGAATAATAAGAGTGACAAATTGTTCCTACTTATTGGAATGAAGCTAAATTAATATACATTGAGATACTACTGAAAGTTAGTTCTAAATTTTTAAGCCGCTAGGTAATCTTAGCAATGCATCCTGTTAAAAGCTATAAAAGTTGAGCTAAAGTCAGTGCTGTGTACCGTAAACAAGAAAAAGAAGAAGAAGAAACAAGCCAGTAACATCGACCGATGTAAGCTAGCTAAATATATCGACCAAGTAAATAAAGTAATCAATTGATTAAGCATTTGTCATTGTTGTCATGAATTTGTTGAGTACTTTTCGATATGAATGAACTTTTTGTTAAGGGAGCTAAATTATGGACAGGGCAGGAGCATGAGGTGTAATTTAGGGGATTCAAGCAAATCACTACATCAGGCCACAGGGGGAACTCAAAAATATTTTATCAGTATGGCTCAGCCCGAGGTCTTTGTTAGCATTACCCGAGTGGCGAGACCATTTAAAACATCTTTCTAAGAAGCCTTTTGGAGCCAAATTAAGCCTGTTCCAGGTTGCTATTGGGAATTAGTGCTCTCAGACTAACTGTCGTGATTTTTAGTGGTTCACTCGTCGTTCCTGGCACTGCTCACGAACGCCTGATGGAACAGATTAGCTTTCTACCGGATAAATCACTATCCAGTGAGCTGCAGCGATTTGCTTTTGAGTTCATGATATTGTACGGCTAAGTAAGGGCATCACAGAAATGAACAAGAAAACACAAAAATACTGCGTGCTTATTTATTTAATTTTTTACTAACAGTAAAATACCGTGATAAACGTTTTATCCTTTTTAACATTACCCCTTGCAGGATATGGCTCACAATCATATTCATTTCAGAAAAAAAAAAACAATAAAGCATATACTACGAGTAAAGAATAAAGCAAACTTGTTTAAGAAATTAAAGTACAGCAGTTTCTTTGCCTGAGGCAGCCCTCTCCCTTTTTGTTGTCTGTTTTTTCTAAACGAAATGAATTCTCTAATATTTGTCCCAGTCTTCCTTCCGTGAATTACTCGCCCCAGACTCCGAGCCAAAAGAAACGGCTGTCAACTGGTCGGTGAAGGCGTTCTCCTCTAAAGTGTTATTTGCATTTCCACTATTGTTTTGTTGAGTTTTATTCGTATCTGTGCAGATATTAAAAGTATTAAGCAAAACCGAGTAATAATTACGATCTCGAAAATTGACATATGTCAGTCCTGAAGTGAATATGACAATAAAAATCACAGCTATCATAGTGAAGAGACGAAACGCAATGGTTGGCCCTGCCACACGGATGAGGCTCCCCCCAAACATGAGGCCTAGAATGCCACCCAGGCCCCAGTAGATGCTCTGAAACACACCTGGGAAAAAAAGAGATAATGGATTGTCAGTCAAAAAATAAATAAAGCAGAACTTCGAATCTGCTATAAGCAGGTATGTTTTATCTCGGAGAGCACCCGTTGTTGGTGCTCGTTTGATGAGTTAGCAACTGGTACGGAAACGATAATAGCTTGCTAAGTAGTTCAAGTATCAGTAGTCTAAGCTCATCCTGGGCTGCTGTTTCTCACTCAGTTGCAGTGCTAGCAATGATCTGTGATTAGCCCAGAAAATCCCGAGTTTTTGCACGAGCGTACCATGAGCATTGGTTTCTCTACTTCTTCTGAATACGGGTTTGACACATCTGCACCAGTTTGTTGAGAAGTTATTTATATAATAAAAGAAATGGAGTTTCCTTACCTTGCACGGTTGTGAGGCAATCTAGAGGCGAAGAATTTGCCAAATACGTGGCACATACCACGAATGAACTTCCAAATGTAAATCCTTCCATAAAACCAAGTGGAATCACGTGCCAGGAGCTTGTAACGAACGAGCAGGCAAAGTGATTAAACATGTACAACACGAGGGCAGTAAATATCATATTTATGTTGCCGATACGGTTTATAAGTTTATGGCTCACAAAGAAGGCCAAAGGCTCGCCAAGAAAGCGAAACAGATTTATAGTAGCAGACGTTGCGTGTGCTACTTTAGCTTCAGTGAGATATGTAGTGTGGTAATTGGATATTACTGTGTGTGAGAAGCCCATGAAAGCTGTAGTCGCGACAAATGTTCCATAATGTTTTGTGTAATAAATAGTTTTAAGCCTCTCGTATGGGGAATTTTCAGATATTCTCTGCGGTACCTCGAATTTAATTAAAACCAATAATGTCACAATTGTTAGCACACAGAAAAGACAGAAGTTGATAATGTAGTCAGCGTAGATGTGTCCACACACTGGCCGCTGGGAATTGTTAACTAGAGTTCCTGTGATCAGAAAGAATATTAAGAAGCCAACTGAGCCAAACATCTTTTGATGTCCGTACACGCTTGAACCCTCCTCCGTTTGTTTGGCGAGTAGGACAGCGTCGGCTACAAAGAAAACTGGACAGAAGAATATCTCTTCAAAAACAACAAGAGCTAAGGCTCCGAGAAAAATATGATACAGTCGGGAAGTGTTTTCTCTGAGCTCGTTTCTTATAGTGAAATTTAAGTCCATCAAGCTTGGCGACTCCTTGTATTCTGATCTTAGATGAGAAGTTGAAAATGTGACGAGGTTACCAGTCTTGTTGGTCTTAGTAGCGTTTAGTTCTGTGCTACGATCCAAAGATTCTCCACTTCCAGATATATCGTTTTCCGATACCTGTAGTAAGCCCGAGCCAGAACCAATAGTTACCTCGACATTTTCGAAGTCATTACTACTTAAGCTGTCATCAGGTCTGCTGGGAATCAGCTTTGATTGCATTGTAAAGTATTCACTTGTTCTTCTACGTCGAAAGAATCCCGTCTGCATCTCTGTAGAGTTGATGACTGTCGAGTCAGTTTCATTGAGAGAAAGTAACTGGCACATCTGTCCCGTTGGTTCCACAAATGCCAGTGAAATTGTCCCAATAAGCCACACAAAAGTGCAAAACTGAAGCAGCATTTTTTTAGGCAGACATCGATCCGCCAGTAAGCCCCAAAATGGACTTAAGAAGAGTTGTACAAATGGACGAACCCAAACAAGAACGTGAACCTGATAAGAGGAAAAACCAATCTGTCGAAAATATGAAGGCAGAAACGGAAACGTTGTTGCCATTGAGCTGTAGACGAAGAAATAAAATATTTTAAATACAAGAAGAGGTTTGTCAAGCCTCGCAAGGTGAACGTCTCTTTGAGTGATAAATCTCTTAAGTGTTGAGTGGCTGTAATTGGCGCACATTTGCTCAGCAAATTCAACATGTCCTTTTTCATTCTTTTTTCGCTTTACTTCCATTTCTCTGAATAGGTCTTAGTGTCGAATAAAGAAGTTACGCTACTCTTCCAGAAATATTCTATGAGATCAGTACAAACATTGGGCGCTAGGACAAAGTGACACTGACATCCGGGACTTGCATCTACGGGTGGTGAGTAAAACGGCCGGTGGCACACAGGTTTGTTCCAGGTCACGTGGTGATAATGAAGAAACAAACATGTGGAATACACGCAAGGTCGAGGATTATTGAAAACATAGCTTTACTGATATGCAATCTTAGTATCCTACTTTTAAGATATGATTATAAAAATTTTGTAACCATGCCAAACTGTTCATATCACTGAACAAAATAAGGAAATGCGTCAAAATGCGTTATAAAATGACGGTAGATTTGAGGAGGAGAGGAGGGGAGGAGGGGGTGTTGAAAGCCATTGAAAAGATTAAAGTAAATAGAATTCTAAGATTTCGAAAATTCAAAATTTGATTCGTTCAGTTGTACGCAAAATGGAAATGACCCGCAACAGAATGAACAAAAGTACCGTTTTCTTGATTAAACGCCGCCGGCGTTCAAGTAAATGCTGGGTCTACAAGCCGTCGAGATTTATACACACAGGCGTTTAATCGACATGATCGAGAAAGTACTGATGGTAGCAGTCAATGACCTGAAAATCCTGACATTAAATATCTCTACAGACTGTTCAACCACAATAGCTGTAGTTTAGGAAATTCAGAGATGTCTTGGTAAAATATAAAAAAAAAACTGCCTACTTAATAAGCACCCTGTCTGATCTCCATAAGCTCCTCGCGACGCCGAGGTAGCAATTTTAATAAGCGCGATAATTAAATTTGTATAAACCCGATTTTAAACACAGCTCGAGAGCGGCCGATTTTAAACACAGCTATGAGAGCTGTTGCCATTCACCGATGATTCCACCTAGTTGTGATAAGATCACATCAACCCTAATATCCTATGTTTTTTGTCCTGGATGGAGTAGGCAAACAGGGCAAAAACGTTTACCATTCACTGATTTTTAAAATAATTAAGATCAGTTGATTTATGTTATTTGGTACACCAATATCATTGTTACAAGACGCAAAACAGGACTGGTGGGATAAGGGTGCTTTTGACAGGTACGCTTTTGGAAAGTTCTTGACATTACCGGTCTTAGTTTTTATTGTACGTCTCCCTCAGCGTAAAATATTATCCACAGTTGGGATTTGCGAAACGACGCCATCAAGAAAGGAGTGGATTGGAAAAAATGGTTCAAGAAGAAGAAAATTGCCCAGTTGAGGGAAAGCTGGATGGAAATGAAAGCAGGTCCAGAAGTCCAAAAACTCTTAAAGATTCAGTGTGTGAAGAAGTCCGTGTGGATAAGACACTTTTACTCTACAAAGCATTTTATTTCCTCTTTTTCGCTGGTTTTGGAGCCTCTTTTCCATACATGGCGTTATATTTCAAGCAAATTGGTCTTAATGCGAGTTCAGTTGGAATCCTGGCGGGAATAAGGCCCATTATTCAGTTTATAAGTGGACCATTTTGGGCAATTTTAGCCGACAGGTTCAACGCAAGAAAGGCAGTTTTGTTGTTTTCGATTTTTTCTTGGATTGTTATGACTCTGGCTCTTTTACTTCCTACACCTCACAAGACACAGTGCAGAAATTTAATGGCTAATGTCAACAGTACTCGGCGACATTTGATACAGCCTGTTGATGACATGCCAAGAGAAGAGACGATACCAGCTGTCCTCGATGAAACCTTAAAAGACCACAGCAGTTCTCAAGTTAAACAAAACACATATTCATTCTTTAGCCACTCTCCTTTTCAAGTGTATTTCTTACAAAGTTCACACAAAGAACCTGAATATGAAGTCAGGTCCAGTTCCAACATGTACGAACTGGTTTACGACAAGAACGAAGTCTATCAAGTCTTTATTTATCTGCTGATTTTAGTCGTAAGTGGAGAGTTTCTTGAGGCACCAACCTTCATATTAACTGATACTGCTCTACTGCAAAAGTTAGGAGAGAAACGAAGAAATTACGGAAAAACCCGACTGTTTGGCTCATTAGGATTCGCGTTTGGTTCGTTCATAGTCGGAGGGTTACTCGATAGCACGGAGTATAGATACTGCGGACAAGTGATGAACAATTATAACATGCTGTTTTATTCGTTTGCTATTGTAATGACTATAACATTTGTCTTTGCTGCTTGGATGATTAAATTCACATACGAAGAAGCCAGGGAAAGCAAAAATGGTGAAAACAATGGCTGTACAATGGAGATTTTGACGTTACTTATCAAATTCCAGTATGCCTTTTTTCTAATCATTTCTTTCTTTCTTGGCTTCTCAAATGGATTGTTTTATAATTTTGTTAACTGGTACCTTGAGGATCTCGGTGCCAGTAAATCGTTGATGGGCATTGCAACAATTTTCCGTGCTGCTGCTTTGATAATTGCTTACATATTCAACGCATTCCTGTCGGAGTTGTTCGGACATGTTCAGTTGATGCTGTTCAGTGTTGCTGGATATCTCATTTTATTCGGAAGTTTCTCAATTATCCACAATCCTTTGTGGGCATTACCACTCGAGTTCTTGGAAGGGATGATATACGGTACTACTTGGTCGACAGCTGTCACTCATCTTGCTGATGCCACGCCCAAAGGAGGAGCTGCCACAATGCAAGGTTAGTAAGCTTTATTATTTTAGGTAAAAGAAATGAAACATTTTCGTCGTTTTTGATTCGTTTGATTAAAAGAATAAGTATGTTCTACCACAACCACCACCACAACCGTTTCCATCGATTATGATGTAAGTTGAAAAAGGTGATCAATCAAGTCAACCGATTTGATTGATCACGCCTTTAATAACCACAAGGCGAAGTGAATATCGTGATCATGAGATGCAATATTTTCGTCAGTAGAGTTTGACCGGCTAATAAATTTGAGTGTTTTTCGTTCTATCTATTGTTTCCACATCAGGCTAAAAAAAACTCAAATCTGTTTAATACAGGAACAGTATGAGATTACCCTTCATGTTTTAACTAGCAGAGCTAGTCTTCTTCAGGGCCAGTACTATAATATAAGGAAAATAACGGCTCTAATTAATTTGGATAATACAGTTGGGGTTATTTTAACTAATACAGGCTATATAAAGATATACGGTGACAAGATATATAATAATAATAATAAAATTGAAAAAAAACAAAAATAATGAAATTGTCAATTTCATTTCTACGGTTATACCATTAGGCGTATGTGGCCCTTTTCAGGTAGGCCTCTCTAGCCTTTTGCGGGATGATATTTTTAGCCAGAGGAATGAGTTCATCTGGAAGAGTGATCAGGTAATTAAATGTCTGAAGCTTAGGTTCTGGATTTCGTGCTTTTATGTTCAGCGACGCTCTGTTTCCCCTATTATTCAATTCATATCAAAATAAAAAAATCGATGCTATTCCCGCTCCCTCTGCCATAGTGGGGGGGGAGAATCGGATAGTTGAGTGGGGGTGGAGCCGAATGAGAAGAATAAGAGGCAGAAGAGGGCCAACGACACCAGTATAGCAGGCGGGAGGGAGGAGGGGGCCGGCGGCGTGGTCCCCTGCATCCAAACTGTTTTTTTTTCTTCATGTTTTACTAACAGTTCATTATATGTTTTAATTCAAGGCATCCTTCAGGGAATTTATTTTGGACTTGGTGGAGGACTGGGCGCAATTCTTGGTGGAGTGCTTATTGATGGATATGGTGCTGTCCCATCATTCCGTTTGGGGGCTATAATGTCGGCTGCGGTTTTAATTGGCAGCGGCTTGATCCAATGTTGTATTTTCAAGCAAAGGGATAAAACGAAAAAGGAAGAAAAACACGCTGTGGAACATGTCATGGAATAAACGCATCTAACGCCTGTATTGTTAGTGAAAAAAGAAGACAAGGGCTAGTAGGAGTGAGAAGAACACCTGTGAACATCCCCTCCCCCCTCTCGCCCCAAACCCCTCGCCTTTCTTTCCACTCGCTGTTCTTCGCGCTAATCCCCAACTAACCGAACGCCTGGAACCACAGGTAACCCAAGCTCTATCAGCGTCCATACTGTGTTACTAATCGAGTTACGCAATAGTCGAACTATAAGGATTTATACGGAAAGAAATGGTTGAATTTTTAAACTTGAAGATACGATAAATTTTTAAATAAAAAAATACATCACCTTGCTTCAGTTGTTTGTTTCTTTGCTTCCGATGAGATTTCTGGTCGATGCATGGTTATTAAGGTGGTTTTAAGTTCCATGTCTTTTCCTTCAATACTAGTTCATCGCTGAGTTCCCCCCCCCCCCACCTCCACCCAACCCCGACCCACCCCCAGCGTTAAATTCGCCGGAATACACCTGGGGGTAGAGTGGTAGAGTGAGAGTTAAGTGTCTTACTCAAGAACACGACGGAATGTCCCCGACGTTTCACCCGGTGTCTAGCGCACTAACACGCCTATAAAACAGCAGATACATAATTTTTCTGGACGGATAAAGTGTCTCTAGAATACAAAAGCAATTGGCTTTAAAGCGTCCGTATGAAATAATGCATTACGTCAGTTAATGGACTTTACACAATAGCTTTAAAAACCGGCTTAACATATGAACGGCATTGCATGTTGTTTTCTGCATATTTTGATTTGTATTGGTGTAGTGACCAAAGAGCTTGATCAATTTTCCACTAGCTTCTGGTGTATTTACTCGCCTAACCTTAAGTACTGCAGCAGTCTCTGAACTTGATTGACAGCTAAGAACAGCGTTTCCCTTCGCGTATTCGCGTCGCTCGCTGACTGCCTCGCAATCTACCGATACGGTAAGTTTCACAAATCTCAAAACTGACCATGCGGCTTTGAGAGTTTATTAAACATTTCAATAACTGTAAATCTTATATAGTAGTTGGTTGTCAAAGCAGACAGATTTTAGCCCAAGAGCAAAACAGGTTAACTGGACGTTCATGTTGATAAGATGATGAAAAATAATGATCCAATATGAAGTGCATACCTCATGTCCACGAAGCCGAATTCAACGGGGAGAGACAAAACGCCCGTTTTCATTGTCCATGACCGCCTGCTACGCCATAAGTGTAGAGTACACTCTCCAAATCATTTTGGAATAATACTACTATTTAGACATGAAGAACTAGTTAATTTGAAATCTGACAGTTTTTGGCTCAAGAGTTGGTTTGTCTTTCATAGTTTTCCAGAGGACTTTCCAGAGGATAGACATGATTGTAAACTGCATGTTACTTTGTTGGGAAACTTTTTTTGATCAAATATAAAACAACCTTCTCGTAGACTTCGAACCCGACATCAACTGAGGTATATTTTAGCAAGTCTTGTGGTTTTTCGCTATTTAACACACCAATTAATCGAAGATTTACTGGAAACTTCGAACCCGACATCAACTGAGGTATATTTTAGCAAGTCTTGTGGTTTTTCGCTATTTAACACACCAATTAATCGAAGATTTACTGGCAAAGACTACATGTCTTTTATCAAAATTAATTTACTTTCCTAAAAAAATAAAGTAGTAGTGTTTTGGTAAGACTAATGATTAATGTAATTTTTCGTTTTAGAACTCATGTGAATTGCCCGCAATTCAACTTAACTAGAGTCATTTAACTACTGTTTTTAAATTTTCGGCCCATGCTTCGTTTTGACAAAAGAATTTTCATTTGACCCTTTTGGTTGCCAGTGAAGCATAAAAGTATTCAAATTTCTGTCTGTTTCAGCCAATATTCACAAATGAATTGCATTTAGAATCTCTGATCAGTACCTATAGACAAAAGGTAGGACAGCTCTTAAATGTTAATTGTTTAAGAGCCCGTCAAAATCTTTTGATGAAGAATCAAAAACAAAAGAGTTTGTATAACACGCAAAGTAATTAGGAAAAACTGTTGTTTCGAAACCTCGTAACCAGGTAACAAACTGATGGTTTCTGTTCTGGGTTTAAATAATATTGCCTTTAAACTTTCTCTCTGAATGTTTGCGTGGGAGATTCGCGAGTTATGGAACAAGTACGCTGAATTTATTTACTCCATTGAAAATGCAAATTAACCTTCTAATTCGGCATTTTTAAGGACTGAACTTTGTTACCTGGGTAGTGGTGCATGAAGATAAATTTCTTGCATAATTATTTTGGCGGGTTCAACAAGAATTGCGCTTAGCATGAATCCTTCATATGGCGTGATGTTAACTGCGTTTGATTTCAGTTCAATCGAAAACACATAATCAGGTAAAATGGCTTCTTACTCTTAGTACATATGTTCGCATCTTCTAGTCAATTGATATTACCCTTTAAACGTATTCTCTTTTCACACTAGTGTTGAATAATACCGGGAATAATAAGATAATTATTTCGCCTTTAACAGGGATCGATTTAAACATGGAGAACGAAGAAGGGATGAGAGAACCAGTTGCCGAGCAAGAGAAGTCGAAAGACAGAAAGAGAAAGAGAAAGAATCTGCGACAGTCGAGCTACTTTAAGTGTTTTTACGAGGCAGACTATCTGCTGTTCAAAGGATTCTGCTTCTTTCTCTACGGAGCCTATGGCGGCTTTATCCCATATCTACCTCTGTATTTTAAACAGCTGTTCTTAGGTGCAAGCTATGCCGGGATAATAATCGGTATTCGACCGCTCATTCAGTGTATTGGAGCACCGTTCTGGGGCGTGATCGCTGATCGATATCACGCGGGAAAGGTTATATTTCTGGGAAGTGTCATTGCATGGATCGTGAAAGCTTTCGTTCTGCTAGCAGTTCGACCGCACAACCAGCACTGCATTGAAATGTACACAAACAGTACTGCAAATGTGAGTTATTTTTATGCATATGATCTTTGGACAGAGGAGCAAGGTGAAGCGAAATGGGTTGTTCTACCACTGAATCACCCCATCCTCATCGAGAAAAATAAGATTTCGGTCGTCGACGAGCAAGAAGTCAACCATGAAACTGGCGAGTCTCTCCCCAGTGAGGTGTTAAAAAATAGCGGTCCTGTTGAGTCTGTTAAGCAAAAGCCGAGCAAGACAAAGACAAGACGAACAAAGCTCCATACCAACCCTGTAAAAGGATTATTAGACGAAACAAAAACAAGCAAGATGTCAAGAGACGAGCGATCAGTGCAAAGCAGGCATTTGAGGAATTACACAAAAAATGATGATGTGTTTGGTGAGGCAGGAAAAGTCCAACCTTTACTAAAAGGAAACGGACAGAGCAAAGCATTAAACTTAAAAATAACCCATACAGTCGAGGTTTACAAAAAGGAGTTAGAAGCAACAGTGAAATTTATCACTGAAATTGACAAATACGAAATTGACTTCATGTTTGTCGTGTTCATGTTGATTATTATTACAGGGGAATTTCTTGAATCTCCAACCTACGCGCTATCAGATGCTTCTCTTCTAAAGCGACTCGGTGACGACAGAGAGTATTATGGCAGGATCCGCATGTGGGGCTCGCTTGGGTGGGCCGTGGCAGCAGCTATGGTCGGACTCATTATCAACTATTCCACCTTCAAACTCTGCGAGGTGGTCCAAAATAATTACATCATCGCCTTTTACATTTTCGTGGGCTTCGTAGCTGGCGCCTTCGTAAACGGCTTGTGGTTTCGTTTTAGCTACGATGAGGAGAAAAAATTCGAAGACATTGGAAAAGTCGCTCCAATCCTTCTGAGCCTTCGCCATACCTCATTTCTTGTAGCGACGTTGTACACAGGTTTCTGTTATGGAATCCTGGTTCATTTCGTCAACTGGTACATTGATGATATAGGAGGCTCCAGTGCAATCATGGGTGCTGCAGGCGCCGCAAGGGAGATAGCAGCTTTAATCATGTTCGCCATGAGCTCCGCTACTCTGCAAGCTCTTGGTAATGTGAACACCATGGTATTCTGTCTCTTATCTTACATCATTTGCTTTATTTGTTACTCTATTCTTGAGAATCCTTGGATGGCAGTAGCGTTGGAGGTGTTGGATGGAGGCACGTATGGCCTGGTATGGTCCACCTGTGTTAATTACATGAGCGCTGTCGGAGTAAAGCTCGGAGTTATAGACACGACACAAGGTAAGAGCCAGCTACCTGACGAGTTAATATTCTCCGCAATTTTTTATTTTGAGCCTACAAAGCATAAACAGGCTTTCAAAACAAACATTCCTATAACTGTATACTATGAGCGTGAAAGCAAATAGTCTAATTTATACCCACATTATCATACTTTTTTAAAATTCTATTTTGTGTCTTATATCGGAAAAAAAAATTGAGGCACCATAATGTATCAAACTATGGGAAAGCCAGCTGGAGGCAATTAATATGACATTTTAATAGAAGAAGGTCTTCAAAACAATTAGAGATAAATAATTTACATATTTATGTTAATCTTGTTTCATTCGTCTCAAATGCCCACTAATGGTAGATCGCTGAAAAAAGTCATCCAGAAAACACCGAATTCAACAATTTCCCTCGCGGATCGATTGTTTGTATAAAACTCAGCGGAAACGGAAGGATTTAAAAATACTGGTTCCTAACTCAATTTTTGAAATGTACGAGAGACTTTTAAAGGATCATTTCAATTGTAAATTGACTGTGTTGACCATCTCCTCTGACGCGATCAATCTTTTGTTCTTGAGGTCTAGTGATGGCGGCAATTGTAGTTTCGACAGTTTTACTTGATTAGTTATCGATCCCATACTATTGCGAACTGGTCACCCAAACTTATGTTCAAACGATCCAAATAGATTTGACTTCAATTTCGCCAATAATTATAACAGAAGTTCTTTTTCGTGTCTATGGGCGTTTGTTTAATATTTCGAAACAAAAGGTTCGCCTTGTCTCTAAGCATTTAAATGCCTGGTAACACCCCGCGCAATAATGGAACAATCGACATAATTCATAGGTGACGTAAAGCTTTTTAGTAAGTTAGAGGTGACTACTGGACTGAAGAGCAGATTGTCAGCCCCTGGAGAAGCATGGAAACTAGGATCGGTTATGATTGTTTTAAACCTTTCTTATCATAAGCTGACAAGCGACTGAGTTCAACAATGATCCCTCGAATAGTTGCTACAAGTCATGAAAATTCTTTTTCATATCTGGGTAGTCATCACGTTTACAGGCAGAATAAATAAAAACTCCTTTTTTGATAATTTCTATGTTCAGCGGAGGAGTAGGTGGAGGGACAATTCACACAATACTCACTCGACGTCACGAATAGTGTATCGTGATTCAATTTAACCCAAGGGATTTTTTGTTCGTAGTCCTTCTTTAGACAATGTTCCCCAGTCTTTACCATTCTTACCCCGCAGCCCCGCTGGGGTTTTTAACCCTTTGACTCCTGGAGATTTTCCAAAAAAACGCATTTTTTAGGTGTTTTTGACCTTTAGGTCATTATAGCTAAAATAGCTCCAAATCACTCAATCACAGAATCACGTTTAACAACTTTTAGCTCGTGCATGCGCACATAATTGTTTTCGTTTGGAAAGAGGCAATTTTCCTCTGAGTTTTTCGCTAAAATTTTGAAGCGTTTTGGTGCATATTTCAAGTTCCATTATCTAATCGCGCTGGTTTAGGTATCGTTATAAAAGATCTTTCTGCTTCACTTTGAGCATAGATGTCGCCCCTTTAACTTAAAAACCAAAAATCCCTCTTTCGTGCTCTTTTTGATGGTTTCTAGCTTGGATTGGATATATTGTCCGTGTTTATGACCGAAGTGCTCATCTTTGGAAACATTTGGTCACGTGCTTAATTTGAGAAACCTAAAAAGTACGATTAGTAACCACCCCCCACTCCTGCCCACGCTCCCCCGCCCCTCCCAGGAGAAACATTTTGTGTCATAGCTCAATAAGTTGAGATGAGATGATGTCTGAAGGATCTAACAACCAAACAATTTCGTTTCCAGGAATTCTCCAAGGAATATTCTGGGGACTGGGCAATGGTGGCGGTACTATGGTCAGCGGTGTGTTGATTGAGATGTTCGGCCTCACCAACACATTTCGTGCATTTGCTGTAGCAGGGACAGTGGTGCTGGCAATCCTCATCCTAGCGCAATACACGGCGAGTCTTCTGGAGCAACGAGAAAGGGAAGAATATGAATTTTTATCTGATAGTGATGAATCAAAGAGTGAAGAACAGGAGACAGCGTCCAAGACCAAAGAATAATTAGTCAACTGTGTGAACACCTAGGTCATTTTAATACTTTATTTTTGAAATTCATATTGTATTATAATCTTTAGTAAGGGAAGGTTATTGCTGGGGAGAAATTTTCTACATACTTACAGCACCATATCGGATAACATAGGCAACATAGTATAATCAACAAATCAATTATGAACGAAAACTCAGTGAGAAATGCATTCGCTGTCTGGACCATCGGGAATTTTACTTCGACCCTCCCTCACTAGCTATCCCTGCGTCTCAAAGGACAAAAAGAAAAGAGCAAAGTTCTATTCTCTTTCGTTTCGTTCAGCCGAATCACCTACTGACTCAATGAAAACAAAAATGATATGCGCCGCACCCCTCGAAACCAAAAGTGCGCTTATTTAAAGCACTTATGGGCGCTTGTTCGACAAGGCTTACGCCCCGACAAAGAGAGACAGTGAAACTGACATTTTAAACTGAGTTTTTGTTGTTGTCACAGTTGTTGTAGTTGTTATCAGTTTCAAAAAAGAAGTTTATTAGATACTGATGGGTTTTTATAAAGCGCCCCCGGTACCTGAAAACACGCTGTCCTCCAATAAGCGCAGCATCAAAAGGTCGAAATATTAAAAAAGCCGCGCTTTTGCGCGTTGAGTTTGTAGTGGGAGCCGCCATTTATCGAGTTCATTTTAATAAACAAGAAGTGAATCGTACTTATTTTTTCAAGAGAAAAAACAAATTCAGTTAAAAAAATTATACAACACTTCACTCAATACTCTATCGAAAAAATCGCCGATGCGTAAAGTTTCCGACCTCGAACAAATAACTTAGAAAGAAAATTACACTAACGCCCCCGTTAATCTTAGTTAGTTATCTTAGTTAATCTTAGTTAAGTGTCCCCTATTAGCAGTCTCCTCACTGTTAGATGTAACAGGCTAATTAGTAAAGTTTATTATTATTTTATTATTTATAAAATGAACAAAATTTCAAAAATTAATGAGAGGGAAATTTACCCCGAGTTAACTGGTCGGCGTATTCACAAGGGCTGCGTAATAAACCCGAGGGAGGGTCCCCATTGGAAATTATTACAATACAAATTATACGACTAAAAGAGACATTTATTTTTGTTAATATTGCGTGCAACGTTTTAGTGGTGAATCATTTCAATTTATTTGTAAAAACATGAGATTTGTACAGGGCAGCACGTAAAGGTGTGGGTTTGTAAGACCAATTGTTGTATGCACTTGTTTCACGTTTCTCTGTGAGAGTAAACATAGCGTTTCAAGCTTGCAAGTGTGTTTATTGATGAGTATTATGAGAAATCGAAAATGGAATTTGTATACACCCATCCGGGACACCCGGCGGAACATTGGTTTTTATTAGGGATTCAATCAGAAAAAAAAAAAACTTACCAGCGCAATCGACCCTGAAAAAATGGACGACCAAAAAGCGAAAACACCATTCTCCGACGAGCAGAACTAGTCCCCTAGAAATTGGCCACGAAAGTAACATTAACATTCTCCTGTAGCAGGGATACGAATGGGAAACGTATACATCAGTCCTAGTCTCGGTATTTCCGTACACCACTGGAAAGTCAATAGCCGGAACCTCAGACTGTCCAGGGTTGTGTGTGAGAGAGTGCGTGGCCGTGAGTTATCTGGGCCGTTTGAGAATCAGGCTAGGCCATATAGGGGGTCAAAGGCTTAAATTTCGCCAGGGAGATTAAAAAACTCACGAGGTATGTAAAGGTATGTTACAGACGGGTGTTATAATCAGGGATATGGCTTGAAAATCCATAGAAAGTGATCTAGACATAAAACAAGGGATCCCCCCACTTCTTACTTTGGGGTGGGGCCGAGTTAAATCCGGCCCCGTAACAAGTGTGGCGACTCTTCGTGAATTGACATGCATTGCATTTACAAACGCCAAACGCGAGTGAGCAATCCAGGGTGAGGGTTCTTTACGAGGAGTGCGGTACCTTTATAAGGCTGGAGGTGTATAGCCTAGGGATTTCACGAGTTCAAATATAAAAGGGTAGCAAAACGGTCATTTAGATATTGAATTATAAAAGCCCCTTTCAACATTCAAGGAAAGATCTCAGAGACGCACCAAACAGCTAATTCAACCAAGTGTGTTAAGGGTACTCATCCCGGAGACCCAGGGGCAGAGGGGGCGACGGGAGCAGGGACGGGACGGGCGAAAGTTTACAACATAGAGCGTAACAGCCCCTGGGCACTTTGTCTTACCGAACCAGTTCCAGAAGCGTTTGAACTCCTTCCTCCTGATTGGCCACAAAAATTTTTTGTGGCCCGGGGCGTTACGCTCATGTTTAAACTTTCGCCCGAAAATCCCGTTGTCCCGATAAGCTGCCCGTCGCCCCCACTAACTGCCCCTGGGTCTCCGAGGATGAGGGGTACTCAATGTGTCTACTGAAAGTATATAAAAGGGGCTCAATTTTTTTCCATGGAACGTTTTTTAAAGGGTTACCTTATTTGTTCAAAACAGTATATAAAATGGTTAATAAATCTTATTTAAATAAACCCTCCTTTACCTGCCCCCCCCCCCCCTCCCTGTCAGGCTGTGCAATAGTGTCTTACCCATTACTTCTAGACCTGGGATTGACCAGCTTTGAAGCTGAACCTTTGATAAGACTGAGGGTAGACTTCATGTAAAAGTCATGAAAACTTGACTAAAAGAAACTCAAATTGCAGCACTTTTAATTGTCTACAAATGGCCATAATACAATGATTAGAGGAGTAACAACTTGTGTCACTGTATTATATTCAGCAAATTTTAATCCTATTAAACTCAGTGAAACTGAGCATGTCCACAACTTTTCTACAGTTAACAGTTTTAATGTGTTCTTGTCCAGTGTGGCGACATTCTATTCTTCTCTATTCTTTGTAATGTTTCAGGGTTCTTGCTGAGGGGTCAGTGGCATTAGTCCACTTTGGCATCCACACATAAGGAATAAAATGGCTCTGATCAGGAAAGAATTCTTCAAAGATCTGCCGGTAGTAGAAGCCTTCCTTTGTCTTGGGAGTGTTGTATGGGTACAGATCAGCGGCACTAGCCAATGCTTCATCAGGAACTTGGTTTTTGATGTGATTCTGTAACAGCTCGTACCATGACTGCCCAGGCTTGGTAGATGACACCCCATCAGAGAATGCCTCCTTTGCACGCCACAGGATTTCCTTGGGTAATGCATCTGTGTCATCAAACGAAGCTCGCACAAGCCACTTTTCAATGCCATCCTTAGGTTGACGGATCTCTGGAGGAAGCGAAAGGAAATAGGAAGTAAAATGGACATCTAAGAATGGTACTCGGATTTCCAGACCATGTGCAGCTGTTGAACGGTCACCTCGCAGAACATCATAAAGGTAAAGATCTTCCAGCAGTCGTCGGGACTCTGCATCAGCTTCTTCTGGGCTTGGAGCCTTGTGGAAATAGATGTAGCCTTGACAAAGCTCATCAGAACCTTCACCAGAGTAAATAACCACAGTGTCTGTTTCTTTACTAATGTACTTGCTGACAAGATACATTCCCACAGAAGCACGGATCGTTGTTATGTCCCAAGTCTCAAGGGAATAGATGACATCACGCAATGCTTGGATTCCTTCTTCAGCCGTGAAGATGACTTCATGATGTTCACTACCTAAAAGAATAAATTTTCAAGACAAATTAACAAACTTTATTAACCAAAGATGCCACCTGGCCATGGTCAGGAGCTCTTGACCAATTCAACAATCAAATGTCAAATAGTTTCTGTAAAATTTACTCCTCAAATATTCACAGTCGACAACCTAAGGATATATCTGGCAAAAGTGAATATCTGAAATCCAGGGATAAACAAAGTGATGATGATGATGATGATGATAATGATGATGATGATGAAAAAAGATGGCTCGTGGTGACTTCATACACTGCAGTGGCAGATCTAGGGAATTTCAAGGCCTAGGTGGTCCAAGATCCTCCCCCATAATATAATTGGAATCCTTTATTGCCTCTTTTGGCACTGTACGTGATACCTTGGTGATCTTTAGATAGGGTCCCTTTGCCTACAACTGCTGTGCATAAACAGGGCAGGATAGAATTTTTTTTAGGAGGGGGTGTTATTTTTTTTTTTTTTTTTTTTTTTTGGGGGGGGGGGGGCCTTTCCCCCCCCCCCCCCCCCCCCCCCCCCTCCAACTTACCAATGTGTTTGGCCACTATCCGTGCTGCAGCGACATCCGTACTTCCTTCCATGCCAATTGAGAATGTCTGGATTGGGTAGTCAATTCCATTCTCCTTTGCCAGCTTGGTCAGATACGATGCCACTAAACTAGAATCCAGGCCTCCAGAAAGCAGGCAGCCAATTCTACGGTCAGCCATGAGACGTTTACGCACTGCTTCAGAGAACAGCTTCCTGATATTTTCCATGACATCACTGGAGTCTGGTTTGACTCTGGTTTCAAACACTGGTGGCTTGCCTATCTTTGTGTAGGCCTTTTGCTGAATGAGTGTAGTTTGTCCACTTGGTGACAAGCTATACGATGCATAGTGACCAGGAGGAAATGGCTTCACAACAATTTTGTTGCCATTTTTCTCAAAGTTTTCGATCAGAGGGACAAGAGCTTTTGCTTCAGAGCTTAAAGCCAAGATTCCTGTCTCCTTCCCTGCCACAGACAGTGTAAACATTGGACGGATCCCAAAAGTGTCTCTTCCAATGTGCACTTCTTTGCTTTTTGTATCAATGATACAAAATGCAAAAACACCATCCAACATCTGCGCCATCTTCTCTGCTCCAAACTTGTCATAAAGATGAAGCATGACTTCTCCGTCACATTTTGTGAAAAAGTCAAAGTCATACTGCTTTCCAACTTCTTTGTGGTTGTAAATTTCTCCATTGTAAATGAGGTAGAGGTGCGGCAGTGCTTTAATCCTCATTGGTTGCATTCCATAGAGATCATCAACAATGGCAAGGCGGTGAAATGCCACGCAGCAGTTTTGGAAGTGAGGAATTGTCTCCATGCGGAAGACATCAGGTCCTCTTTGGTTGATTTTCATGGCACAACAGGCATACTTTGAGTACTCTGGGATACCAAATATAGCCCAGATACCACACATTTTGCACAGTGGTTACTTCTGACCTGAAATTACATGTTGAAATTTATTAATATTACTGACATTTATTAAACTTCTACCATGCCTTAATATTTGTGGGTAACTAATTGGGGACACCAATAATATTATTCTTATCAATATTATCATTTGGTGTTGTGAACTAAAACACAAAAATATACAAAATAGGATCTTTATTCTGTCAGTGAAAAATTAGGCATTATGCCCTTTTATATTTGCATTTGTCGACTGTCATAGTTTTTAATTCCACTGACTGAGTTTCAATGAAAGTACCGGGTAGTTTTACCATTTAAGTTAAGCTTATTATTAATATCTTACTCCCCTTTGTGGAGTACAAATAACATGCAAAATGAATACAAATATTACACAATATCTGTACTCCACAGGACCGGTTAAACAAAATTTGTACTCCACAATACCAGTTTAACAGGCTCCATATTCCTTTTGACCACACAAATGATTCAAGAATTGTGGGAAGTCAGCATTGGGAAAAGAAAGGTGGATAATAAATTATATTTTTATTTTTATATTTCAACCCAACATATTCCACATGTTGCGCACACATGTTGCATCGTTTGTCACCCTGTTACAACATGTTGGATGACGTTGGACCAAGTTTGAAAATGGTCAAATTTTTCTCCCAACATCTTGCAACATTTTGTGGATGTTGCCTGATGTTGTACTCCTTTGGCCACGTTCGTGCAGCATTGTTGTGCCAGAGCATGCGCATTAGTTCAGTTTGCGCCAACCAACATAATGCAACATATTGCAACAGGGTGGCCAAATGCTTGCAACATGTTGTGCACAACAATGTTGCGCTATGTTACGTTCAAATGTTGAGTGCGTTTGGCCAGCAGAGCTGCTTCAAAACATCTCACAACATAGACCCTATGCAAATATGGCGGCTGTTAATTTTCGGCTCCCAGAAGAATCATTTGTCAACATTATTACTCTAACTTAAAGTAAAGTCAAAGTAAATCACTGTATATAAAGTTTTAAGGCTATACTTTTATCTAATGGGAAGTTACAGGGATATTTATATTGTCAAAAACATGAAAACGAGGCTAGGCAGGCCAGGGTGACTTTTTCCATACAAATCTCTTAAATTTGAATGAGTCATAACTTTGCAGCCATTTAACCCAAAATACTGAAACTTCTCAGAATAGCATAATATTTCATGTATATTTAAGTTCCACCATCAGCGTTTTAAGAAACTTGACCAAACAACGGAAATGAATAACAACCATTTTTGCATAGGGTCTATGACCCAACAATGTTGCGATATTTTGCCTTGAAATGTTGCATGCGTTTGGCCAGGCCTTCAGTTGTATTTTGATTTGCCCTTTGTGCTTGTAAACTATTATAGTGATACTATGCACTAAAGTGGCTTGTTTGTATTAGTTGCAACCATTCCAGTTAAAAATATTTTCAAGAGTGAATTTCCCTTTGCTTCTTCTAGATTTTTTTTTTATCGTACAAATTTAACTAGCTTAGTCTTACGTTGTGAACACCTGGGTTACTAAATAATTGGTAACTTTTAATACAAATGTTTCCAACAATTTCTAATTAAAGTAGCTCATTCGCGTGACCCGTCTGTATTGATTTGCAAAACGTATGATCACTGCTGGAGATAAAATCTACATTGGTGGTCTGTCTCTAATAAAAATAAACACGACACTATTTTGCCACTATTTATAAGTTAAGTGAAATAAAAGTACTCTGTTAACAGAGGTACTTCAATCTTTTGCATGCGCAGGGCATAAAGAAACTAAAAGAAAGGAATCTAACCCAAAATACGTCGATCATTTTTTGAAATCACTTAGGAAACCTTTCCAGTATGATCGGAAAACTGTTGGAGTGATAAAGTAGCACATGGCAAGTAAAGATGAAAATGTAGAACTCGTCGGGCCGATTTTACTCCTTTGTACAAGCTTATGATACGTGGCAAAACGGCTAACAACGCAAAAGACCTTATTAATAATAGTATGAAACCTGCGTTTGAAATAAACTATTTGTGAGTGTGACGTTCACTTCATTGTATAAGAAAGATCCAAACGAGCACGTATACATATTAGAAGGTTCAGTTCTTTAAGAATTGAAGAATTTCTTACCAAGTTATGGTTTCCAGACAAAAGCTCTGTAGAATAATACCTTGAGTATATCGGAAGCACGAACCAAATAGCGAAACTTGTCTGATGCAATCATATGTGTGCCACGTGCAGCGGCCAATACATGCACGGCAGCGTCTGATTGGTTGCTAACAAAAGAAAGCGTTTCAAGCTTCGTGTAGACGAATTAATATCATTGATAGATTTATTGGATTTTGCTGCCTATAATAATGTTACTTTAGCAACTAAGTATTATTTTAAATGTTATTATTACCTGTTCGCGATTCAAAGCAGAAGTCACGATTCGAAGCAGAAGTTATTATTAAGTAACGCAATACTCCTAGTCCTAAACGCAGGCGTCACGAAATACTCTGACCTCGAATGTACATGTCGAATGTACATGTCGAATGTAAGTCTCACCTGTCGAGGCCAAAATATCAAAAGTAATTTGTACGGTGATTTTGTTCAGGCTTTTTTTTTTTTTTTCAGCCCAAAAACTTATTTGGAATAATAAGTTAACGGCCTTCTATTTCCTTCCTGTGTGTCACATTTCCGCCGGACGGAAATACTGTAACCATGGTAACAAGGCGTGACTACTATGTTGAAGTTATTTAACAAAACGCGTGGAATAAATAATTATTGAAATTTTATCAGCTTCCAGTCGTTCAAATAGATTTACCGTATTTAATCGATTAAGCGCCCCGGGCGCTTATTAATTTTTTTGGACCTTGAGGGTGGGCGCTTATTGGAGGCTGGGTGTTTATTAAATTTTCACCATTTTCAGCAAGCAGTACGTTTATTTTGCAAGAAAACAATGTATAAATAACAGTTAAAGTCCGCTATGCGTACATGTGTGGACTTCCATTATGAATTATTTCACTGTACATATAAGCACTGAAATAATAATAATAATAATAATAATAACAGTTCTTAGCACGCACTTTACATACGTCTCAGTGCGTTTACATTTGAAATTTAAAAGTATTTAAAAAATCTAAGTTGACAGTCATTTGGAATATCGACTCACGAGTGAACAACTTAGGCCCGGTTCAGACGCCGATCTTTTCATGAGCCGAACCTAATTCCTTGAATTAAGTACATGAAAAGATCGGCGTCTGAATCAAATTAGAACGGCTATTTCAATTTGGAACGGCTCACCCGTTCTTCCCACCTGGCTTGGCCGAGAATTTCGCCTGTGGAACGCCTTTGGAACGGCTTTGATTCAGACGCCGTACTTTTCATGTGCCGATCCCAATTCATAAATTATTATAATGTATTTTGCCATGTATTTATAATTCATATTTATATTATAATGTATTTTGTATTAGGAACGGCCTCGGAACGGCCAAAAAGTACGGCGTCTGAATCAAGAGGCGTACTTTTGTCAATTTGGGTCGGCCCAAATTCGAATTGAGTTCGGCTCATGAAAAGTACGGCGTCTCAACCGGACCTTAAAGTTTGCAGTCGAATAATTCGAGACACGAGACGAGAAAACAAAGAACTTATCAATCGATTACATGTAATTTTTCACAAGACTGTTAGAAGAAAACAAGTACCCTTCACTTCGTTTCAAGGAACACCTTAAGTTGCCGTTGCCGTTTTTTGGGATGTCACGCAATGCTCCAAGGTCCTCCAACACTAACAAAATTGGCGTTCTGTCCGCCAATACAGTAGCCTGAATTTCAGACGTCTCTCTCTGGTCGCCTGCTCCTGAAATTCAGGCTACCAACACAGGTGAATAAGTCTGCAGTGACTTTTAATGATGTTACCCTAAACACGAGACCTTGACGGCTAAAAACATCGGTGTTCTGCAACTAAACACCCTAAATACTACCAAAATCAGTATTCAGAAAAAGACCGTGACTTTCCCGTCCCGTTCATATCCCCCTCCCCCCCCCCCCCACCGTCACGTAGTTTTAATACGACAGATGCCATTTTTTCATGGAAATAAAATCCCAAAATCCTAAAAAAGCTAGTTTTTGAAACCAAAAGCCTACCCTTACCGCTAACAAGAAAGGATACTTATTTTCATTCAAAAAGAAATGTTGCGTGCAAGCACGTGAACTGTCTCAGATCGCCTGTGTAAACAACTCCTCGATAAACTTATTTTCTTTATTCAATGCGTTGCTGCCGTTTTATAACCTTTCTGGAAAAAGCACGTTTCAATAAGCTTTCACTAATGTATAGTTTCTTAGTAGCTTGCCTAGAAAGGCAGAGCAATATTTTTTTCTTCAAGAAATATTCACTGTTCTTTAATTTTCGAGTCGGTGGTTTGAGGAGCGGCAAAGGACTCAATTTCAACCAAAAATTAAATTATTTTGTCGCACAGTTTCAATATGCAAATTTTATGATTTGGTGTTATTTTTATACTTTAAGGACAATGTTTTTGGGCAGTTCTGAATTCGACATCATTCATGACTTGAGAGCCAAATGGAGTACGTGAATTATATTCCGGAGCCCAAGACATGTAGAACAACATCATCATCGAGCTTGTTTTGATGACTCATTGCGCATTCATGCTGTGTGTGTATTTTCGGCAACCGATGGTGTTACTATTTGCCGCAAATACATGCAGTTTCACCCTTTTCACATTTGACCCACATTTGAACACGGAGAAATATCCTCCTTCCTGAAAGAGTTTCATCCTTTTAACACGGAGAGTTACTTGTGCCTCTATAAATACGAGTTTCTTCTTTTTCAAAAGGAAATTCACTTCGACTCTTCGCGAACCAGTCTCTTTTAGGCAGTTAATTCCTTAACTCGCGGCGCCGCTTTTACGAGACAGTCGAGACCTTACACTTACCACAAGTCGACTCTGTTGAGCGACAAAGTCGCTTCTAGATTCAGGAATAAATTGCGACTTACTCGATACTGATCGAATAGTTCACTGCCTTGACTGCTAATTACATCTCACCGAAACTTCGGATTCTCCGAACACTATCGAATCCTTCCGTAACCACTTAATTGAATTACGGAAAGTGACCCCCCAATCGGAAAAAACTGCATCATAACAATGTGTGGAAATCCACACAAAAACTAAACAAAACTCGGTCCGGGATAGTCTCTTAATAGCACTTAGTCAATTTTGATCTCAACTTCAACAATAATCAAATTTCCTCTTGTGCTCTCATTTTAGTGGTGGGCACTTATTCGAGGCTGGGCGCTTATTAACTTTTTCTACCTACAGGGTGGGCGCTTTTTCGAGGTGGGCGCTTATTTGAGGTTGGGCGCTTAATCAAATAAATATGGTAACAGAGTTAACAGGGAACCTTGGAGTAAACTGTAATCTTTACATGATGTATATATTTTTATATACAAAAATTCACACACGAGATTGGTGTAAACATGTCACGTGATGTAGTCAAAACTCTGGAACATCTGACGACATTCACCAAGTGATATTTCCCAGCAACCACTTTGCGATTTATGTTTGCCGTTTAGTGTTCATCCTAGACTACGAGCAGTCCCTATTTTTTGGCAGAGTCCTTTGAGCTTGAAGCGAATTTTTTTTTTTCGAAGAGTTCGTCGAGCTTGAAGCCAAAAATATTCAAGCTCGACAAACTCTTCGAAAAAAAAATTTGCTTCAAGCTCGACGGACTCTGCGAAAAAATAGGGACTGCTCGTAGTCTATGTTCATCCCAAGTAAATTGTGCTGTTCCATAAAATATCCATACCCACCCCGTGGAAGGTCAATGGAAATTCTGCAGGGGTGGGGGGGGGGTCTCAAAAGCTAACATTTTTAAAGGAAAGTGTAGGGCTTGACTGGAATTTCCAGAGGGGTGGGGAGATCCAAACCAAAAACCTTCCCTGGGAGGGGTATGGATATTTTCTGGAACATCACATTGTAAAAATAATTAATTGAATAGACCTTATAAACATTTTCAACAAACTAGCTAGCAACATTTTTTTAAATGACCAGCCTTGTGTAAAAATATTTCCATACACACATGCTTCTTCAAATTTCATACAAAATATACATAGCTCCCCTAAAACATACAAATTGATAAAACTCCCCTTAATATATTAATATAAAAAAGAATAAAATGTAAAAACTCTAAATGTAAAACTACATGAAAAATTATTGAAAGGTTAAAAATGTACTTTTAAAAATGATTAAGTCTTGATTTAATAGTTTTAAGACTTCCTGCGTTCTTTGGTAGGCTGTTACATTTACCAATCACTCTTAGAAAGGCATGTTTTAAACAGGTGATTCTGATTGATTTTAAGAAAAGTTTAAATAGGAGTGATAGGCTCTGGTGGAATTGACTTTTGCAAATTCTAAATATTCATTGAAATCTAGATGAGACAAACTGAACACAATTACTTGAAAAATAATCAACACAATAGTCTCCATTTGGCTTCAAAAATATGCACTGATATTTGCCCTTGGACATAATCTTATCCTTGAAGATCACAGTTTTCCTCAACCTTTGCTCTCAGAAAACTGTAGGATATGTTTTTGTCCAATATGGCAACATTTTATTCTTCTCTATTCTTTGTAATGTTCCGGGGTTTATGTTGAAGGTTCAGTGGCATTAGTCCACTTTGGCATCCACACATAAGGTAGAAAATGGCCCTGACCAGGAAAGAATTCTTCAAAGATCTGCCGGTAGTAAAAGCTTTCCTTTGTCTTGGGTGTGTGGTTAGGGTACAGATCAGCAGCACTAACCAACGCTTCATCGGGAACTTGGTTTTTGATGTGATTCTGTAACAGCTCGTACCATGCCTGTCCAGGCTTGGTAGTTGATACCCCATCACTGAACCCCTTCTTGACACGCCACAGAATCTCCTTGGGTAATGCATCTGTGTTATCAAATGAAGCTCGCACAAGCCACTTTTCAATGCCATCCTTAGGCTGACGGATCTCTGGAGGAAGCGAAAGGAAATAGGAAGTAAAATGAACATCCAGGAATGGTACTCGGATTTCCAGACCATGTGCAGCTGTCGAATGGTCACATCGCTGAACATCATAGAGGTAAAGATCTTCCAGCAGTCGTCGGGACTCTGCATCAGCTTCTTCTGGGCTTGGAGCCTTGTGGAAATAGCTGTAGCCTTGAGAGAGCTCATCAGAACCTTCACCAGAGTAAATAACAACAGTGTCTGTTTCTTTACTAATGTACTTGCTCAAAAGATACTGTGCCACAGAAGAACGAATTGTTAATGTGTCCCAAGTCTCAACTGTATAGATGACATCACGCAATGCTTTGATTCCTTCTTCAGCCGTAAAGATAACCTCGTGATGTTCACTACCTAAAAGAATAAATTTCCAAAAAACAAAATTAACAAACTTTAATTATTAACCAAAGAAGCCATCTGGCCATGATTGGGAGCTCTTAACCAATTCAAAAATCACATGTCAAACAATTTCTGTAAAATTTGATCCCTCAAATTTTCACAGTGGACAAACTATAGGCAAAAGAGATGGCTCTTGTTAAATTGAAATTACACTCTTAAATTTTTAAAAATTTGGTGCCATCGCTTATTTTTCTTCTCAAATAAAAAAAAATGTCAATTTTTTTTAATGTTAAATTTCTTGTTAAATTTAAATTACACGGCAAATCATGGAAGGTCTCCTCAAGGGATTCAGGCCTGGATGATCCCACCCCCCCCCCCCCACCCTTTGCTGTACAGTGTAATGCCATTTTTTTTTTTGGGGGGGGGAGGGTCCAAGTCTTTATTTGTCTCATTAAATTGCAATGTTGTGATCCCCATATAGAGTTGTACAGCCCCCAAAATGATCCCAACCCCGAAATGATCCCCAACCCCGAACTGATCCCCAAATTGACCCTGAAATGATCCCGAGCCTGAAATGATCCCCAGATTTTTTAACGCTAACCCCAAATGATCCCCAAGTAATTTGTGGAATGGCGATTTGGAATGTGGATTGCTCAATAATAAGGGAAACTGAAGCCATATAGCAAAGTACAATGTAAAATAGGAAAATACTTTAATAAGTGCTATTATAACTGAGTGCAATATGTGACCATAAAACAGGACTGACTTTAAATCCTTTTGTATATTTAAAACTTGGTTATTCTCAATAAGGAACCAAGAAAAGCAAGAACTATTTTTTTTTAAATTTTTGTTTATTGGATTGTGATGTTCATAGACATACTTCCAGTCGTGAGAATTGTTACCCAGTACTCTTGATCGCAGCAATTGAAACTTATTTAGAGAAAATTTGCTAGTCCAAGTGGGAAAAGGAAAGGCAACATTAAGTGCCCTTGAAATATTAATTTTCGTTTAATTTGATTTTTTCTCTGTTGATATGTCGCATTCACATGATACTTGCTTTTGTGTTCTCGACGTAGCCACAGCGTCAAGCTTTATAAAGGCCCGTTTACACAGACGATTTTTGTCGCGCAACTCAATGCAATTTTTTACAGCACAGAAGTTGCATGTTTGAAACTCCTGCAGTATCACGGCGATAAAATCACCGCTAGTTTAATTTACACGCTTGCAGACTCGTGGCGATCAACCTCTAGTCAACCGAATGGCACTTCTAAGCCATGAGGCAGAGGAACATTACCACAGCCTACGATTAAGAAAAGCGAATGCGCGCGTTGTTGAGTGCATGAAGAACTGAAGTACGGTAAAAGAAGAGTCTCCAAGGAAATTTGTCCAAAGCGTAGTAAGTAGTTTAAGTGCCTTTCTGTGAGAATTTATGACGATGAAAGTGGTGTGATACAGTATAATGCCGATGACTGTTGTACTTGCGCAGATTGTGCTCTAAAGATGAAGACTGGTACTCATATTTTTCTGTGGCGCATTCATTCTATATGGCATTTCTACATTTAAATACATTACCAAATACGGTATATGTTGTTAAAAAAGTTTCCGATTCGTTGGATCAGGCTATGCTCTTCGATGTTTTTGTAATAAATTTCATTATCTTATTTTAATTAACGTTTGATTAAGTAAAATTAGATTACTTGTAATGGTACCAAGAAAAATATTTTGCAATCTTCGAAAAGCCGTTGAAACGTTTAACTTAATATCTGTATCTATTCTTTGCTCTCTGCTTTAGTTGAAGTTATACAAACCCCTTTGAAAATTAAAGTCCAGTCTGGTGTTGCAGTCTATCTTTTATAAGGATACTTATTACTTCTCCTATTTTTTTTAGTTTTGCTTTACTTTTATCTTCCGTTTCCCTTATTATTGAGCAGTCCACACTTCTACGTTAAAATGCCATTCCACAAAGTACTTGGGGATCATTTCGGGGTCAGTGTGAAAATATTTGGGGATCATTTCAGGGTCGGGATCATTTCAGGGTCAATTTTGGGATCAGTTCGGGGTTGGGGATCATTTCAGGGTCGGGATCATTTCGGGGGCTGTACAAGAGTTCCCTTTAATGGATTAGATAAAACAGTCTGATAAAACTGAAAATTTTACCCATTAAACTTGCCATGCTACATAAAAAAATAGGGCCCCAATGGGTCCATGTGTTTTGCTGCTAGAGCAAAGTCTTAGGGAACATGTTGATGAAAGACAAGTGAGTCGAGATTGAAATCCAACGTCTTTTATTGTCTGTCACTTGTGTGCAGGTTAATAATTGCACTATATTGTAGTCACTTTGTGTTAATTCAATCCTGATAATTTTACTGATCAATGTTATGTTGAAATCAAAGACAGCAAACATAATTTAATTGTCTGACATGATTGTCTCTTTGATAAAAAACAGTAACTCTTAACATTATAAAAAAATCTCAATGAACTCAATGTGATTCTTTTAGTGGCGTTATCTCACTGGTTACCGTTAGTTGTATTTGGAATCATTGTCACAATGGTAGCGTTTTAACAACAACGAAAAAGACAGAATCTATTGACCTTATAAGAACTCAATGTGATATATTTATTAGTGACAAGACAGTGGTTCTTTAACCACTTTCACCCAAATTAAACACTGGAACAACTAACTCTTAACAAACTTGTTGTGTCACCCTGAGTTAAATATGCAAAATTCAGAAATTATAAATAATCGCACGCGCACCGGCGTACAACAACAGAAAGACGGCGTTGAACGTAACGCAAAGTTCATTTTGAAAGCGAAAGTTTACAAATAATTATTATCATTCGTCAGTCATCCCTTCACGCATGAACACTCGTCGAATTTCAGTGTCTTCACAACAAGATCGGAAGATCGATAAGGACCAATTTTTGATTCTGCGAAAGTTCGTTTTCTTAAAGTTTTAGAAATTTGTGAAGTTGGAGGATTCACTGAGGACTGCGTAGCCGAAGATGCAGTGGCTCGCTGGACATCAAATTCTATTTTTCACGGCGTTTAATTAATCTTCACAAAATAAACATGTGGCGCCAGCGCGTCTGGCAGTCAAAAATTCATTTTTCAAAAAACTTTCCCTTTCCAGCTATTTTAGCGGGGCTTATACTATAGTACCTACCTGTCAGTCGTAGAAAAGCTGAAATTTAAGGATGAACTGTTTATTAAATGAAGACCGTATTATTTTTTAATAACTAGTAAACAAACTGGTCGCCACGCATTTAAACACGAACTGACGAATGTTGCATCTGATGCAGTGAATCTGGTGAATGAGAACTTCCTTTAATATTTCTTTGTTTTCGACGGTGTGAACCACTGAATAAGTTTCTTTCCCATTGTGATGTTACTAGTATTAATTCGTTTCTAGCTGTCTTTTATATAGCTCGAATACAGCTACAATTAGCGGTGCAGCCTACCAGCATGGTATATTCCTTTCCAGCTGTCTTTGCGTGACAAGTTACACGTTCACACATTTTATTTTAAAATATGAAGTTCAGAGTTAATACAGTACTAGTATGCTGTAGACAGTGTAGACAAGGTGAGGGTAAGTTTATTTTCAAAGCGAAAGTTTACAAACTGTGCACTAACCGGTCCTTTGGAGAAAATATTTATGACCTTCGGCGAGGTTCCAAGTCTTCGCTCTTTTCGTAAATGATGAAAACTGCAGAATAATTTTCTCATAAAACTGGAGTGGTCGCGCCACAGTTTGTTTTCTTTCCCAATGCGATATACTTTTAAATCGGTTTTCTGTTTTCCAACGTGTCCAACGTGGTTTGCGTTCGAATACTTTGGCCCGTAACTTCGAATGCGATCAGCGCTACGGTTCATTGGTTTCGATTTTGTTTGTTCATGGATTTGATTGACATCGGTAGTTCAGATTTCTCCTCTGTTACGGCACTTACACCTTACACCTTACGGTCCTTACGGCACAAACTTCAGCTCTCAATGTGTTTTGCTTGCAGCCATTGCGGCTGCAGCAAAACACAAAAATAAATGTTCAAGCAATCCTTAATACTTGCTTAAATTTATCTTCGAATGGGGTGTCATTTCTGGTTTAGGTCTTCAAAAAAATATCAACTTTCAAATTTCTAGCCTTAAATAGGTTTAGGGTCTTGAAGACCCATTGTAACACACACCTACTATGTATGTTCTAGATAAATCCCCCCAAATATTTATTCCAAAATTGGCCTGGTGGACTCAGCATTTATTTGACTCTTGCAGTTTATTTGAACTGGGTGATTATTGGAAGGGTTTTGACAATACCTTGCCATTATACCTACGGCTTATTATATCTCAAATAAATGCTTGCTGGGCATTAATTTACATCTTCAACTTGGAAACCCAGCATTTATTCAAGACCCAGCCTGCAATGTGCAGTTCCAGAAAATATCCACACCCACCCCATGGAAGGTCATAAATTGAAAATTCTGAGGGAGTCGAGAGGGGAGTCTCGAAAGCCAAAATTTTTAAAGGAAATATGAAGCTAAACTGGAATTTCTAGGGGAGTGGGTGATCCAAACACCTCCCTCTAGTGGGAGGGGTACGGATATTTTCTGGAACAACACAATCAAGAAAATATGGCATTCTAAATTTATTCTTCACCCACCACCAGAGCTCCAACTTACCAATGTGTTTGGCCACTATCCGTGCTGCTGCAACATCCGCACTTCCTTCCATGCCAATAGAGAATGTCTGGATTGGGTAGTCAATTCCATTCTCCTTTGCCACCTTGGTCAGATATGATGCCACTAAACTAGAATCCAGGCCTCCAGAAAGCAGACAGCCAATTCTACGTTCGGCCATGAGACGTTTACGCACTGCTTCTGAGAACAGCTTTCTGATATTTTTCATGACATCACTGGAGTCTGGTTTGACTCTGGTTTCAAAAACTGGTGGCTTGCCTATCTTTGTGTAGGCCTTTTGCTGAATGAATGTCGTTTGTCCATTTGGTGACAAGCTATACGATGCATAGTGACCAGGTGGAAATTGCTTCACAACAGTTTTGTTGCCATTTTTCTCAAAGTTCTCGATCAGAGGGACAAGAGCTTTTGCTTCAGAGCTTAAAGCCAAGATTCCTGTCTCCTTCCCTGTCATAGACAGTGTAAACATTGGACGGATCCCAAAAGTGTCTCTTCCAATGTGCACTTCTTTGCTTTTTGTATCAATGATACAAAATGCAAAAACACCATCCAACATCTGCGCCATCTTCTCTGCTCCAAACTTGTCATAAAGGTGTAGAATGACTTCTCCGTCACATTTTGTGAGAAAGTCAAAGTCATATTGCTTTCCAACTTCTTTGTGGTTGTAAATTTCTCCATTGTAAATCAGGTAGAGGTGCGGCAGTGCTTTAATCCTCATTGGTTGCATTCCAAAGTGATCATCAAGTATGGTGAGGCGGTGAAATGCCACACAGCAGTTTTGGAAGTGAGGAATTGTCTCCATGCGAAAGACATCAGGTCCTCTTTGGCTAATTTTCATGGCACAGCTGGCATACTTTGAGTACTCTGGGATACCAAATATAGCCCAGATACCACACATTTTGCACAATATCTACTTCCGGCCTAAAATTACATGTTGAAATTTATTAATATTAAATTAAGTTCAAGTGTCGTGTGTTCTTTGCATATGGGGTGGGGGAGGGGGAGGGGCTACCTATTTTTTTACATTACATGTTGAGGGTTCATGACTTTTCTTCTTTTCGTTGAAGAGGGATCAACAATTTTTGTTTTGCTTTTCCGTGGATCTCGCCAACCCAGACATAACCCCAGACATAAATAATGAATGGTCGCTATAGAACAGCTTTTGTCAGTTGTTTAGGTAATGCACTCGCCCACCCTTGGGTCTCCACTGAAGTCAAATTTCCACCCTTAGCTGGGCCAGGCTCTTTTCACTTTCTAAGATGGAGACTGAGTAAAAAGTTTTCACCGATGGGACTGTTGTGATGTCAAAACCCCTACCCCCCTCCCCTACCCAGGTAGAGCTATGCTAAGTCACACACACACCTACCCCCATCCTGGGGCAAACCATTGATAGGTAGTTGCGTGTAAAGCCATGGATCGGCAATCATCAATACTTTCAATAAGGGCATTTGTTTTGTGGAAGACGAATACTGTAGATGATTATGAATTCAATTTGACTTATTTGAAGAAAGAAATGTTTGTTATTGTAAATATACAACAGGCCCGACAACAAGGTGACAAGCTAAGGAAACTAGTGGAAAATGCAAATTGAAAGAATTGGAGAGCTCGCTGTGAACAAAGATCAAACTCAAATCACCTGACTAAAGATGATTTTTCTTTGATCTTTTCTAAAGACAGTGTTTGCATAATCGGTCGCAAACCTTGCTTGTATGCAAATGTTTGTCAGGAATACACACTGAAATTAAACCGGCGAACATTCCTACATATTACCTTTTAGACAGCAGCTTTGCAGAACACCTTGAGTATATCAGAAGAGCGAACGAAAGTGCGAAACTTGTCTAATGCAATTGGTTGCGAAACGGGACTTCGAAGTATGCAGAGCAGTGTATTGTCAGTATTAGCCCGGGGCCTTCGTCTGACTTCCACCCACGCAATATTCCGTGAAAACCCGGCAAGGTTCGTTCAACGTCTGCGGGCATGCTAGGCAGCGTCTGATTGGTTGCAACAAAACAAAGCGTTTCAAGTTGTCACGCAATACTCTTGACAAAGCCCTGCGTTACTGCGTATCCAATCGAACAAAATCGAACCAAAAATCAATCGAACAACAATCGTTCGATTGGGTTCGATAATCGAACAGAATCGAACATCTACCGGCGATGTGAGTTCGATTTTCGAACCAATCGAACACAATCGAGCTCAATCCGATTCGATTTTGTTCGAAATTCGTCTCTTGATAAGTAAATCATGTAGCCTACTGTTTGGTATAATGCACCTATTAATGTTAAGCCCAAGGGGGGTGGGGTCGGGCATGGGGGGTGCGGATTTTGACATTTTCTTTAAAAAAAAAGGCAAATTCCCCACCCCCGGGACAAACTAATTGGTCAAAATCCCCACCTTCCTGGGAGCAAGAGAAGGTGGTCAGATGTCCTTTAACCTGCGATCAGGCGTTTTAGGGAGGGAGGGCATGATCTCAGGTTAGATGTCCTTCAAACCTTGTTACAGGGGATCACATACGATCAAAATCTCTACCCTGGGGACATCATGTACCATCAAAATCCCCACTCTGGGGACAGACCTCACGATCAAATTCCTGTGGTTAGCAAGATCCCCCCCGCCCCCCCTCGGGCTTAACATTGATAGGTGCATAAATCGAACTGAAATTGAAAAGCAGAGACCGATACAACGTAGAATGAGAGAATTAGTTTTGTAATATATTTCGGCTGGCCAAACCAGCCTTCTTCAGTAAGCATGAATAGATTGCGCTAGTAAATTCAGGAAAAGTTGCTTCACAATACACCCAAAAGTTGCTCTAAAGTTGCTCAAATATCAAAAAGTTGCCACCAAAATTTAGAAAAGTTGCTCTCCAAAGTCGTTTTGTTTTAGATAAATACTCAAAACGTGTTTGTTTGTTTGTTGCCATTAAAACATTTTCATTAAATATTCTTACAATCATTAAAAGAGGCCAAAAATCCATTGTTATATGAGAAATATAAATACTTTGTTGTAATCAATATACTCTTTAAACTCAACATAACTTCAATAATAGACAAAAAATAAAAAATAAATAAAAAATAATAAAAATAAGATTAAAAAAGTTAAAAACGATAAAAATCCTTCGAAATGAAACGACCTTTTATGGTTTGGATCAGTTTTATGCCAATTTGTTGCTCAAAAGTTGCCAAGAAAGGCAAAAGATGCCCTTGGTTGCTGGTACTACAGAAAGTTGCTCAAAACGCTAAAAGTTGCTCAAAAGTTGCCGAGCACAATCTATTTATGCCTATTCTTCAGGTACAATGGAGTTTACATTGACTATGTTTAAATTTATATGGTGATAATGGTATCTTACGAAATACCGGAAATACGTAAAACTAAATACAGGAAATATGTAAACAGTGTACTAGTGTAAAACAAAAAATTTAAAATATGCTAAGCTTAAAAATGACAACAAAATAGTAGAAGTAAACAAACTACTAGGTTTCTTCGCGTATGTTAAGGCCATCGGGAACAAGTGTTCTGCCTTTTAAAATTAAAAAAGCTTCCCTGGCCTTACGGATTGAGTCTCGGTTGGAGAAGACTTTTTCGATAGGAAGGAGATCGTACACGGTTTGCTTGCTTGAACTTTAAATAAATCGAACGTTCGATTTTGTTCGATTGACCAAGTTCGATTATGTTCGATTACCGAACCCAATCGAACGGTTGGTGTTCGATTGGGTTCGATTACCGAACGTTTGATTGGATACGCCAGGACATTTTTTTTTATTTCTCCGCTTCACATAAATTACATTACAACAGTTCATTATATGTCCTTTTAAAAAAAATTACCCTTTTTTAGGCGATGACCTCGCCGATAGTAGTCGCACGATGGGCAATATTATCCGAAATATTACGCTTATCCTCAACCTCGTTCCCGTGCTCTGAGCCGGGGGAGCACTGGATGTCTTTCCATCAGCTGCATCTTGAGTTGTGGCGAGTGAGAATATAACTAATACACCACTTTCATAATGGCGGCCAATTTATTTATTCTTTTATATGTACGTTAATTAGCCCTACTGGCCTCGTCAGCATGTGAAAAATTCAAAAGAATTTTTACTCTAAAACGAGGCCAGTAGGGCTAATTAACATACATATAAAAGAATAAATAAATTGGCCGCCATTATGAAAGTGGTGTATAGCGTCGGCAAAGTGCGTTTGTTTTCTAGCTGTTGAACGAAGGTTCACGGCCTGAAATAAGTGTTGGACTTAATGAGGTATCGGATAAATTTGAGCTCACTCACCCGAGTCGTGTACGTATACATCAGTCTTGATGTGTTTGAGTCGTAACTTTTGAACCCGTGCCAGAGGGCAAACCGATAGCAGCTTCTTGAAAAAGGTTGGAAAGGTGAAGTAATTGAAATCTTTGTTTTTCTTCAACGTTCACTGATACAGATAATAGTGATAATAATTATTTCAAGCCGTTAAAAATGTGTCAGACGCTTCGGTATGCGAATTCGAACAAAAGCCAGAACTTTTGTAGAATTTCTATTATATTATTATTGCTGATCTAAAACATTATGTCTGATAAGATGCATTAAATGATTCTAGTGTAAGCTGTTGACTTGATTCACACTATCAGGATGACACTATTCAATTACACTATCGACGCAAGCAAGAGCGCAAGCACAAGCGGAATCACGCAGAAGCATCAAAATACAATGCGCTTGTGCTTTTTTCAAATTTTTTGCTTGTTTACAAGCAAAAGGAAGGAGAATAGCGGTTAAGTTGGGTAATCTGGAACCACATTCTTGTTAACTCTCAAGGGACTGTTTTAATTTCTCAAGGGAATACTTTCCGCTGTGGGTGATCATAGCGCGTGACTTGTAAAGTGTCACTCTATAGTCGTGCTTCAACACGTCTTTAGGCGCTAATATTAATTTAACCTAAAACGATTAACAACGCAAATTTGTACTGGTACAAGTCTTTCACACACTAAAACGTTGCTAATAGTTAACCAAAGGGAACTCATCTGCCTTTCGTGACAATTGATTATTTCTGCTGAGTTGCACAATTTAATGCAGGTGTGAAGTGATATTTACAAGTGTTTTTGTAGCCTGTTGTGAAATTACTTCCGGTGGAAGCAGTAAACACTAAAAGTTTTTGCTTCTGTTCAGAAGTTAATGCATCGCCTTTAGAAAAAAAACAGCAACTGTTTTACTGGAAATGTAGTCGTTAGAAATGGCATGTGTAGCCGTAAGGTAAAGAAAAACGCGAGGAGAAGCGGCTTTTGGTAATATCCAAACGAAAATTTACTTCTCAATGTGGGGTTAAGATTGCGTGACGAGACAAAAGGTAACTCTGTCGTACGTAACCTTTATCGGGAACCCAGCATTAAGACGAGTAGAAATCTTTCTAACTCGAAAGGAAATAACTATTTCGATTAAAGGCAAGCGTCAAAGTTTACCATTTTTAACCAAGCCAAAGTATATGAGTCGCAAAGCGCCCAGCCGTCGCGACTGACAAATACAGCATTTCCACCGCGAAAAAAAAAAATGCTTGAACTGAAAGACGTTTGAATTCTTCCATGATATGTTCGAACAACATTGCCCAGGATAAACCTTCTACTCATACTAACTACATGCAAAAAAAGTCGATATCTCGAAGAGATCTTTGATTCTTGCGTTGAAGCCGTTTTCACGGTGAAATAATAGCGGTTATTCTTGTGTTGTGCTTGCGCTTGTGCTTGCGTCGCTAGTGAAAACCAGGCTTAAGATTTTACATCGCCAACGACATCTTCGGTGACCTCAGTTACACTCCCGGAAATGTCACACAATCTTCTATATCGACTTGACAATAATCCTGGGCGTTCCTGTTGTTAAATGATAAAGGTCATTATATAAACGTACTTTTAATCATATTGTGTGAGTTTCCAATGTGATGTACTGGAAGGTTGTTTTGTGATTCGAGCAAATCTTTCAGTTTTTAAATAAATAAAATGTTATATCTTTGATCATCTTGTGAAACGTCATCGCCTCTGCATGCATGCATGCATGCGTGCCGTTTATTTAGGAAAAGAGAAAATACAAGAAAGAAAACGAGAAAAAGCAAAAGCCTAGTTGGCTTTTTAGCAATGAAGTAATAAGTGATGACGTCTAAGCCCTTCCCGATTGGCAATTTATGCTCCTAGCAATGCTCGTTTTTTGTCCAAAAGAATGCTTAAATTATGCCCACTTTTCAAAAATTATGCGTTAGCGAACTATTTCACTCGGTCCCCGGGACTCGGTCATGTGAGCCAATTTTCGTGGTAGCACTGTGACCTATCCGCGCTCACATTTACCAGCGGTGTATTCCAAAGATCGCTCTCGAGCCATTTGTGTCGGAACTGACTTATTTTCTTCTTCGACCTTCTTCTGTGACCTGCAAGCTGCAAGTTATTTCGAGACGATTAACTTTTACCAAGGACTGGGTACAACTTCTGAAAATTAACAGCTGATTGGCTAGGCCTTCTTTAAAGTCACAACGTCATCGCTTTATGTCATGAGGGGGTGGACAGATCTGCTGTCTGTTGTCGATGTTTGTTACGCGCGATCGACCGCAAGGACAGTGAAAAGAAATCAAGGTCAACTCAATAAGATATCGCCGTGTAGAACACAAAAGCAAAATACTCTCGTGCAGTTAGAAAGGAATAATACTCACGTGTTTCGTATGTCGTTTATCGGATGTCACGCTACAATATAACGCAACTTTTGAAAAAAAAAAACAGGAAATCAAAAGAAAATAAAGAATATAAAATAAAACAAAATGAAATATTACAGTTGTTTTATCGAGCAAATCTATGAAGAAAATGTATTATTTGCATCTTTGTGATTCCATAACTAACGTAACATAATCTCAATTCCAATAGATCCTCACAATACTAATTTAAACGATCAGGCTTCTTATGCCAAAAACATGTAAGATGCAGTTGGATAACAGCCATTTCACGAACTTACACAAAGTTTGATGTTCGACAATAACCACTTCTGATGCTTTTTTAAAAGAAATAATAGTTATTTGGGCAGAAGTTAACTTTGAGCCTGAAATAACATCTAAAGATCGTTTTTTGGACCTACCACTTTGGCATAACTCCCTAATAAAAATAGCTAACAAGCCAGTCTTTTTTAAAGAATGGTTTACAAGGGGAATAACTATGGCGAAGCATCTTCTAGGGCCAGACACCAACACCATTCTATCGCTAAAAGATTTTTACTCGAAGTATGAATTATTTAGATCCTCATTATATCTCCCAAACTGTAACTCTTCTCTGTTGCTGACTTACACACAAATAAACGTTAGTGATAAGATTGGTGTGATAAGTGATTATAGGAGGCACACGAATTTGGTTTAAAAACTCGTACGCGTGCTCAATCTCCTACTCGTAGTCCAATCTGAAAGTCGCTAAATAGACGGCACCTGTGTAGTCCATCAGATTGCGCAATTTCCTAATGTGAGTGGGTCATACTAGGAGCAGCGCAGCCGCGAGCTACAAGTAGCGCGGGGCTGCACCGCTCGCCATTCGAGATCTCCCTTGCGACATTGCGTTTGTTTTAGGAATTTTATCGCGAAATAAAAACTGCTCGAAGTCTACCCTGCCCCCGAGCCAACTATTATAAGAAACCTGGAAAGCTTTGTGTACAAATATTTACAAACACATGTTTATTCAAATTTCATTCAAAATATACATAAAAAATACAAATTGATAAAACTCCCCTAAAAACACACAAATTGATAAAACTCCCCTTAAAAATACAAATATGAAAAATAATAAATATTATTTTAAAAATGATTGATAGATAATAAACTCAATAGCCTCGATTTTGCTTCAAAAAATAATATGCACTGATTTTTTTCCTTGGACATAATCCAATCCTTGAAGAACACAGTTTTCCTCGACCTTTGCTCTCAGAAAACTATTCGCATATATTAGCATGTCACGGTAACTTGCTACATTCTACAAATCCCAGTGGCCTTGGCTGGCAGAGTCGAGGATGATTCTTTGCGGCCTTCCTGACATAAAAAATCACGCACTTTAACAGGATTGCATTCTGGAAGCGATTTTTGGAATTAAGTGCAAAATCGGGAAGTACATGAATACATTGGCCATGTCGATTTTAGAAAAATCGCGACATCTCATGGAGATGATTTCTCTAGGAATAAATAATAAAATAATTTATGAATTTATATTGACGCTTTTTAACATGTAAATGAGCAAAAGCGCATTACAATATTAAAACTATAAAAATGAATTAAAATATACTAACTATATACATTAGTGGGGGGGGGGGGGGGGGGGGGATACATGGTGCATATGGGATACTAACTCATTCATTAACTTTTTTTTTCCCAAAATGTCAAATGTCCTCCCTTATATTGACTGGTACATAAAAATTAGACATTTCCTCCATGGTCAGCGCCCAGGGTGGAGGGACACTCTGTATATTTTTGGGTGGGTGTGTGCCACTGGGACTCTGAAACCCTTATCCTATACCAGACCATGTTCAGCTGATTCTGAAACCCTTTACTGGACTAGACATCAGAAATCCCTACCCTATCCCAGACTTGCTTTTTTAGAACTTATCATTATTAGTGTTTCTAATGGAAAACCATGTGACAACATAGCTCATTATTAGCTGCAATGATTATATTTACGTTTAGGATCTTTGTCTTTCAAGTTTCTATTCCTATTCTAAACTTAATTCTTCATACCAAATTATTGATCAGTTTTCTGTCAAATGATACGCTATTCTAGACCAAAACTCTCCAATTTCTATACCCTATCCCAGTCTAAACTGCTTTAAAACCATACCGTTCACAGCGGCACATAAAAATATAGCTCACATATGGAAGTGCTTGGGTCGGCATCACCCAAATTACCTACCAATATTAAACTGTATCAGCCAGGAAGATTTTTATATCGCAGACTGTCAACACAACTCAAAAACCTCCAAACTGAGGTTCTTGTTCTTGTTATTGTTGGTCCAACATCTGGGCTAACATTCTCCCATAATAATATATAACAGTTAATCTACGTTTTTGTTCAATGTGGAAACATTTTATTCTTCTCTGTTGATTGTAAATTATGATCCAGGATATGCTAAAGGGTCAGTGGCATTAGCCCACTTTGGCATCCACACATAAGGACGAAAATGGCCCTGACCAGGAAAGAATTCTTCAAAAATCTGCCGATAGTAAAAGCCTTCCTTTGTCTTGGGGGTGTTGTTGGGGTAGAGATCAGCAGCACTAGCCAACGTTTCATCAGGAACCTGGTTTTTGATGTGATTCTGTAAATGCTCGTACCATGCCTGTCCAGGCTTGGACGATGACACCCCATCACTGAACCCCTTCTTGGGACGCCACAAGATCTCCTTTGGTAATGCATCTGTGTTATCAAAAGAAACTCGCACAAGCCACTTTGTAATGCCATCCTTAGGTTGGCGGATCTCTGGAGGAAGCGAAAGGAAATAGGAAGTAAAATGAACATCCAGAAATGGTACTCGGATTTCCAGACCATGCGCAGCTGTTGCATGGTCACATCGCCTAACATCATAAAGGTAAAGATCTTCCAGCAGTCGTCGGGACTCTTCATCAGCTTCTTCTGGGCTTGGAGCACTGAAGAAAGAGCTGTAGCCTTGACAAAGCTCATCAGAACCTTCACCAGAGTAAATAACAACAGTGTCTGTATTTTTACTTATGTACTTGCTCAAAAGATAATGTGCCACAGAACCACGAATTGTTATTGTGTCCCAAGTCTCAACTGTATAGATGACATCACGCAATGCTTGGATTCCTTCTTCAGCCGTGAAGATAACCTCGTGATGTTCACTACCTAAAAAAATAAATGTCCACACAAAAATTAACAAACTTTATTAAACAAAGAAGCCACCTGGCCATGGTTAGGAGCTCTCAAACAACTCCATAATCAAATGTCAAACAATTTCTGTAACATTTGATCTCTCGAATATTTACAGTCGACAAACTAAAGGTCAAAAGAGATGGCTCTTGGTAAATTTTTTTACACTGCAAATTATGGAAGATCTCCTCAAGGGATTCAGGCCTGGATGATCCAGATGCAACTCCCCACCCCCCACCTTTTGTACAGTGTACAGTGTAAATAAAATGCAATTTTCTTGGGGGTGAGGGTCCAAGTCTTTATTTATCTCTTTTTGCTGAATGTTGTGATCCCTTTATAGAGTTCCCTTTAATTGAATTGCTAAAATAGTCTGATGAAACTGAACTACCCATTAAACTCGCCATGCTACATGAAAAAATAAATGATCTGTTCAAACAATCCTTAATACTTGCTTTTTATCTTCGAATGGGGTGTCAGTTCTGGTTTAAGTCTTAAAAAGGATATCAATTTTCAATTTTCTAGCTTTAATAGGTTCAGGATCTTGAAAAACCTTTGTAACACACACCTACTATGTATTTTCTAGATGCCAAAAGTTTTAAAGGAAAGTATGGAGCTTAACTGGAATTTCAAGAGTAGTGGGGTGATTCAAACGAAAAGATCTTTTATTGGAGGGTATGGATATTTCCTGGAACAACACAATCAAGAAAATATGGCATTCTAAATTTATTCTTCACCCACCACCAGAGCTCCAACTTACCAATGTGTTTGGCCACTTTCCGTGCTGCTGCAACATCCACACTTCCTTCCATGCCAATTGAGAATGTCTGGATTGGGTAGTCAATTCCATTCTCCTTTGCCACCTTGGTCAGATACGATGCCACTAAACTAGAATCCAGGCCTCCAGAAAGCAGACAGCCAATTCTACGTTCGGCCATGAGACGTTTACGCACTGCTTCTGAGAACAGCTTTCTGATATTTTTCATGACATCACTGGAGTCTGGTTTCACTCTGGTTTCAAACACTGGTGGCTTGCCTATCTTTGTGTAGGCCTTTTGCTGCATGAATGTAGTTTGTCCATTTGGTGACAAGCTATACGATGCATAGTGACCAGGTGGAAATTGCTTCACAACAGTTTTGCTGCCACTTGTCTCGAAGTTCTTGATCAGAGGGACAAGAGCTTTTGCTTCAGAGCTTAAAGCCAAGATTCCTGTCTCCTTCCCTGCCATAGACAGTGTAAACATTGGACGGATCCCAAAAGTGTCTCTTCCAATGTGCACTTCTTTGCTTTTTGTATCAATGATACAAAATGCAAAAACACCATCCAACATCTGCGCCATCTTCTCTGCTCCAAACTTGTCATAAAGGTGTAGAATGACTTCTCCGTCACATTTTGTGAGAAAGTCAAAGTCATATTGCTTTCCAACTTCTTTGTGGTTGTAAATTTCTCCATTGTAAATCAGGCAGAGGTGCGGCAGTGCTTTAATCCTCATTGGTTGCATTCCAAAGAGATCGCCAACAATGGCAAGGCGGTGAAATGCCACACAGCAGTTTTGGAAGTGAGGAATTGTCTCCATGCGGAAAGCATCAGGGCCTCTTTGGCTGATTTTCATGGCACAGGCGGCATACTTTGAGTACTCTGGGATACCAAATATAGCCCAGATACCACACATATTGCACAATATCTACTTCTGGCCTGAAATTACATGTTGAAATTTATTAATATTAAATTTAATATAAGAAATGAAACCTCATTTCTATGGCTTTTTAAAATAATACTCAGCTAGCTATTACAGATCATAGCCACATTATTTTACTCCTGAACTGGCTAGAAAAAAACGGAGCGACACAACTATTCAATTGTGTTTTTTTTTGTGAAATGCTCCGGATAAAATGCAAATTAAAGAAGTGAGGTTAAGACAAAGTTTTAAATATGCTTCTGTGCCTGCTCTGTAAGTTTTCCTCGGTTACCCTGTAAAGGAGGGTTATTTTTAACTGAATAAAGCCGATATGAGCTTTATTCCACCCTTAGCTTGGCCAGGCCCTTTCCACTTTCTAAGATGGGGACTGATTAAAATTTTTCGCCAAGGGGACTGTTGTGATGTCAAAATGCTTACCCAAGTAACGTGGGGCCTGAGCCCTAATGACTCAACGCCCTTGCGCCGTGTGTGTGTGTGTGTGTAAAGCGAAGCGTGTGTGCTTCGGTGTTGTGTTGTGAAAGCAAACAGCTTTCCTTTTCGTTCACGTTACATTTGGGGGCAGCGGGGGGACTTTTTTGTGAAAGGAAAGACCATGGAAGAAACTGTTAAAGCGTTGGAGACGAAATTAGCCCAATTGGAAGCGAAACTTGCCACGAAAAGCTAGAGTTCAGCATCTGCTTCAGCCAGCTCAGCCAGCTCGCCTGATGTACACAATGCACTTCGAATCAAGCCTGAAAGTTTCTCGGCTGGTTCGGGGAGAAATTGGCTGGCTTGGCTGAGGAAATTTAAAAGTATTGCGGCACTTAACAAATGGAATCAGGAACTGCAATGTCAGATTTTGCCGACGTATTTGAACAGTATTGCCGAACAAACGTATTACAGTTTTATACCGTCGAGTCAAACCAACACGTGGGCGACAGTCGAGCGAGCCCTGACAGATCGTTTCCACCCCAAGGAATCTCGTCAAGTGCATATTTCTACCTTACGGGCCAAATCGAGACAAGCCAGATATTTTTTGTGGGTGCACTTTTTGGACCTGGGCCCCAATTCCTTGGATGAGGCCTTGGCTGCTGCACAGCGCTATGAATCTAATCAGAAAGTCCTGGAATAAGGAAGTGCCCGAGTGCTTACCACAAGCTCAGGAGAAGAAGAGGGTTCCTCTTCAGCCAGTTACAGCGCCTTTCAGACAAGTTTTGGTCCTGGTTCTCAACAGGGGACTCAAGAGCCGCCACCATGGGCAAAATAGATCTTTCAACAGCAAACTGAAATCCTACAGAAACTGAAAAATATTCCTCATGCGGGACAAGAATCAAGTGCAGGGAGGCGTGAAGGTGTGTAATCTAGACAAGGCCCCAGAGCACGTTTTAAGTGTAGCAGCTTGACTCACTTCATCCGTGATTGCCCATTGCAGAGCATTCCATTTCAGGGAAACTTGAGAAGGGAAGGGTGCAACCAGAAGTGACCCCGCCCGGACCCTCTCAAGGTGCACTTCTGGACTGCGAAGTAAATGGTTTCAGATGTCGAACTTTATTGGACACTGGTGCTCAGGCTACAATTATCAGTGACATACTGTATCATCGTGTTAAGAGCTGTACGGAGAAACTCTTGCCTCAGCAAAAGCCCGTCCTTGGAGCTAACAATATGCCACTTGATATCCTGGGGTCAGTAAAGGTAACACTTAAGCTCGGTGGTATTGAAGCGCAACACATGGTGTTTGTGTGTGGGGGCCTGGCACCAGAAATATTAGTTGGCATAGATTTAGTTAGGACCCACAAATGTGTGCTTAACTTTGACAATGAGACTGTCAATACTAAGGAAGGACCCAGCAAGATGGTTTCTAGGCATCGTGACAAGGTTTGCAGAATCACAGTGGCCGAAACCGTAACGTTGTTACCAAACATGATTGCTGACATACCTTGTCAGGTACAAGAAGCAAATGGTTTAGATGAGTTAGTGGGTGTACTGGAACCCTCAGACAAGTTCACAGAACGATATGCAGCTGAACCACTTCGAACCGCAGTAACTATCAAGGGTGGCCGAGTCCCGGTTCGAGTTTTCAATCCATCCAACCAGCCAATATGGGTCTACAGGTGCAGTAACATAGGAAGTCTCCACCCATTGGAGAGTGAGTGGGAGTCGTCTAAAGGGGGCCGTACAAGTATGGACTACAAAACTGTCTCTTCGGTTTCATCTGAGAAAGATGCGAGTGTTCTACCTGGAGTTAAATGGTGCAGTACAATACGCAGGGAAGACTTTGAAAGCAGCTGAAAGTCAATGGAAGAACTGTTCCCCATCAACTGTGAGTCAGTACTGGCCACCCATGCTAATTGTGTCTCAAGCGGACCGATGGATTTAGGTACTACAAAGGGAGTGCAGCGCACCATTGACACAGGTTCCGCACAATCAATCCAGGTGCCACCTCGTAGAGTCCCTTTTCTTAAGAGAGAAGAAATACGTCGATAAGTCGACGAGATGCTGGAGGCAGAGATAATCGAGCCTTCCGAATCTCCATGGTCCTCTCCAGTTGTGTTGGTAACAAAGCCTGACGGCAGCCAGCGTTTTTGTGTCGATTACCGTGCTCTGAATTCTGTAACCAAACGCGACCTGTGTCCGCTTCCTCGGTGTGACGATATATTGGAGAGCTTGGCAGTAGCGCAGTGGTTCTCCCACCTTGATCTGCTAAGAGGGTACTGGCAAATAGGTGTTGACGTGGAAGACCGTGCGAAAACAGCCTTTGCAACACCGGATGGCCTTTACCAGTTCCGTCGATGGCGTTTTGGTCTTACAATTGCACCGGCTTGTCTCATGCGTGCTATGCACATTGTCCTCAAGGTTTTATGCTGGTCAGACTGTCTAGTTTATCTAGATGACATCATAGTCTTTGGTCGAACACTGGAGGAACACAGGAAGAGGCTCGCACTTGTTCTGTCCCACTTGGCAGAAGCTGGCTTAAGCTTGAAGCAAGCTGTTGTCTGAACGGGTGGTTGTGCTAGGTCACGTAGTGACTCAGGATGGTATATCTACTGACCCAGAGAAAATACGTGTAGTAAAGGAGTTGCCTGTACCTTCAGATTCCCGCCAGTTGAAAGCATTCTTGGGCACAGCTGGATACTACCGACAGTTTGTGCCTAACTATGCCCAGGTTACATGCCCGCTGTACAGAGCAGAACAGAAGCGAGATAATTTCACGTGGTCAGCCGAATGCCAGGAAGCCTTTTTGTCCATTAAGCGCCACTTGACAAATGACCCAATACTTGCTTTCCCACAATTGGATGTGCCGTTTATCCTGGACACCGATGCCTGTGACAGTGGGTTGGGCGCGGTGTTATCACAGGTTCAAGGTGGAAAAGAGCGTGTGATAGCCTTTGTTGCCCGTGCGCTAACAAAGGCAGAAAGGAATTACAGTACTACCCGGAAGGAACTTTTGGCCCTTGTGCGGGGCTCGGAACACTTTAAAACATATCTCTATGGGAGACGTTTTCTCGCCAGAACTGATCGTAATGCCTTACAGGGAGGAACTTTAAGAATCCTAAGGGCCAGGTGGCTAGGTGGCTTGAACGGTTGAGCGACTTTGACTTTTGAAGTGAAGCATCGCCCTGATAGTTCGCATAACAATGCTGATGGTCTGTCCCGTCTCCCCTGGGCCGAGGAAGAAATGGTGCACCCCTGAAGTGGGAAGCGATGTTGCATGGGTCCAGTCTGAGCGTGGATCCCCTTTCGAACGAGAGCATTCAAGTGGCTCAGAGTCAAGATGAGGTCCTTTCTTAAGTCGTGAAGTGGCTTGAGGTCGGCGTCAGACCTCTCCGGCGTGACGTTGAGGGAGGTGGACGCAAGCTGCTGTCATACTGCTCACAGTGGAACCGGCTACTTGTCGGGGGTGGTCTAGTGTTCAGGCGCTGGGAGGACGAAGAGACGGGCCGAGAAACTCACCAGCAGCTTTGCTTGCCAGAAAGTCTTGCCCCAAAAGTGTTGTACGCCTTTCATGATGCTCGCTCTGCAGGCCACCTTGGTGTGACGAAAACCACAGAGAGAGTACGGAAAAGATTCTTTTGGCATGGCTTGAGGGAGGATGTTGAAAACCATGTAAAGAGGTGTGGACCATGTGCTGAAGTCAACGACCCCTCTAAAATGCCCAAAGTTCGCTTGATCAGTGTCGAGTCAGGCCATCCTCTGCAGAGAGTAGCTATTGACATTGTTGGTCCTATACCAAGGTCAAGCTCGGGCCATGAGTGGTTGCTTGTGGTCTCAGACCACTTTACAAAAGTCGCCCAAGCGTTCCGGGTGAGAAATACGTCAGCAGTCACGCTTGCTTGCAAAGAAGGTGATGGATGAGTACATTTGCCGATTTGGATGTTTTGAGAACTTACAATCTGATCAGGGTGCTAATGTCGTCGGAGCGGTCTTCCGAGGACTGTGTGACTTGATCGAGGCAGCTAAGACACGGACAACACCGCATCACCCTCAAGGCGATGGCCAGGTGAAGAGGCTGAACAAGTCCTTCGTAAAGATCTTGTCTAAGCTAATATCCGATCATCGCCGCGATTAGGCAGACTGTGTTCCAAAGGCCTTGTTGGCCTATAATACCAGCGTCCATGAGTCGACGGGATTCAGCCCCTATCGCTTAATGTTTGGGAGGGAAGCCATCTTGCCTTTGGATGCTGCTCTTAAGTTAGAGACCTCGGCGTTCCCCGGGTCAGCGAAAACATATCCGGGGTATGTTGTTCAGCAGAAGCTTCAGGTGGAGGTAACAGAGCAGCTAGTGAGAGAAAACCTTAAGCGAGCACAGAAAGCTCAGAAAGCCCATTATGACACCAAGTGCTATGGTCAGCGGTTCCATGCTGGAGACCGGGTGTGGTACAGAAACCGAACCAGGGTCAGGAAGAAAAAGTTCCTTAAACCTTGGTGTGGCCCCTGGAAGGTCATAAAGGCCTTGTCTGGTGTTACCTATCGTATTGAGGAGGAGAAAAGAAAGCCTGGAAGGCGTCGGCAAAGGAGAGTGGTCCACTTCAACTACTTGAAACCGTGTCATTCTTCCCCTCAAGAAATTCTTTCTCCTTCATCGCGAGAGCTCAGTGGCCAGGTGCGGAGAACGCCAGTAAACCCTGGCGAGGTTCGAGGAGTTGGAATGGTTGGAAATTCCTGCTTCTCCAGTCACCGAACGCCAGCCGGATGCTCGCGAGGTTGCTGGTGTGTTGATTCCTGTTTCTCAAGATGCCGATGTCCCAGATTCTCCAGTCGCTGAAAATCCACATCAGCCCGAGACTCCTGTGGAGAGTAGCTCACCAGTTGCTGAACAGAGTCAGAGACCAAGGCGTGAAAGGAGAGAGCCACCGTGGCTTAGATACAATGTCAGAACAGTTGTGTGCTAGCTAGTCTAGCTCATGGACTTTGTTAGAACTTTTGCACGTTAAAGTTACTGAGTTCAAAGGAACTTATCCTGTTCTTAAGTGGTGGGTGATAGTGTAGCGTGGGGCCTGAGCCCTAATGACTCGCCGCGCTTGCGCCGTGTGTGTGTGTAAAGCGAAGCGTGTGTGCTTCGGTGTTGTGTTGTAAGGGCAAACGGCTTTCATTTTCGTTCATGTTACACCCAGGTAGAGCTACGCTAAGTCAAATTCCTGTGAGTTGCCCCCCTCCCCCCATCCTGGCGCAAACCACTGATAGGTGCTTTAAGTTGCGTGTGAATCCATGGATAACATCACTGATCGGCAGTCATCAATACTTTCAGAAGGACTGCAGAATGCAGTATGGCCAATCAATTGACAGCATGATAATAATTTTCCAGGGTAATTTCGCTTGAGAATAAGTCAAGTAAGTTCACCTTTCAGTCTGAAACGCTGTTTCATGTGTACTTGTAAGATGTTGAAAGAACAAACGTAACAACTTAATCACGCGACAACCTTCATTCGGGAGGAAGATTTCCCTTATTGAAAAGTCACACAAGCAGCCGGCCAGTTGACACAATTAAGAGTCGATTTTTTTTAGTAAAAGAAGTTTTAAATCATTTGAACCGTTTCGTTTTATGTTAACTTTCGTTAATTTGAGACTTTTTAAGCAGCAGACGTGATACTTTTACTTTTCGTGCAAACTTGTGCTCTGCGCCGCGCGAATTCCACGATCTTTTGCTCTCTCCGACATAGGCGCAGAGCACAAGCCTGGCACAAGATCGAATAACGAAAGCGCAATAAGATTTCACGCGGAAACAACAGACCATGACATTCATCCGGATTATGTAGAAATTTTAGAAAGAAATGTCAACAATAGGCAACAACGCCTATTTCTAGGAGCGCTACATTCTATCCAGGACATTAACTGTGTGAATGAGCATGTGCATTTCCCACAAGTTTATTTAACATTGGGAACATCCCTAGAGACCGGCGGCGTATAAAAACTTATTATGCAAAAACTAAACCAATTTTAACTCTGATGAAGGTAACAGAGAGTTACCGAAAATTCAGTCTTATACGTTTTTTACCACCTTTTTTAAACCGATTTTAAGATCAGATACAAACCAAATTTTTATTATGTCAAACACTGATCGCCCTAATAACATTATGTTACATGATTCTTTTGTTTTTCTACTGAGTCTAATTTAATTAAGTAACAAGAGTCTAAAAGAATCCTACCGCACTGAAAATCACATGGCGTTAGGCATAGATAACATTTAACTTTCGTTGGTTTGATTTTCAGTTAGGTATTGGTCGCACTTGGGAAAAGTTTTCATCTTTGTCGGCTAGAAAACAGAAAAATTTCTTAGACGTCGAAACAGCAAACGTGATACTATTCCCTTCTGTGTAAACAAATGTAACATGATACTTTTGTTTTTCTCCTTAACTTATGTAACGCAACACTTGTTTTGTCGAAAACATATGAAACTTGATACATTTCTTTAGAAAACAGGGCGACATCGATGAAAGTTGTTTTGCTTAAAGTAATAAAACCAATTATAACACAGATATTAAGAAATATTTTCAGATTGGGAGATATAAGGTCACCTTTTAAAGACTAGTCGGTATGTTTTGGAGTTAAAATCGAATGAACGACGATCGATAGCGGCAACAGAATAAGAACGTGCCATTTCGTGACAATTAAATTAGTTTGTTTTTTAACTGAATGAACTGATTTCTGTTGTGAACGAAACAAAATCTTTGTTGTGACAGTTCTGACCAAGGAAAATGTGCATTGAAATTCTTTTGTTTCTGCTCCAAGCAAATGTTATGAGATATTTTTATGTTTATTTGCGAACGGTAACTTAAGACCTGTTTTTCACGTAGGAGTGTAGTTTCAATTAGAACTCTTCCCGCGAGAATAAACAAATAAGAAGCGAATTTAGTGGCATTCTCAGATATTCAGTTAATTTAAATGTTCGGGTTTAAGGTTGTAACGTAGATATGCTCCGCATTTTACCTGAAGCGTACGGTCAGGTGCTCCCGACACCCCCCCCCCCCCCGGAATGATTAATTTATTGATATTAATTAATTTATTGGCTATTAAAATTTACACCGTTAGCGTTTTAATGGTATAGGGGTTTAGCGGATGACAGCCCCATCAAACCATCACAATAGTGCATTTTGCACTAAAAGGGCATTTGTTTAGTGGAAGACGAATAGATGATATGAATTCAATTTGACTAATTTGGAGGAAGAAATGTTTGTTTTATACAACATGCACGAAAAGCTAAGGAAACTAGGGAAATGCAAATTGAAAGAATTGGAGAGCTCGTTGTGAACAAAGCTCAAACACAAATCCCTTAACTAAAGATGATTATTCTTTGATCTTTTCTAAATCTGGTGTTTGCATAATCGGTCGCCGAACCTTGCTTGTATGCAAATGTCTGTCAGGAATGCACACTGAGGCATCGTTTACACGAACGCGGTTAATAATCAACACGGTTTCATTACCGCGAAACCGCATCAAACGGTTTTTTAGTGTTCACACGAAACATATCCTACCGCTTTCCAAGTGTTTTCGAAAGTGATTGTATAAAGCAAGTGCTGCACTCTGTGCGAGGTTCGTCATATTTAACTCATGTTTACTCTTCGCGATCCAGTCAATTTGTGGCAAAACACTTGACCGATTTCAAATCGGTGCGGTTTTGCCGTTTACACGAGTAATGAAACCGTATCGTTTTGAAAACGCTTCACTTTTGAGAGCGTTTTCAAAACCATCCGGTTTCAGTTGTGTCTCGATCGGCGCCGTGTAAACGAAAGGCGTAACATCGAAAGCGATACGGTTACAAATGAAACCGCGTCCGTGTAGACAGTGCCTGAAATTAACCCAGGTATTAAACCCGCGAACATTTCTACAAATTACCTGGTAGACAGCAGCTTTGCAGAATACCCTTGAGTATATCAGAAGAGCGAACGAAAGCGCGAAACTTGTCTAATGCAATCGGTCGTGAAACCAGCCTTCGAAGTATGCACAGCAATATTAGCCTCCCTAGCCTGGGGCCTTCGTCTTACCGCCCACGCAATCTTCCGTGAAAACCCGGCTAGATTGGTTGCAATAAAGCAAAGCGTTTCAAGTCCTCGTGCTCATATCAAAATGACTGATAGATTAACTGGATTTTGTTACGTATAAAAATATTTCTGTGACAATTTTAAATAATATTTTACCCTGTTCGAAACAGAAGTCACACTGAGGGTAAACGCCATTCCAAATCCCTTAAAATGTCTTTACTCCGTTTTGCTATCATTTCGATAAAAGATCCTTACATAATTCACTCTTGGTGTTAGGCAGTTCTGAAAGGATAAGCACGCGCCTTTTGTTAACAACACAGACAAAGCGTAACGCCGCCGCCACTTCTTATCTAAAGAAAACGAATCTCGGCTTACAGTGGATAGTTCAACATCTCATTTTAATGGTCTCTAAACGCTCTGATTTTATAAATACAAATCAGTGTTCGCATTACTGGGCGAAATGTTCAAATTCTCAAAAACTTCAGGCAACTTTGACAAGTTGTTTCATGCATTTACGAACAAAACAGTAAACAAAAGGATACTGATTCAACTGTCTGGTACGTAGTCGCTTGATTAAGCTATTGTCCTTCCCGTAATTACCGTACCCAAATTCGCAAGTAGCCAATCAGAAGTGCGAATTACTGTCCCGATATCCTACGATATTAAGTCACTGACCTGATATGCCACCATATCACGGTCACTTTGAAGTTAAGTAGTGTTACTGTACGATGAATTAAAAACAGGTTTTACCAATAAAACAGAACTTCGTAATTTAAATTTAGCGGTGTTTAGCGGTCGTTAAAAGAGAAAAACTTACCAGAAACTAAACATGAGCGCGCTGCCAATTGCGCGATGTTTGTCGACGAGTACTGAGACATTCAGACTGAAACGAGTGCTCCAATCGGAGAGTGTAGTGTTTAAAATACACGTAGCAACTAAGATTGACACCGCTATTAAGCCGAAGCGGTTAAACTTACCGTTTAGACCATAAATAAATGCAACACAACATTGCCCTCCCTTGGGCACAACGACAAGTTAATTTTACTTATCGCATTGCATTACTGTTGATGGCAATAATATAAATCTTGATTTAATTCGCAATGTAGTGATCTCAGTTTAATTTTCGTTATAATCACAATGATATGCGAAATTTTCGCTTATTTCCCTCCCAACCATTTGACCGCTTATAAACTCATGCTGACTACAAACCGTCCGAAAATCCAACAAGAAATCACAATGGAAATCAAAAAGAGGGGTAATAAAATCGTTAACTATTTCTCTGCAGTTGAATAACAATAGTTGACAAACCAGTCAAAGTGGACTTGGAAATTTTCGGTCCTTAAACTCTTCCAACTGACGAAGCCAAACCTATATAACCGTTCGTTAGTTCTCAGTAAAGCCACTGTTTCCACGTTAAACGAGTGCTCCAATCAGAGAGTGTAGTGTTTGAAATACATGTAGCAAAAATATAAAAGCCGAAGCGGTTACCGTTTACACCATAAACAGTAACCGCTTATCAATCAATTGTCACGAAATGAAATCCCTTTGGTTAACTATTAGCAACGTTTTAGTGTGTGAAAGACTTGTACCAGTACAAATTTGCGTTGCTAATCGTTTTAGGTTAAATTAATATTAGCGCCTAAAGACTTGTACCAGTGCAAATTGCGTTCTTAATCGTTTTAAACTTCGCTGCCTTCAAGGGCTGAACCCCTCACATTCTTAATTGGTTATGTCACATAAGATTTGGGCTACTCACGTTCTTAATTGTTATATAACGTTTGTAAATTTGACAAGTCACGTTTTTTCTACAAGAACGGAAGCGCTGAAGCACAACTATAGAGTGACACTTTACAAGTCACGCGCTTTGATCACCCACAGCGGAAAGTATTCCCTTGAGAAATTAAAACAGTCCCTTGAGAGTTAACAAGAATGTGGTTCGAGATTACCCAACTTAACCGCTATTCTCCTTCCTTTTGCTAATAAACAAGCAGCAAAGTCGAAAAAATGGAGTCGGAATTTCCAAAATTTAACCGCATTTTTGTTGAATTTGGGTACGGTAAATACCTAATCGTACCTTTTTAATACGAACCATGGCTCGACCAAACTCGCCTGATATGCTACCGAAGCGTACCAAAAAGGTACGATTAGGTATTAATATCGCACCTTTTTTCAAGTCTGACAAAACGAATGATACCGAACACTTTTCGGCGTGATGTTCGTAAACACCGAAGGTATTCCCTAAAGGAATAAACCGAGCCCCTAGAGTAAAAATGCCAGCAGTTTCGCCCATTTTGGAATGACACGCTTCAATCGGCGTGAAGATGTAATGATACTCTTGACATAGCCCGGCGTATCCAATCGAATCAAAAACCAATCGAACAACAATGACCAACAATCGTTCAATTGGGGTCGGTTATCCGTCTCTTGATGAGTTAATCAGGGGGCGTTGCACCGTACGCAATATAAACAAACAGGAGTTCGGTAACGACTTCGGTAACCGAACGTTCGAGTGATTACGCGATTGTTCGATTACCGAACGTTCGATTGGATACGCTGGGACATATTTTTGTATTTCTCCGCTTCACATAAATTACATTTCAACAGTTCATTATATGTCCTTTTATGTAAAAAATTACCCTTTTCAAGAAAAAAGAAATAATACAACAAAGGTAACGAGAGCACGCAAAAGCCTAGTTGGCTTTTTAGCGATGATGTAAGTGATGACGTCGACGCGATTGGCAATTTATGCTCCTAGCAATGCTCGTTTTTTGTCTAAAAAAATGTTTAAATTATGCTCCTTTGGTTTGAAAAATGCTTTGTTTTATTTGGAAGAAAAACATACAAGATAATATAAGGAACCATGTATGTCACGTATGTTTTACGTTAAATTAGTAAAGTGAAAAACATCTTTGTTTCTTTTACACGTACATAACCCTTGTTTATGTTCCTCAAATGTGTCTAGTATTATAACACAGCGTTAGCGAACTGTTTCACTCGGTCATGTAAGGCAATTTTCGTGGTAGCACCCTGAGCCCTATCCGCGCTTATTTTTTTCTTTGTTCGCGAGCGGGAGGTATTCCAAAATTCCTGCTATCTGATTGGTTCCGGGAGCGGGCGGTATTCTCCCATCCGGCCCGATCGATTGTATCACTTTCTTGGGGAGCTTGGAAACCAGGCTTGATTTGGTAGCCAAGCCTTCTCTTCACACAGTAAAGTGAGCTTCCATCAACGGCTAAAAATTTAATCCTGCCTACGCCGAAAACCTCGAGGTTTTATCTGCTTCCCAAGATCCACAAAGCAGGCAATCCCGGAAGACCAATCGTCTCAGCGTGCAACTGTCCAACGGAGAACATTGCCTCGTACTTAGACCGCAACATGTGCCCCCTCGTCCGTGACCTTGAAACCTACGTAAAGGACACCAACCACGCGCTCAGCATCATCAATGATTTCCGTTTCGATGGCACCATGACCGGCGAACGCTTCTTATACACCATGGACATAAAATCTTTGTACACTGTTATCCCCAACAACAGCGGCCTCGAAGTTTTAGCCTACTTCCTCGACAAGCGTACAGTTCTCGACCCATCTACATCTACTTTAACCCGTCTTGCCGAACTTGTGCTGACCCTCAATGCTTTCACCTTCAATGGCGAATTTTACAAACAAACGGGAGGAGTCGCCATGGGCAGCAAGATGGGCCCCAACTATGCGTGTTTATTTGTGGGCTCTATCGAGGAACAAATCGCACGGCAGTACACCGGCTTTGTACCCCAACTCCACAAGCGCTACATCGACGATGTACTTGGAGTTGCTTGTTGTAGCCGCTTAGAGATTGACAACTACATCGACTTTGTGTCCAACTTCCACCCTGCCCTTCAGTTTACGCACGAAATTACTGCTTCTGACATCTCCTTCCTGGACATCAATCTTCGCATTACAATTGATCGCATCAGCACTTCCATCCACTACAAGGTCACAGACACGCACAACTATCTTCACAATCTTCGCATCCTCGGCACTGCAAGGATGGTCTCCCCCGTGGTCGACGTCTTAGACTTCGGCGTCTGTGCTCTGACAAGTCCGATTTTCTGAAGAAAGGCAAGGAAATGATTTCTTTTTTCTTTCAACGTGGGTACTGTGCCTCCTCTCTACAGCGTGACCTGGACGCAATTACATCAAGACTCCGAAAGTAGAGACCTCAGTCGAATTCCCTTGGTTCTCATATTCCACCCTTTAAGTGAAAGAATCAAGCGGATCCTCATGAGCAACTTCAGCATCCTATCTGGCGATCCACAGACGAAAGAAATCTTTCCTCAGCCGCAGCTGGTAGCGTATCGCCGCGATCGCAACGTCCGAGACACCTTAGTGCACACCGCCGACCGTAACCAACCTGGCCCTCACGTGGGAACCTCTCTTTGCACCCACAACCGCTGTCGCACTTGCAATTACATTTCTCGTGACAGCAACCTACAGGGTCCCCAATGCTCAATTAGCATCAAGTCAGTCATCTGGCTTGGTATATGCCATCTCTTGCCGCCGTCTACATCGGCGAAACAGGCCGGGCATTAAGAGAACGCTTTGGTGAGCATCTCCGCAGCAATGAGAAGAACCTGCCTGGATATCCTGTCGCAGAGCATTTTAATGCAAACGGACACACCCTGCAAGACGCACAAGTCCGAGGGGTCATGCTCTGCGGCGGAAATAAACTACGCAAACGCCAGGAAATGCGCCTAATTTTAAAGCTGGGCACCAGTCAGCCACATGGTCTGAATTCAGATTTTAGATATCTTTAGGTTGTCGCGCGCTCTTATCGCGCGCGCGCCTTTGAACTCAAATTTTTAAAAAATGTACAACAACTTTTAGTTTGCAAGACATGTTTCGATCGTTCCAACGATCATCTTCAGTTGTGGGATCGTTTACAGTTAAATTTTTTACAAGCAATGGCGTAACATGCGTGATACGCAACATTCGTAATACATTTTAAATTTAACGTACAGCATTTAAATGCGCGAGACATGGAACAATGCGCGCGAGTATAAATACACGGCAAAGAAATTAAACAGTAAAAATAACTAAGTAAATTACAATTATTGCACAAAATGATGCAAAAAAAAATTAAATTAAATTAAACGACACTTATTTATAAGAAAATAACATAATACTAAAATGAAAGAGTTAAGTCAGCATGTTTGAGCTGCTTATTTAACGTGGGGTTTTCCCAGCGGATGTGGACAGCCTCTTTTAAAAATAGCTGTAGTCTATTAGGTGCGGAATCTACAATAGAAAAGCAGTTCTTTGATGCAAGCCTACGGCATGCCTCAGACTGCTGCAGATTTGCAGAACTGCTGCAGAACTCAAATTTGTTTTCATGGCGCAAGCCAGCGTTTTTAACGGAAATCCTGACTTTCCACTGATGAAGGGCTAAGCCCGAAACGTTTGGAACTTTTAACTATTTTAAAGGCACTTTCAACTCATTTAGTGAGAACTTTATTATGCTTTTGTACCTTCTCTTCACAGTATGTGCTCGTTTACAGACAACAGCGAAATTTTCACAGAAAATCCACTGAGACTTCTTGCGATCATCAGCTATTTGTTTAGAAATGTCATGGATAGTCCTTTTACTATCCATGGAAATGTCAAGCGATTCCAAAAATTATTTTGGTTTTCTAGCTGACGAAATATTCGAACTTCGGTATACCATAAAATCGCTATGTTCTCGACACTCCCTCGGGACCAGTGATCAAGTGTATAATAGCAGCCAGTATCACAGCCTGATCTTGTTGCCGCTGTTGCAATTTTTTTCGGTCCAACACCTTCGCAAAATATTTTCCCAGTAAGGCCCTCGCACTCGCACGGACAAAACAACACAAAACGCAGAGGTTCAAAATAATTTAATCTGGAGAAAAATATGGGCGTATATGGTCCATTAATAATACTTCCAGATACGTATCAAGAAGAAATAGTGTACAGTAGAGAGTAGTATCAAGGCTACCAGGTGTAGAGTCCCTCAGCCAGCTTTGGGTCACCATCAATTTAAACTACACAGTAGTCATAAATACAAGCATTCAATTATAATCCCACCCAAGAAACCGTTAAGTCTTTCTACGACCTCATTTGAGTTGAGAGTAGCTAATGCAATGGCCAATAAAAGTTCTTGGGGTTATAAAGAAGAAGGCTCAATTTATTTACTTTCTCCTCCCCTGGGGGTGAGATGTGGCCGGTAAAAGAAGAACGGGGTGAAAGTAAACAGTTAAGTTCAGGAACAAAAATACTTTGAAATTTCTCGACACAGGGCCAAAGTTAAATCTTTACATGAAAAGAGGAATATGTCCCTGCAAATAGTCTAACTCAAACTCAAACTGAAGTGAACACCGTGCTAGGATTGATGCTGTTCTATGAACAATGAATAAATCAATTAAGAAGCGGCAAAGATAATGCTTCACAAAGAAGCAACCTACACACAAAAAATTAGAAGCTGCCATTAATCCCTAAGAAAGAGCAAAAGTATCACTTCCCCTTTAGGGGTGAAAAAGGCAACAGCAAGCATGCCTAAAATATTCCTTAAAAATTACAATCTTAGTACACAAATCTACTTGAAGCTACTTAGTGCAAACAATAAAGAATGTGCCTCAAAACAAGGCCTGAGCAACTTGATTCGTAAAATACTATTGGAGGCATGCCTAACCACATTTAAGTTTGAGTAAGGCTGCTTCCAGACTTGATGCCCCGGCACTAGAATTTAGTTGACTTTTTAGAAGCACTACTTCACGAAACTACACTGGTTAGGAGGAACCTATCGTAACAGAATATTATTTAATTACCCATAGACACTTACAATACTCAAATAACCACAAGTGACCATGTGCAATTGTTAGTTGTTGAACATTCCAGTGAGCATATAATGCCTATATAAGGGCACAGTGGGCAACAAGTCTGGACATTCCCTTCACCATTTTGTGGAAGCAAGGCATTCACACTGACAAAACGTATGGCGAACAGTTTTTGGAACTTGATACACTTAATTATGGCATGCTTTAATAACACTACAATCAACTGTTATGGCTACCAATTCCAATAGTATTGTACGATGCTCAGAGCCTTGCTAGTGATTTAGTAGCATATACCAACATTACACCTGGCATGCCACAATACCACAATAGAATTCTGAATAATAGGTCAGCGAGTGGGTACAACAGATACAAGAGGCTATGAGAATGATGCCAGTGAAGTGACCAGATGGATAACAGGATTATGGCATCAGCTACACATGTATCTTGGCAGACTTTGGCTTTCAGCTGTAGAATGACTACCTCCTCTGTGGGGGAGATTGACAACGAACTATAGCATCATGAATTTGCATCTGGGCACGCTGCAAGAAAAGAAATCATTTAAAGAATATCGTATTGGGAAAAGCAAGTGATGGGTTTAGTGAATAAATTAGAGACAAAACTGTATGGAGTGAATGTATGCAAGTGAATAATCAGTTAGTGTAACTAATACTTGAACTGGGCCACTCAAAGAAAATTGGCCAATCAAAGCATTAATTAGGAACAGTGGATGATCATCTTTTTTGTCAACACACCAATGACATTGAAGCATCTAGACAAACGTTCAACAAGTTGAGGCAAATAAGGTCGACTCCTCTATACTGTGTACATTCCACAGATCTCAACCCTGACAGCGAATTACAATGTTTTTTTGGTTAATTTTAGTCAAAACACCTGGCTTGAAAACTCTTTTTGAAATAACTAAACCGAAACAGTTGAAAACGACTTACCAATACAAAGCAAAATAATCAAAAAATGACAAAGTGATCAGCAAATTTGTTGAGTTTCAAATGTTGTTTTATAACTATCGTTTGTATTTTTTTTTTAATGTAATTGGTTAAGAAAATGGTGACCTTCCTTAGTTCTCATTTTGTTCCAAGTGGCTGGGACAGGCAGCTGCACTGTAACTGTGCTTCTCTTTTTTATTATATAAACTAGAGTGAATTACCAGGATTTCTCTCACTGAGAAAAATCATATCTTTACACTGTAAAACTTTTCGAAAAACTTTAGAAATTTTCGGGAAATGGTCCAAAATCTTCGAAAAATGGTCAAAAACCTCATAATTAGTAAGTTTATGAAATACCGGTAAACAAATAATACATGGTTGCTTGGAGATATGAAATTTCTTCTTGTGTTTAAATCGATATCTCACTCATTTGCTGTGCACACTTGTGAGATATCAATTTGAACACTTGAAGATAAATTTCATATCTCCACACAACCATGTATTATTCTCTATTTATCACGTGGCGATCCATAAAGAGTCCATAACATGCAAGTGAACACATTAAGAATGTTTCACTTCACAAACTAACATTATTGTCAACCATTGATTAATAGTGGCTGATTGATTAATGTGGAATAAAGAAACAGAAAATCAAAATGTTGAACATTAAATTAAATTCCTTTTGTTACTAACCTGGCCACTGGCAAAGCTTTCTTCAATAACTATAACTGCCTCATTGGCATTGGGATTATCTGTATGATCGTCTTTTGTTTCAACTTTTATACGTACACCTGTTTGTTTTTGCAGTTCTTTCACCTGAATCAAAAAGAAGAGACTAACATGTGAAGATGACAACCACATTCACCAGGACCAATGCATCAGTTCTTCAGGTTCAACAGTAGAAAAATTCGTATAGTGTGATCGTCCGGGTGAGAGTAGTTCTGAGAAGAACTGTTGTTGGTGACTGACGTTTCGACAACCTGAGCGGAAGTCATCTTCAGAGTCAAGTGAAAAGTTGTTGTCAGTCGATGATGTTATAAGTCTGGTCCGTTGAAGCTGATTGGTCAGTTAAGCCGTGATGTTATTGGCTGTAAGACTCGTGTAAAGTTTGTCATCAGTAATTGGTCAGTTTCGATCCGTCTATTGTTAGTCTAATTAAGTCGTTCTGTTCCGTCTATTGTTAGTCAAATTAAGTCGTTCTGTTGGCGGTTCGTTTGTCGCTTCTCTTTTCGTCGTGAATAAGTCGTTTGTAAGGTGCCGGTAGTTGTTGACATCTGTTGATAGGCTTCTGTTCTAAGTTTGTGTACCAGCTTTCCAGAGTCAGTCGTTGAAAATAGTTAGTACTGTAGGTTAAGCATTCAGCAGAGTCCCAGTCGATTTTGTGTTTAGTAAGTCGGTGGTGTTCAGAAATGTGATTGTTGACATCACCATTTCTCGTCGCTCGTTTGTGTTCAGTCAGTCTCGTGGTCAAGTTTCTACCGGTCTCTCCGATGTAGGAGGCCTGGCAGTCGGAGCATTTGATCTTATAAATCGCTCTCTGTCTGTTGTTAGGTTCGTCCCTGTCTTTAACGTTGGTCAGTAAATGTCGTAACGTTGTTATAGGTTTGTGAGCTACACGGATATTGTAGGGTTGTAGGATCCGCGCAATAGTCTCAGAAGTGCCCTTGATGTAGGGTAAAGTCGCTGTAGTAACAGATGTCAGATTTCTGTCAGTTTCAGTAGTTCTGTGAGTGTTGCGTCTAATAAAGTCAGTATTGTAGTTGTTCTTGTGGAAAACGCGGTCAAGGTATTTGTTTTCGTCAGATAAACTGTCTGGTGTGTCACAAACTAGTTGCGCTCGTCTCGTCAAAGTCTTTATAGTCGTAGCTTTGTGGGAAGTCGGGTTGTAGGATGTTTCGTCCAGTAATCTGTCGGTATGCGTCGGTTTTCTGTACACTGTAGTCGGTATCAGTTGTTTAAGTTTGTCAAGTTGTTGTTGTAGTTTGTTGTTGTAGTATTTGAGTCTTCTGTGACAGTCGTTTATCCGCGCTTTGACCAGTCGTCTGCAGGTGGATTTGACGATCTGGATGGCCTCTTGTGTGTTCAACGGCGACTTAAGTTTAAGTCCAGCCGGAACGAGAAATGGTGATGTCAACAATCACATTTCTGAACACCACCGACTTACTAAACACAAAATCGACTGGGACTCTGCTGAATGCTTAACCTACAGTACTAACTATTTTCAACGACTGACTCTGGAAAGCTGGTACACAAACTTAGAACAGAAGCCTATCAACAGATGTCAACAACTACCGGCACCTTACAAACGACTTATTCACGACGAAAAGAGAAGCGACAAACGAACCGCCAACAGAACGACTTAATTTGACTAACAATAGACGGAACAGAACGACTTAATTAGACTAACAATAGACGGATCGAAACTGACCAATTACTGATGACAAACTTTACACGAGTCTTACAGCCAATAACATCACGGCTTAACTGACCAATCAGCTTCAACGGACCAGACTTATAACATCATCGACTGACAACAACTTTTCACTTGACTCTGAAGATGACTTCCGCTCAGGTTGTCGAAACGTCAGTCACCAACAACAGTTCTTCTCAGAACTACTCTCACCCGGACGATCACACTATACGAACTACTGATACTCCTGGGTTCAAACCATTTACTTTAGTAGAAAAATTATAGACTCAATGTGCAATGTAGGCCTCTCAAAACAAGTCATCTTGTTATAATAAAGACTACACTTTACTGTGAGTTGAAAAGTAGCAAGTACTTGTTAATGAACAATAAAAACGAATGACATTTCGGAGTCATCATTGCACCATTTTCAACTTGAAAATTGCTGAATGTCGTTTGATTTCATCGTTTATTTTTGCTTGCTTATGTATATCTAAACCTTTTCTTGTTCAATAATGGCATTTCAAAAACTGGTGTTGTACCACAATAACTAGTTTGTTACTTCCATGTGGTTCAATACAAATCATAACCACAGTGTTACAGCGAAAATACGAAAAACCATGAACACTTTAATTATACTTAGAAAGAAAAATTTGAGAAACTTGATGTCAAACCGTTCCAAAAAAAACTTTTGACTCCATCACTGTCCATGTTTTAACCTTTTTCCACCATTTTGAGCTATCATTCGATGGTTTTCTGCAACAATTTTCATTTTCAAGATTAATAAAAGTGTTCACGGTTTTATGATTTTCACTGTAAAAACAGATAGCATTGGTTCAACAAGGCATAGAAATTGAAGCATTTGATCCAATGAGCTAGTTTGTAACAGAATCAATGCTTGGTGATGCCCTGACAGTAAACATACAATAAGGGACTAAATTTAAACTGCTTCTACTCACATTTTGGCCATCTTTACCAATAAATCTCCCTATTATGTTGGGCTGGCTCTTACTTCCACCTCTCAGAGGGACGAAAATTTCTGTTTTCAATTTTAGTTCACCAACGTTCTCCCCTGAGTTTGTTTTGTAGCCTTCTTCAGCAAGCTTGCAATAGACACAGTGTTGAGCCTGTGAAAAGATTTGGCAAAAGAACAGTCATGATCAAGATCTGCACAGACTTGGTCAATTTAAGGATTTTATTGATCAGTGATTTCTGTATTTCTGTTGACTACATCAATGATATTAATTTTAGCACCAGCCAGGTTAAAAGAACTCTGTGAACTGTGTGGAGAATAGAAGCACTGTTATTGCACTTCAAGTGTCTTGACGTGCATTGATATTTTTGTACAAATGTGAATGGGTTATTGATATTTTAAGACTGAAATCAAGGCTAAGAAAGGAGCAGTGAAAGATACTTACAAAATATTGCTGCAGAGGAGTGCCAATAATCTCTATATATCTCTCAGGTGCATCGCGATCCTTAGGAAACACGTGGATATTTCTAGCTCCACTGAACTTCTTTATGTGAGCAAGGTTGGAAGCCTTTTTACCAATCAAAGGGCCAGCAAATTTGGATGGGAATGAGAGGTGAACCTTGACTTGCATCTAAAGTATAAATTAAAAAGTACAACCAGATTTAAAATATTAGGCCATGATGAAAGTAACAATGTTTAAGATTCCATTTTTCACAATTGTAAGCAATGTTTTGACGAACGTGATGTTTTCTCGACCTCAACTTGGCTTTGCCATCTACTACTAGTGATACATGTATTTTTAACATAGTTAGTACAGAAAATGCACTAATTGAATTAAAGAAAGAAAGATGGTAATTTTTTAGCTCGGTAGTGAAATGTGAAAGAATCCGAGTCCCCAATGGGAATTGAACCAATGAAATTAAACCAAATTTCATTGAAACCAATGAAATTAATAAATTATTATTATATGACCTCCTAAACACCGGGTCATTCAGCTATCAGCAATGTTGATAGCTGAATTAACTTTGACACATAAATAGAGCAAAAAAGACTCACAAAAAAATATCCAGGTAAACAAATGGCAACTTAGCATCACTTGAACAAAATTACCTGTTGTAGATGCATATATCCTTGAGACATATTTCCAAATATTCCTTGAAACCAGTAAGGTACAAAAGGATTGTTCTGAAATAACATTAAAATTTATTGGATCTAAATAACGTGACTGGAGTGAATCGGAACAACTCAGTGTAAAACATTTCATGGTGCAATTTTGTGAGCATATTCTCTAAAATAATCAACCAATTTATGTACAATATGGCTTGTTTGCATATACACTAAACCATAAGTTTCTTCAATTTTATGTTAATTGTAGATATAACCTTTTCTTTGTGTTATAAAGACTGCAACTTCAAAGATAAATTTAAAAATAAAAGGACACTCAGGGTTGGAAACTAAAATTTTGGAGCACTTGTCATCTGGGCGAGCAACCTTCAAATTGCACTTGCCCAGATCAGTTTTCACTCGCCCAGTCTACTCCATTACTGAAAATGAAAATTTAGCCCCCCTCCCCCACGAATAATAAAATATAAACCTTAAATTTTTAATTACATTTGATACTTACCGTGTCACCATGGTGGTCGATTGCAATACAGACTGCAATCTATTTGTTCAATGAAAAATTGCCAAAAATACATCTTACATGTACTCCACACTGATAAAACAAGCACACATCCTTCAAAAGATGAAATGCAGTTTTATTTGATACATGTACGTATTCCCAAATTCCTGTAGTTTGCAAGCAGTGTCAAAATTGTACAGAAAAAGAGGCATTTATGACCAGAGGTATTACTTTGTACAAGCATGTCCATCATGTAACAATCACCAAATGGAAGCCATTTTTGTCTGTTTACGAATGGGAACACGCCTGCAAACACAGCTTTGTTGGAGATTTCAAAGTGTTGGAAAGTGGTCAGTGTAGATTATTTTGAAGTGGAATGTAAAAGTTACTCTTATTTTGAATTATACTTTGAAAATAGTACTTGCCAAACCGGGCGAGTGATCCATGATTTGTACCCGCCCAACAGATTTTACATTCGCCTGGGCGAGTGGGCGGCAAGTGCTAATTTCCAACCCTGAGATTAAGCATCCCCAAATAAACTTAACTTGAGATGTATTTGCTGAAAACAATACAGTATATTTTCTTTAGAATGTTTCCATCAATGAAGTCAGAAATATAAAATCTGTATATAGTAAGCTTTTAGAAAATATATACTTCTCTGATATGTTAATAACAGCTTACAGCATGATTACTAGTATATTACATATAACTGTACTCACAGGTTGAGGATTGTTGTAGGGGGGTGCTCCCATTGGAGGCCATTGTCCATGATGAGCATGAGGTTGCATGTAGGGATGTTGGGGATTTGGTCGTTGCGGCGGCTAAAGAGAAACAACATTACAGGTATTAGCACAATCAAATACCCTGTATAAATATTTCTTGTACTATTTGCACCTGAAATTAAGTAAAGCTTCAAGAATGCTGGTTAATGTGTCAAGAACGAGCTGGGATTAAAATAAACTCACTGACTGATTTTGTTCCACAAACCTCTCTCATGATCTTTTTGAGGCAGTCGTATGCTTTTGCACTAAGCAATTGTTCTGCATTACTACAATTTAAAAGTGCACTCTCTTCCAGAGAACTAAGCATGGTATTTTCATCTAAAGTTAACTGTTCTGGTGGAAGTTGATACTGTATTGTTATCACTCTATCCAACTGATTTATGGGCTCTTCCCTGCTGCCTCCCCCATAATACAAGTCTCCCCTGCAAAACAATGAAAGAAGAAATGAGTTAAGTTACAGGTCCATACAATAAACCTGACTGTAACAAATAGGGTTACCAATGACTAAACACAATGCATTGGAAAGAAATATGAGCAACATTTTAAGGTGGTTTTTACCAGCAGAAGCTACCTTGTATGAAAAAAAAAAACTGCAAGACAGTTCAACCCAACATTTTTATTTCTTATTCTAACCATTTGTTGTACACATACTTTGTGTTTGCAAGTTTATAATTGATATTGTTATTCCAATAAAGGAATTAATCATTTGCAATACATTATTTGACAACTTACCTCAATGCTCTAACTGAAGAGTCTGTTGTTTCAGTAATCTGTTTGAGATTACCATGACCTTTACCTGCCCAAAAAATGTTTGAGATATTAAGGGATAAGACAGCTATATGGGTAAGTAAATGTGTGATGTGTATACTAGACAGGACATACTTGTTCTATTAGATTTGGTAAACAGGCATTTACAGAACATTCTGTTCAAAATTAACTTGGCCTCCCTGGTCGCTCAAGAGAGTTATCTTATATCAGGCTTATAGCAGATGTCATGCTACAAAAATAACGCACCTTTTGTCATAAAATCATTCAATACAGAAGTTGTCAGCTACTTATATTTTATTACACATTTTTTTTGAACCCTTGAAAAACATTATCACTTCTGCATGCTTTATGTGCTGTTTATTTATAAACCTTACTGCAAAATAATAAATAAGAAACAATAAACACTAAAAGTTTTACTAACTGCTTTTTTACACAAGCATATTTCTAGAGAAAAAGAGTTGTGTGGTCTTCTATGAAAGGGCTTTTATTGCATGTCCATTTCATGCAAATCAAACTCATGTTTCTCATGGCCTCAAATAGAATTTAGCACTTAATTGCCAATGAAAAGAAAAAAAAGTGAACCACAATCACTTATAAACAAAAATAATTGGCAACTAGCCTGCTTACCAATCACTTGTCCAGCAATACAACTATCAACCAAAACACGCATCTGAACCACTGGGCTAGAACACACACAAAAGACTAAGATGTCAGCAATGTTAAGTACTAATTGAAAAACTATGTTCAAACCATTTTTAAGAACCTACTAAGAGAACATCAGTTTGGAAACTGATGCTGTCAGAGTATATTAGGTGATCCATGTACTTTTACATACCACTCCTTTCCATTTAAAAACAAGAAGGTTGCCTCGTTACATAACAACTGTATTGGTGTGGTTTCATACCTTCTCTTTGCTGGATCAGTTTCTGAACGCATTGTTCTGTGAATGCTGAGGTTAGCTGCAGTGCATTGATCTGCAGTTCCAACAATCTCTACAACCTACAGCAAAATAACAGAGACGAGTTCTTCAAATACTCTGTACTGTTACTACGATTTCCAGTTGAGTGCGACGCAAACAAAGTTTGGTGACGAGGTTTCAACATAACAACGGCATTGTTGTCAAGGGCAAACTTTTCTGTTTCCATTGGTAACTGTCGTAAACAGGTACTGAGCGCCATTGTTCTTTTATACAAGGAGGACCTCTCGGGAAACAGAGCATTTTTTTGATTGGCTAATTTCGATCCAAGATGGCGTCAGTTTTAATTGAGCAATTTTGTGATTGGCTAATTTTTGGAAATTTCGATCCGAAATGGTGTTAGCTTTTGTCAGCTTTTCGAAGCGCCAAATGTTCCTCATTTCAGTGCGCGAATTATTCATTTTGCACTTGAGAAAGATATATTATTTAAAGCTGAAGGAATTCTTAAAGCTGCTAGAAAATCCCTGGAGTTGGAAAACGATTTAATTTCAGTTGAACAGTAACTCTAACGATGAAGGTAAAGTGACGCACGTTAAACATAACGTCAACTCTCAACACAGATCTGTTACCGTCGATATAAAACAGCTAAGGCATAATATATTTCGTTATTTGTTTCTTTTATCGTTGTCTCTGTGTATATATTTTTTATTTGAAAGCATAATAAAGTGTTGCTGACGATATTTGTAGTGTTTGTATTTATTTAAGCATCGAGATTGTCGAGCAAGACAGTTACAAAAACAAATTTGTTACCAATGGTAACAGAGAAGTTTGCCCTTGACAACAATGCCGTTGTTATGTTGAAACCTCGTCACCAAACTTTGTTCGCGTCGCACTCAACTGGAAATCGTAGTAATAATAATCCTGTGGCAAGAGACTGTCAACTAAGATTTGACAAGTACTGTATCCACTTTACTCAGGATTGGCATTATCCTGGCCCTAAAGTCTATAACAAGTACACTCATGATATGCAACAGTTCGTAATAAGGAAATGTCCATATTATGGAGGTGTCTGTAAGGAGAGGTTCCACTGTTGATGCTGTGGTTCAAATTTTTTACAATTTTTTAAACCAGTTTGATTTTTACTCTTTATTGTCCTTTATTCATTATCATAATCTAAAACAAAGGGAAATAAAAATCAAACTGGTTTAAAAAAAATACCAAACCAAAGATAACCAACCAAACCAAAGCAACAACATATATACATAGAATCTTTGATCAATGTATCTCATTGCTTCTTTTTTTCACTTCTTTCATTTTCTTTTTTTCGGATGTTTGTGATTTTCAAAAAAATGCGACAGAAGACCAGAGAAAATTTGTTTTTAACGTTTTATACTGTATTTTTATGTTATTAAATTACACATTTTTAGCCAAATTGTGAAAATAAAGTCCTGCAAGATATGCCCATTCTATTTTCCCGAAATTAACGAAAATAAGCAACAATAAGGTACAGTTTTTTAACATTTAATGACCCTTTCTTTATTCTTAAGAGACTTGGGGAAAAAACACACCTTTTCAAAGGGGCTCTTGTCATCTTTCTTGTGCACAGTGATGCTTAAAGATGAAAGTATAGAAATTGCTGTTAAACATGACTCAACAATGCTACATGTTTACTAAAAACCAACTAGGGAGAAATAGAAAATATCTCGTTCCAGGCACTTACTCTGTTTCTGTTTTTTCTGTGAGATCTTTTATTTTCTTTCCTTCTTTACCAATAATGGCACCTACCATTGTGGGTGGTACAAGAATCCTACAAAAATTGAGAGACACATCCTGCATTGAACCCAACTGCATAAAACAAACACTGCTGATATTCCTAATAGCTACAAGAATGATGTTGAGTTCTGTATTAACATGTGTACCTAATGAAGTAATCAGAATCTCTTGGTTGTCTGTTGCGGCCTGATCTTGGTTTTCCTGTTCTTGATCCGTTTCTTCGATCTTTTCCTCCATCAGGCGACTGCGAATTCCTGAGATCTGGCAATTCATCTTCTCCTATATAAGGGAACTAAAAGTAGTAGTCTAGTAAATAAATTTTCGTTTTTGAAAATATCAAAAATCTTGTTGGTTAAAGATGTAAGCAATCACTAACAGAAAGCAAACGTTAAAACAAAAATCAGGCTAGAGTAAATGTGTAGAGCTTATGAGACCAGACTGTCTGTCAATTAAAATCAAGGCTTAAGAATATTGAATCAGGCAAAAATAATTTTACCTCTAAAGCAAACTCACTCACACTGTCATTAATCAATGATATTCAAGGTCAATAACCTCTAAATTCACACAAACCTACAATTTATTTGACTGCAATAAACTAGAAGGACATAAAAACAGAGTAAGGGCCCGAACATCTTACTTTATGAAGCTACATAACCTACGTGTACACAACCTTGATATAAATATTATTACCTGAAGGTACGATTTAAATGATTTTGATAAAACTCTTTTGGCTAAAGAACTAAGAGGACTTCTTTTACATGCTGCTCTACTTTTTAAAGTCATGGTTAAAATTAGTCACTACGTGCTAGGATACATAAAAGCTTAGAAAATATGTATAAGCCATGAACAGAGTATCATACTTAATGAAGGGAACAGAATTTAGAAATTGTCACATTTCTACAAACAGTTCCATTTATTAAAGGATAAAGCAAATGGTGAACAGTTAAAAAAAGTTGTGCCAACTTAACATTGTTACTGATATGCAACTGTTTCAAATTGTATCATATTTACATAGCCAAAATTTTCACCCAGCAAGTTCCAAATGCTGCCATTTCAGACAATGTATTTATGAACTGTTATCCCAACTTACCCTGCCCATCATAAGAAGGTAAAAAAGTCAAAAGTTGGTGTCACACAAAGAATCACAAATCCTTGATCATCTCTTAGTCTAGTGGTTGAAATTAACATGTGTCTACTGTTTGACTAGTTAATATTTAATGTATTATTGTCTAAAAGGTTTAAAGTCAGTTTGATGTCAGGACAAACTGCATGTAGTTAAGACTTAAAGGAGGTATGCTGTGACCCTTGGCATGTATGATACAATTTTTATGCAGAGATAATCCTGATATTTAACTGCTTCTTTGCTTGAACCATTTCATAGATTTTAACAAAGGGTTATGAATATTTCATGATTTACAAATCAAATCATTTTATTAACTGAGCAAAAAAGGAACAAATAAAACTATCAAAATCTTCCTTAACCAGGACCACATGAACATTACATCTTATCAAATAGACTTAACAAACTCCTTGCTAATAATGTTGTACTGTATTATGTGTGCAAGTAAAACTTCAGTGATTGTTATAGACAACAGTTAAAATTCAAAATCAAATCCCCTTTTAATGATGAGTGGCATTAAACCAAGAAATTCAATATTCAATTTTCAAGTAATGTAAGTTACATTGAGAAACTCAAAAGTATATTTAAAATGACAGCTTTGAAGGACTAACTTTGCAGGCTAAATATGTAAATGTGAAATACATGATATGTATTTAAATTTTCTTGTGTTGGGAAACTGGTGGTTTATGGTGGCAACACTATTCTTAAAAGGGAGGAGTGATTTACATAAGCAAATTAAAAGTGCATGTTGTGATTATCAGATACATATAGAACCATCGCTTTTTTACAAGAATAATTTTCCATTTAGCATTTCAGATACCAATATGTTACAACACACACAAGTAAAAAATTAAACTGGCTTCAAAGAGGAGATATTTTGCAGGTATTTTACGTACTATCACCACTAAGGAAATGTTTGGTAATAAACAACTGGCAAAAGGTTTGAATTAAAACTCAGGCTACTGGAAACCTAAGGGTCATCTTCGACAGACTAGACATGAATGCCTTGTATGGGAACCACAAGAAATTATTTATTACCTAGGCAGAACTCAGAAGGCTACACACTGCATTCTGATGTTCAAAAAAACTAGTAAAATTTGTAAATACAATAAAAATTACTGCAAAGGGCAAATTAAAACAACAAATTGAGCAATTATTCTATTATTATTGTTTAAAAAACTTATGATATAAAGGGTATCTGCTGAGAAGGTAATCTAGTAGCACAGCTTTGATTTTAAGACAAGTAAGGTCATTACTATATATCAAGACTCAACATGACAAAATATTAAGAATGAAACTGTTTGAAATCCTGATTATTATAAACATAACTCCTCCTTTATTGGTAGTATATATATGACTGACACAGTTTCATGACAACACTGGCATTTTGGCTATCTTGAGGCTAGCAGAACTATTTTTTCTGAATTCTTAGTAATCACACACTAAATGTAAAATTCAGATGTTGTATACTCTGTACTGCAAGATAAAGAATAGATCACAAATAAAGGAGAAACAGAACTTCTGATCATTCTTAGATTCGACCTCAGTCAGAGTACTTTGCATGCACCTTTTATCCAAGTTTTGATGTAATTCAACATTAAAAGGCAGGGATGCCGGCAGCCGGCTAATTTCACTTGCTGAAAGAGAACTTAAGAGGAAATCCGCCAGGACTTCGAGTAGTTATTGGACAAAATTATGTACCAAAACTATTTACACCTGATTGCAAGCTTTTGTGTTACTGCTTCAAATATCTTATCGAAAGAAATCTTTTCTAACAACACCACACATCGAAAACACATTTTGAAGTTCCGCTGAATTCCACTGAATCGCTTAAAAGATGTAAGCTTTTGCCCATAGCTTGTGAACTTTAAATATCATTTTCTCAGACTCTGATAAGAAATTGTTGTACCAGAATTATTTCCACCTTATTGCAAACTTTTTTGTTACTGCTTCAAATATCTTATCAAAAGAAATCTTTTCTAACAACACCACACATCGAAAACACATTTTGAAGTTCCGCTGAATTCCACTGAATCGCTCAAGACGAATTTACAAAATGGCTACACGTGAGATTTTGCCCATACCTTGTGAACTTTGAAATTCATTTTCTCAGACTCTGATAAGAAATTGTTGTTGGTTTCATCACGGATAATTACTTACATCTTTACCTTTTATTAAGGGTAGGAAATAACGCAATAGGATTTAAATTATCCTGGAAATTGATTTTTGTCCAACTTTAATAAATATTACTCGACTTCCTAGTGGATTCCGTCTTAAATTCTACAAAATTTCACTCAAACACAGAGCTCTGGGTAAACTTTTAGAGCTGCAAAGACCAGAAAAGCCAGCTGGGCTTGTTGATGAGCGGGCTTAGAGTTTTCTTAGGAACATCCCTGAAAAGGAGTCTGAAAATCAGCTGGAACAGCACATTTCAGTGGACTTATTATCAATAGCTTATTAATATCGCTTGCAAACTTGACCAATAACTAAAGAATTTCGGAGACCCAAAACTGCAGGCTACAGCAGCAGTGTTTTCTTTTGATTGTGTGTACAACATCTCATGACAAGATCAAGAAATAGATGGTAAAAGTTACTACCTTGTATTCAATGTGCACAGTTAGTATCTGATTTCTTTGCAAGTTATTTGCCAATTTTACACTCTTTTTATTTACTGCTAACCTCCTTATACAAAAAATTGTGATTAGTTTACTTTTTCTTGTCGAGGCAATAAGAATTCAGACTGTTAAACATGCAAATTTTACTTGAAAACCTCACACCTCACAAACAAGCCTCTGCCACCATTAAAAACATACATTACAAAATAATAAGCATGTGGTCATCTTGTCTTAGTACATACATGTAGAAAGTATCCTAATAAAACCAACAGTACTAACTCTGCACAATTTTTATTGTAACATCAGCCTTCACAACATTTAAATACTTTACATTTAGGTATGGCAAAATTACATGGCTGTTGCGATCATGACCCACCCACCCTTCAATAAACATGTATCTGCCAAGGTTGCCCCAGCTATTAATGAGCCTGGGCAAAAAGAAATGTGAAAATTACAGACAGAAACTATTTCTTGTAAACTCTGACCTCTTCATATTTAGTGTTGCTAAAGTTTACAACAGGAATACCAAGATTCCTGAAATTCATTAATCTTTCACAATAATGAGGAAACAACGACTTTATGACCAGGAAACTTCGCTGACAGTAAAAAGTCAATCACTGACTTACCGAAAAGAGTCCGTCTTTAACCTTTCCACTCTCGTTGAGATTAAATTAGACAAATTATAGGTCAATGACAGACATCTTTAGAGATCTGTGTAGTGAAGGCCTCTGATTGGTTGTTTTTCCGTTATGAAGTTTTGCATATATGTACAACTTGAGCCCATACACGGGATCCCTTAGGAGTACCCTTTGCAGGGAATAATAGAGTGCAAGAAAAAAACATCTGCTCACTTGCACTAAAGTAAATAACGGGCAGTGCTAATATCTGACAACCAATGCAGTCTTGGTTACCTTGTGTCGTGCTAAATTACTCATTTTCACAATTTCAACACTTTTGAGCCCACATTCCCTGGTAAGAAAAGATTGTGTGACAAAACAAAAGAATGTCTACGTAGAACGCTAGCATGCGCAGTTTAACAGATTTCAAAGAAATCTACTATGTTGCTCCAGAAACTTACCAGAGCATTGCAACTCATCAAAGCAGACGTAAACTGGTATGTTTAAAAACAAGTCAATTGTTTGCGTAACCTTTCTTTTGTGTTAGTTCACGTACTGGCAACGGTTTGGAGGCTGCTTCAATTTCAACCTTATCCTCTCAAAATATGTTCTCTAACACACTACCATTGAAAAAAATCACTTGTTCTAAGGACAGACTTTCTACCAAATGTTATCATCCACTTGTCCACACAGAGCATTTTAAGCAAGAGCATTTTTTTGGCAATGCAAACTCTGCTTGGAGTCACAAATATTTGACCACCAAGCCAAGACAGTTGTTTTTTTCTGTTTTTTTGTTTTAAATAGCTTTTTTTAATCACGTCATTACATCATGAATTCTCTTGTTAATAATAACATTTCAGAGCTATAAGTAACAGAGTACATTTACAGGGGTCTCTACGTAACAATTTAGATATAATACCTCTGCATTTATATTTCAATCGCTACTCCCGAGTCACATTGTTGTTGCAGTATTTGAACTTTATATTAGGTATTGTCAAGTGCAGTCTAGACATCACTTATTTCTTATCTTTACGTATTGTTATACCTTTTAGAGTCTGCACTCTGCATGTTAATCAGAATTTTAGGATGCACAATAAATGACATGACCTGAAAGTGATCATAAGCGATCTCTGTAGCTACAGAAATCAGTACCTGATTTCCTGCTTGTTCCAAAGCTGGCCCAACAGCCCTTAAACAAGAACACATTTTAAATTAACACAGAATAAAGAAACAAGTAAATAATCGTTAACCTCCTGCATTGTAAATTCAGCAAATGCTGGTAACCAGCTGCTCAGATTGAAAATGGGGCACAATGTGGTGGCAACATTAACCCAAAAATGCTCGGACTAAATGGTGATCCGGCAACTGCTAAATTGTAAAACACTGACTTCATTGCTGCTTCGATAAAAGTACAATGATCCAGCACAACACCACCAACAAGTAATGCGAAACTGACGGGTAAAAAGCGAAAGTTAGGTCAACAATAAGCTGCGATGTGTCGTTTATAAAAAGAATCAAGTCTAACGTGCACGCTGCCATGTGTATTCTTCTGAGCTGTATTTAATTAGCTAGACTAAACACCAGACAAAAGAAACAGACATAAGGTGCAAAGTTAGTTTGATTACTGGCCTTTACACATAGGTCAGCACGTGCATGGAGATAAACAAACAAACGCTATTCTGATGTCATGTTAAAAAAATTGCCAGACTATTATTAACATAAAAACTTCAATGTCAAGTGCAAACAACCTTCAGAAATAGCGCTTTTAAGTAACTTGAAAAAGACTATCTCCCTCGTGTAATGCACCATTACATCTGGAGGTAATACACAAGAAAAAATTCTACTGATGACCTGTTAGCCAAACTATTTACCCATATAAAGGGTACAAACACTCCATGTCTCTACAGACTGTTTAGTCTTCTCCCAATGCAAATACGAAATGGCTAAAAATAAGTCACTTAAAGAAAGAAACATGCAACTGGAAACGCATTCATCAATTACATAAGCTTACCCTTGCGGTTCTTCACGTCCAGCGTACTCCATGATAAGAACTATGTTTAGCTGTAAGTCAGGGAAAACCCCGCAAAATTAACGTTAGTCACACAACGGATAAGAATTAAATTGTTAGGTCTTTAGGTGTATTTTGATAAAATAACTGCCTTAAATGAAAATTCTAAGATACTGTTTTCTAGAACTGCTCTTGAGAAAATTTTTGTAGGTGAGTTGAGTTTTGATCTGTTACTTTAACCCCTGGTAACAAAACAACAAATTCAAAATACTAATTATTTAAACAATATCTGTCCATGGCAAGTGTTTATCTCGCCCAGGGAAAAGCCTCGAACAACAATTCAACCTCCAATACATTTTTTACAGTCAGCATTACAATGTTTAGAGCAAAATATCCTCTACCCTGACACAAAACCTATATAAATTGCTTTACAAAGGTTATACAGAAACCAGATTGATACTTATTAAGAAAATAAAATGTTATAAATAAAAGACATCAGCAAATTGAGTCTTCAAAGTGCTAGATTGAACTGATTATATCATTTAAAAAGGCAAAGTCCTCAATGTCTAGACTTTACCGACGCCCGAAGCGGAACCCTTCTGACCTACAATTATGCGAAAAAAAAAAAAAAAATAACAGCCTGCTTACTTAAGTTTTCGCGGGAATAATGCTCACAGCTGATGTTCCAGTTGACTTAAACATGTTAAAACATTTAATAACAGTAAAGTAACAACTTTTGTTTGTATATCATTGAAGTTCATTTTCAAAATTACAACCAAAAAGGCATGTCATCCCAAGGAACAGTAATCACAAACTCTTCAAGCAAATGAGAAGTGCATGCAAAGTTGTTCATTTCAGTTCCTCTGAAATCACTGAATGGAAACGGAGGTTGTCGATTTCAAGACACGCAATAGTCAAAAGGTAAACAAGAAACCTACAGGTTACTATATACTGATTTGATTTCAAAAAAGATAACTTTGAAGCCGTCACGATTAAACACAGAGAACTGGAGTTTGAATCGGAAGACACCGGTCAGTCAAAGTGTGGTCGTTATAAAGCAACAAGTTGGTTTCTCTTCACACAAAGATTAAAGTCACGATATAACTTGCCAAAGAGCTTGGTTCCATAGAGGAACAAAGCTGGTTTTAATGCTGTATTACAAGTAGGAAAAATTAATCTTTCTGTGCAGGGAAGACGAACTAACGGCGCCAATAAAGCAAGTTTTTCTCACAATTATTTATAAGCGTGTGAACGACAAAGTCGCTTTGAAATTCCAAGGTTTCTTCTAATTTGCCAAATCCAACAAGTGTTTTGCTTCTTCTGGGAGACGGACAGAGACCAAACACCTTTAGAATTTTCACTTTGTGATGTCTCAATTTCAAAGCACAAACGCTTTCCACTTTTTAGCCCAACCCGCACCCGAAGCCAACAGGCGTCAACATTGATATTAACAAAAACCATTAATACACTATCAATTTTTACAACAGAAACTATCCATCGAACGTAAACACGAGGCGAAATTTTTCAATAGAGATCTTGAGTCCGTTCATAACTGGCTTTGTTTTGCTTTGTAAATCAAAGGGAGGATTTGGCCCGCCGCGCGGCAAGCTTGAAACGCCGAAGACTCAAGTTTAACTTGATTATCATACGAGGTGTGTGCAAGTTCTTCTCTGCTTGTTTATACTCTTCCTAGAAAAATGAAAAGCCTAAACAACGGGTAAATTGTACGTACAGTAAACACTCTTATTTGCAAAACCCCTTAAATGAGAGCGGGTTGCGGAAAAAGTACTCAGAGATCAGCAAGCGCTTGTCCAAGAGATCGACCGTTCACCGACGCTATGATATAGCCACTGAACACAATGAAGGATCAAGTAGTATTAACGGCATTTTGTTTGCATTTTTAAACTTAAAATAAGTTTTAAGGTAACTTTGTTGCGTACTTACCTAAAAATGGAAGGCTAAAATCCAATATATAGCGTTGTTTTCGACGAAAGTTATCCTATTCTACACTAATATGGCCAAACAAGACCTAGCAAATAAAATTTAACAGGGAAACGATAGTTAGCTCTGGTGCATAGCATCGGCAAACTGAAACACTGCATGTAAATAGGCCTTTCTATTTGATCAACTTCTAAAATAAGAGCAACCAAAACTGACTAAACTAAAGTTTACACACGAGGAAGGAAAACACTCGCTTCCACTTCCACTTTCGTACGTCTCGAAATCGAGATGCTCGTCTGCAACCCGGTCAGCTCCTCAGCTACGTGGAATTTTTGAAGCAAAGAACCGATTGCACGCAACTGTGTTGAAGCGTTTCTGTGCAAACAAGGTATACCTCTTAAGAGAAATGGAAAAGATTACACTCTGCAAAATAAGCGGTGCAAGAAGCAGCTGAAGCCCCTTCATTACAAAATATTTTGGTTTAACTCCTTGTTCAGCCTCAGTTGTCTTACGATAAAATATCTTGTGTACTACAATAGAGTGTTGTGTTCGTAGCAGAGGCAACAAAACAGCTCGCACATACATTCAACAGAAGCTACTGCTGGGGTTTGCAAACAGCAGAACGACAGTTAAACGGAAAGCCATTACGCTTAATGTGGTTGGCTGCCAAGAGGTTTACTTACACAGTAACAACTTCTTACTCCATTCACCGACCCTCTGCTTCCCGTCGTAAAGCCCGCCTCAAATGGCCTAGCATCCAAAACAGAAGAAAAAGATTAGAAACCGTATGATTTCAACAAATTACAACTACTAAACGACTCCAAAACACCTTACACAGCTGGAAGCTGCAGAAATTACAGATAAAGTAAAGTAAAAGGCTCGTAGTTATGCGAAATCCTGACCTCCGAGAAAGCTTCAAGCGTAGCGAAAGCCTAGGCCACGTGCCGCCGGTGTAACAAGATCACGTGACCCCGTGACATATGTCAGTTGAACAGGTTATGCAATCACGTTTCTTGCTGTTTCATTGGTTAGAATTGAACACGTGATATGTTGGATTCTTCAAGAAGCCGTGTAATGCTATTCATAATGTCACAATATTCATGTGAACAACAGGTTCTAACAATGTCACTGCAATTTATGCAGCGTTTCGACACAAGGAAAACCCGCAAGTGTTGTTGAATGTTATTATTGTTCATTTTACGGTGTATAGTCACATGCAAAATCTATTTACAGCCTCAAACTTGCGGTTACGATCTTGTTAAAAGATGTTTTGATTTCCTGCGAACCAATCAAGTCCCAGGGTACAGAATTGCCACACAAAGGACGGCGATTTCGCAACATTTTCGATCCGAACTCTACATGCTCTACGCTTTTCCTTTTATAGAAAATTATTCATGTAAACTGAAATTGCACTTGTGTCTGCCTGAATTTGCATTGGAAGTTTCGTCTTGTACACGGTTCTGACAAAGAGTCTTCCGGACTAACTTATTCGTTCAAAGTAATTAGTTTCTAAAGAAACCTGTTGTGCTGCGTCGGGGGACAAGTTAAATTGTTGATTCTCAACTGGAAGTTGACGTTAAAAGGTAAATCAACCACCGTAGCCGCGAATTTTAAAAAGCTGGCAAGCGTCAGCCCTTCGTCGTAGCAATTATTTACTTCCAGTTGATAAGTAATTGTTGAATTGAACACTTTGATGTTTATGTCAGGTGCATCTGGCGATAACATCCTCTTGCTCACTATTAAAAAAAATTCACTTGCCGATATAACTAATGTTCTATTGAAGGAACATGACGGCTGTTTATAATTACGATATTGCTCAATGATAGAATTTATGATCGCTTTCAAGAGAGAGTTCTCGTCTCTCTTTTTTTCGTGATTTCTTCCAGGCACCAGTTGACACGCTATAAACTTATTACTTCAAATGAATCACGCGAGCCTGAGTTCGCTAATTTTTACATCCCTCTTCAAGGCGGTGGCCATTTTATAGACTTTTTCTGATTTTTTACAAAACAAAAGAAAATAATAATAATAAAAGGAAACAAAGAAACAAATGCCTTACATTGATTTACTGGATTCAAGCGGCACATGGAGATGATTCTTGTCACCCTCGCTGTCACTGATCGACCCTGATCCGCTCAGCTTCTTAAAAAAATCAGTTTATTAACTGAAGAAGCAGATCACGTCGGACTAGTTAATACGTAAACAATACCCGTTCATAAAATACAATTACATGTCACTTCTTCTACCCCCATCTTCAAGATTGGAACACCGAACAGGAAACCGTTTAAAAAGGGCTGTCACCTTGACGTGGGCGTACCGTAAGACCGCCCGTCCGGTTACAAACGTATACGTGATAGAATATTTTGGCCAGTATTGACAATTGTAGGCATAAAATAAGTTAACCTGAGAGAATTTTAAAGATATTCTCTAATTCCGTTCCATCATGATTAAAGTCTATTTCTTCGTTGACATTGCAAGTAATGGATCACAAAGGAACTTACTGTGAAGAATATGTACACGTGACCAGCTTGGATGAACGTGACGCTCGTCTTCACTGCTAGCAGAGTCTCCAGAAGGTCCCAGAAGAGTCACGTTTTCTGTTACAGAATAAAAGCTTGTCATTCGTGCTTCACTTGATTTGCGAACTGCATGAGCATGGCTTACCTTTGTTCCTGGTTTGGCAGCGACTGCAGCCGAATTCTGCCTTAAACGGACGGGAAATCGTTTTGAAAGAGGAGGTTCAAGGTACACTTAAAAGATTTTTCTGGACATTATTTTGGGTCAGTGGGTTGGCAGAGAGTTTTGTTTTGTCTATTATTCTTTAGTCATTAGTTGTTTGTACAAATCTACAAAAAAGCATTGTGTTATTTATTTTGGAAACTAGGCCAGCGTTGTTCTCTATTAGAAACAGTGCAAAGCTTACTTCACCCATAAAAGAGCAACCTTGTACCCAGGTCACTACCAATCACGACTTCCTTTCGATCTCATCAGCTAAAACCCCCTTCACTATCTTCAAATTCAAATTTTCATAGTTGCTAAGTATTATTCCACATCTATACATGAAACGATTTCAAATTATGTGACAAATAAACAGTAAAACACTAATGAGTTAAAGTTGTTATCAAGAAATTTTTGTCTCGGACTGGGGGGGGGGGGTACAGAGTCAGTTGTACTTACTTTATTACTCGTCAATAATAAAAAATGAACTTGAGCCACCCCCCCCCCCCCCCTAACCAAAAACATTGATTCTGGTACTTCCTCCAACTTTTTAATTTGCTGGTTGTTCGAGTGGCTATGGTATAGTAGATTGCAGACAATCCTTATCAATGAAGGGATAAACATTGAAAGAGCGGACCTCAAAACTGATTACACGTGACACTGATAAAGTGTAAGCATTAAGTACCCGCATTTTTATTGTCTTTGGGTAAGAGTTCCAACTACTTCTTTCTGCGGTTGTAAGTACAAATATCTCTATAAAAGATGATATCACAAGTTTCTTAATCCTTGACCTGACACACTAGTTAGTAGCTATTTATAGAAGCTCATTGAACAGAACGTATGCAGGATTGTGAAATAAGACAGGAAAGGACAATGGGGATCAGTTCTTCCATGCGTGTCGGATGCATTTTTTATCATTCAATCGGTGAACAATACAAGAGACGCGTTTTTTTTCTTTGATAAGTCTTTTGTCACTTGCTACTGTGTCATTTTTTGTCACCACTTAAGGAAAAATCCTTTTTTCATCTACATACGTACCTACTTTACGATTAACTGTTGAGCGTAACAATCGTGTTAGAAAAGAAAATTAGTGCAAGGGTGAACTTATCTAAGTCCAATATAGCCCATAGCCGTTTAATAAGTATTGTCTTGGTGTAGATTACACAGATAACACTTTGACAAGTCGCCAATATGGTGGCTCACATTTCAAGAACTTTCCTCTAGCCTGACACAGTTGCCCATAAACTGCTCATAATACCGCTCCTCCGTATATTTCTAATCTTTTGTCTTACTACCGTTCTACCCACTTTGCTCCACTAAACATCTATTTCTAAACAATCTGTTGTATTTTGGATATAGTTTAAGAAATTGGTAAATGTATCGCCACCATGTAGAAATGTTATTATTATTATTATTATTATTATTATTATTATTATTTTTATATTATTGTTATTATTATTATTATTATTATTATTATCATCATCATCAGGTGTATCTGGCTAAAAAAAAGAGAGAATATACAAAATTTGTTTTTCTACAAGTTTTTCTCATGAGATAATTTCAGTTAACATCAAAAACACGTAATGTTTGCGTAGAATCCTTAGGGCTGAGACCAAACCATGGTCCTGGGGCACTAAGGGGTAGCCAGCTTTTAGCTTGATAGCACCCTCCTCAAAATGTGTCCTGTACCCAGCAAGGTTATTAATCGGGCGTGGCCGATTTATAGTTTACCCTTTGGTCGTCCTAGAGCGTAGTCTCCTGGCGCGGCCAAAAAGACGGGGATAGCTTGGGGTTGCTACAAAACCGCTACGGGTGACGCATACCGCAATGGTTTTCATTTTAGTTTTGACAGGAAATCGTTGCAGGCACACTTGGTCGACTTTTGGGTTAATGTGTAATCAGGTTGTGTTTTTTTGCTTCGGCGGAAGGACAGAGAAAAAAGCTTACGGGGCAAAGTACAGTATGGGGCCCAGTTCTCGGCCACTTTTGACGTAAACTTGTATTTCTTACCTCAGAAGAACCGCAGGAACTTGAAATTTCTCCCAGAGCTAGCTACATTATTCAGCTTTTTGGTGTAAAGCTATCGACCGGTCAAAAATTAATTTGCCCGAGCAATAATAAAAATAAAAGCTCCATTTGTGGGCCCAGTTCTCGGCCACCTTGGCCCAGTTCTTGGCCACTGAAAAAGCTTGTGCGTAATTATCTGTAAAAAAAATGCTCAATTAATTTTCACAGTCATAAAATCACTCTGTAAACCTATTTATGTTATATCGATCCCAAATTATTTTTATGAGGCTTTGTTTTACTTTAGAAAAGAAGGATTTTAACGCGCCTAGTTGCCTATGTGCAGGTTCTGGCAAAACCGCATTGTGTGACCCGTGCATTTAGATGGTTTATTTTGCAGTGAAAAGGTCTTGAAAGATTTAGGTGTTGTAGAAATAATAGACAAGACAAGAGTCAGCTCAAAACTTAGAGATAAGATTGAACTTTATTTTTAAAACATTTATTTCTTTCATTCTGGCAGCAGCAGATGAAATTATATTAAAAACCAAGTGCTAAGCTGTGATAGCGAGCAGGGTGGCCGAGAACTGGCAAATACGCAAACGTCGCAAGAAAAAATTTCGAAGTAAATTAAGACCAAAAAATACAACGGTTCAACGAAAAGTTAACTAAAGCAGAAAGCTGAATTATTCTACGTTTCACATGCCAAAAATTAGCTCGTATGGTGGGGGCTTTTGGATAAAATACGAATTTAACTACATCCATGGGCAAAGTACAGTATGGGGCCCAGTTCTCGGCCACTTTTGACGTAAACTTGTATTTCTTACCTCAGAAGAACCGCAGGAACTTGAAATTTCTCCCAGAGCTAGCTACATTATTCAGCTTTTTGGTGTAAAGCTATCGACCGGTCAAAAATTAATTTGCCCGAGCAATAATAAAAATAAGAGCTCCATTTGTGGGCCCAGTTCTCGGCCACCTTGGCCCAGTTCTCGGCCACTAAAAAGCTTGTGCGTAATTATCTGTAAAAAATGCTCAATTAATTTTCACAGTCATAAAATCACTCTGTAAACCTATTTATGTTATATCGATCCCAAATTATTTTTATGAGGCTTTGTTTTACTTTAGAAAAGAAGGATTTTAACGCGCCTAGTTGCCTATGTGCAGGTTCTGGCAAAACCGCATTGTGTGACCCGTGCATTTAGATGGTTTATTTTGCAGTGAAAAGGTCTTGAAAGATTTAGGTGTTGTAGAAATAATAGACAAGACAAGAGTCAGCTCAAAACTTAGAGATAAGATTGAACTTTATTTTTAAAACATTTATTTCTTTCATTCTGGCAGCAGCAGATGAAATTATATTAAAAACCAAGTGCTAAGCTGTGATAGCGAGCAGGGTGGCCGAGAACTGGCAAATACGCAAACGTCGCAAGAAAAAATTTCGAAGTAAATTAAGACCAAAAAATACAACGGTTCAACGAAAAGTTAACTAAAGCAGAAAGCTGAATTATTCTACGTTTCACATGCCAAAAATTAGCTCGTATGGTGGGGGCTTTTGGATAAAATACGAATTTAACTACATCCATGAATTTTAAGGAGCCGTAAACAAACAAATTTTTCGGGAATGCAAATTCACCTACCTCCGCGTAAACTCGACGTGTGAGCTTTCTATATCCGAATTGAACGATCAAACTCAAGATACTTAAAGCACATGAATCAGTCTATCGTTTTTCCCCCCTCCCCTTAGGAAGGCCTGATACTCAGGTTACCATTGTGAAATTGCACTTACTTTGACAAGTTAAAGTTATTTTTGTAAATGAAAAAGGTAACGTCATTAATGTCACGCAGTGTTTTTTTTAGCAAACTAGATGGTTTGCTGGTTTCTGACTATGAATGGGGGTGTGATCTTGCGGTATATTTTTTGAGCCTGACTCCGCCGTAAAACTTTTTTTTTATTTAGCAAGAACTGTGTCGATTTTCATTTCTGAACAATTGGTCGTCAAGTCGTTTGTCACAAAGAGTAGAATGTTTGTACAGCATGTTTTGGAATTATTTTAGATTTGGTTAGTAAGACGCTTCTGAAGACCCGAGCAAAACATTGGGAATGTACAGTATTAATAGGAACTTGAATGGAATTTTTCACAAGTTGGATAAAGGTATCAACTGAAAAAAATGGAATTCAAAATGAGAACTTGGATTTTGTTGTAATTAAATTTTATCGCGGATTGGATGCATAATATCACGGCTTTGAAAGTCTTCAAATAATTAGAAAGGTTCCTTTCTTCCTTTTGATCTTATTGTTATTTTCATGTATTGATTATTCGAAAGTGGTTTTCGTTGATACGAAAAAAAACGGGTTTTCACTGAATTGCTTGAAGTATTTTTAGACGTGATAATATTGGCTTAATCAAATTACATTGTGCACGAAATATTTGTTATTCTTTTGTCTTGAAACTTTGAGGAAATTGAAATTTTTGTTTGACAGTAGTGTATGAAAGGCATTTTATAGAACTGAATAAAAAATAAGAAACATTGATAAAGGTTATTTCAAAGATTTATTTTGCCTGATTTTGAAGGGTTTCAGGAGTTTTAAAGAGTGCTGGTAAACGGCTGTATGTTGTTTGTGATTACAGATCTTATTTAGTTTCGAACGCTCTAATTTTTGAAAGGTTAAAACAGGTTAAAACCGGGTGGTTTCATGAGTTTTTTGGGTAGAAAGGTACGGTGGTGGTCAAAAAAAATGTTTAGAAAGGAATGACTGTAGCAACCTCGTCCCCAGGGCCTTCTCGGCGACGAGTTTTCAAAATGGCGGCTCGTCGAGAGAAGACCCTGGCAAAGGCTGGGTCACGTGGTACAAAATCTCCAAAAATCTTGGAGATTTTTGTCACGTGACTTTTCAGAGAAGCCAAAACAAAATGGCGGTCCAGTTTGAATTCGAATTGACTCTTCGACGGCGTTTGAGGGCGTAAACTTCATGCAGGAGGCAGTGATTACTTCGTAAAGCATAGATATTATTTCAGGGATTTCAAAATGTTGAAGTAGGCGTCAGCAACTGGAAGAGTAGGCGACTGTGACAAGCCAAGCTTGTTTCTTACAAGCTGATTGCTACGACCATTAAACTGGTGACAAAAATCAAGTAGCTGGTGGAACTCCGGCGGCTGCCCGCTTGTTTTGAAAACCCTGTTATTTTCGCCAGGTGTTCGAATGTAGACCGTGAGGTATGAGAATCGGGAAGGTACGGAAAGTAAAAAAATTAAATGTTACACAGTCTGTAAGCTTATGTAGTCTATGTACTGTTATTGAAGTCTTAATATATTTACTTTCTGTATTTTGATTGAGTGCAAGAGAAACTAAAACTTAGCTGCTTATAGGTAAAGAGGCAAAATGTGTGCTTAATACCCTACAAATGTATGATCAACATATCAATCGATTTCGGTGGCAAATTTTTCTGCTTTATAATTCATTCTAACTTATTACAGTGATACACATAACCTTGACCCTAAAAGCTTTAACTAAACTCATACATTTTCGCTTTTATATGACCAAGTTCACTCTGTTCTACAAACTTTTACATAAGGTGAAGTTGTAACTGAAATTATGAAATATCCATATCCATATTATGGCCATATACCCGGCCACTCTTTTGCATCTCATTGAATAACAAAGTGCCTGTTGTGTTGTGCCTCATTCTTTAAAGCATTCGGACACATGTAAATGAAGTGACCGGGTGTTGAGGCCGACTAGCGGCCGAAATTAATAACCGGAAATTGATTTAGGTCCGTTATTAACTGTGCACAAGTTGCTCGGACTGGATCGAGTCACGTGACTCGATCGCACATGGTTTTGTGATGGAAAGAGTTTCGTGTCGGGCGGATTGCTCGACAGTGTTGTTTTTTGATACAGTTTTTAACTGCGCTGCGCAGTTCTTGCTCTGCACGTCCTTTTTTTTTTTTTTTTTTAACTGCGCTGCGCAGTTCTTGCTCTGCACGTCCTTTTTTTTTTTTTTTTTTTTTTTCTCAGTGACCAGACTGATGCCCCCGCTCGGCCAGGCTGGGGTCACGCAAGGTTTAAAAGCTAGAAAACACTTACTAATGGGAAATTTTCAAATGCTTTGGTCTTAATAAGCATGTTTAGCGTGAGATGTCCGATTTTGATGCGTTTTATTCAAACAAAATTCTAAATTTCCACGCTTTCAAAAAGAAATATAATTCAGCGGGACAGAATCTGTGAATAAATACAATTACGTTGGTGTAAAAGAATGTGCTGACATGACAAGTTTCACTTTCGATCGGCTAGACCACGAGTCACGTAATTTTTTAAAGCTATTATCAGCTACCTTTCAAATCTTTGCGAATCCTTTGGTCTTTACTTCAGAAATTCAGCAAGAAGTATTTTGAAGCGTTAGAATCAAAGAAAATACTAAAATTTCATGCTTTAAAAGAAAAATAAGCTTTAGCGGGCAAGAACTTACATTTATTTACATTACGTTTGTGTCCTGGAATGTGCTGGCGTTGGCAAGTTTCACTTTCACAAGGCTTTGATGACGATAGGCAAGAATCACGCAATGTTTTGAAAGCTTTAAATCTGCTACAAATGGGAACTAAACAAATCCTTTGGTCTTAAACTAGCATGTTAAGTGTGAAATGTTCGACTTTTTAGCGTTATGTGTTTTTGAAGCTGTGTCATCTAGAAGATTTCTGAAATCTGAAGGAAAAACCACTGAGACAAACATGTAAGGCTTACTTCACTGATAAAACTAGTTCCCCGGGGAATTCCCATTCAGCTGAAAACATCTCTAGTGTTCTTCTCAAATTTGATTTGATTATTTGCTTCAATATTCCATTTTCGGAGTGAGTTATTCAATCTTTAAACGGAAATTCGATACAACACTGGATGCTGATTTAAAAGATTTTTTGGTTTCACGGATCAGGATCGTGGAAATTAAATTTGGCCAGCATTAGCATATAAGAAAAATAATTAATTGCGGATGGAACTAGTCAACCATGAAATGTCACACAAGGTGTTTTCTTACCATTTTGTTTGTCAGTCGCGACAGTTTTTGACGTGACGCGGGTAAAGGGGATGGGGGGGGAGTCATTTTTTATTCCCCCCACATGACTCCCCTAGGGTGGTCACGTGACTAGCGCAGTTTTAAGCTCTAAGAGCTTCTTGTTTTTTCTCAGTGACCAGACTGATGCCCCCGCTCGGCCAGGCTGGGGTCACGCAAGGTTTAAAAGCTAGAAAACACTTACTAATGGGAAATTTTCAAATGCTTTGGTCTTAATAAGCATGTTTAGCGTGAGATGTCCGATTTTGAAGCGTTTTATTCAAACAAAATTCTAAATTTTCATGCATCGAAAGAAAAATATATTTCAGCGGGCCAGAATCTGTGAATAAATACCATTACGTTGGTGTTAAAGAATGTGCTGACATGAAAAGTTTCACTTTCGATCGGCTAGACCTCGAGTCACGTAATTTTTCAAAGCTATTATCAGCAGCTACCTTTCAAATCTTTGCGAATCCATTAATCTTTCAAGCGTTTGGTTCATGGAAAATACTAAATTTCCACGCTTTCAAAGAGAAATATAATTTCGCGGTCCAGAATCTATGAATAAATACCATATTTACGTTGGTGGAAAAGAATGTGCTGACATAACAAGTTTCACTTTCGATCGGCTAGACCTAGAGTCACGTAATTTTTCAAAGCTATCCAGCCACCTTTGAAATCTTTGCGAATCCTTTGGTCTTTACTTAAAAAAATCAGTGTGAAGTATTTTGAAGCGTTTGAATCAAAGAAAATACTAAAATTTGATGCTTTAAAAGAAAAATTCGCTTTAGCGGGCAAGAATTTACATTTGTTTACATTACGTCTGTGTCCTGGAATGTGCTGGCGTTAGCGAGTTTCTACTTTAGCTTACTTTCTCAAGGCACCGATCGGCAAGAATCACGCAATGCTCTGAAAGCTTAACTGCTACAAATGGAAACTAACCTAGCATGTTAAGTGTAAAATGTTCGACTTTTAGCTTTACGTATTTTTGGAGCTGTGTAATCTAGAGGATTTCTGAAATCTTAAGGAAAACCACTGAGACAAACATGTCCTGACTTGCAAGATTTACGTCATTGGTAAATTAATTCTCCGGGGAATTCCCATTCAGCAAAAAGCAGCTCTAGTGTTCTTCTCAAATTTGATTTAATTATTTGCTCCAATATTCGGAGCGAGTTATTCAATCTTTAAACGGGAATTCAATACAACGCTGGATGCTGATTTAAAAGATTTTTTTGGTTTCACGGATCAGGATCGTGGGAATTAGCATATAAGAAAAATATATTATTTCGGATGGAACTAGTCAACCATGAAATGTCACGCAAGGTGTTTTCTTATCATCTTGTTTGTCAGCCGCAACATTGTTCGACGCAGGTAAACGGGATGGGGGGGGGGGTGCATTTTTTCTTCCCCCCATATGGCTCCCCTAAAGTGCTCACGAGACCAGCGCAGTTTTAAGCTCTAAGAGCTCTTGTTACCACCTAAACCGCACAGAACATGTAAGTTTTGATTTCATAGTTCCCGTTTTTTCTTATATTCCGAATGTATTGTAAAATTAGGTTTGTTTTGTTCAGTTTTTTACCGTAGGCGTAACAAGTCAGCGTGTCGATTAAGTTGTCAAGCCGTGGAGATGTTTGTACATTGGTACAACGAGCATCGCAATTAAAGCGTTGAGTTTACAACTGCGTGTTGAAAAGATTCTGTGAATTGTCCCGAACACCGGGTATTCTGCAATCGCTCCCCCTGAAAGCTTAAACTCAAATTTATACATGTTTGAAGCTTACCTTAGTTGAGGCCAATTTCACTTTGTTTTACAAACTTTTACATGAGGTGAAGTTCTAACTGAAATTTTGAGATATTTACATCCACTTGAGTGGCTATTTTGTACATCAAAACAGGTGAACCCACATAACTGTAATCTTCTGGAATTAGTTTTAACTTTTTTACCACAGCAGTTTAAAATATTGACACTTTCATTTCAAAGATGTTATGCACATAGTTATGCACATAATAGACTTAAACAGGGTGTAGAACTTGGGATTACACCTGTGACCACATATGGCAGGCTAGTTAATGTTGTGTTGCTTGAAATGATGTCTAAATCACAAATTTTACAGGAGAAGGATGATTTAACATTTTATCAGAATACAAAATGCTAAAAGATGATCACTTTTACATTTCCCACATGTTGCCATTTCGGACTTTTTGACATCAGTGTGTTTCCACTGTATTGTTAGGAAGCATGCATTCTTTGCATGAAACAAATGGGCAATACATTGATGTCATAAATTCCAAAATGGCATTGTGTAGAAAATTCCTGTTTTAAAATACCTAAAAACAATTTACGCTCGCTTCTTAAATTGTCTCACAGAGGGATGTCAAGGGCGCCCCATGCCTCAACCCCCAGCTACACTCTTTAAACAGGAGCAAAAAAATTGTTTTGACTCAAAACAGTCATCTTTAAAATTTGTGAGACTGTCCACACAGACACTGTTTATCCCCATGAAAAGAGCTCTAAAACATAAGAATAGACTTGTTAGTTCTGAATGCCATTGTTGGATCATTTGGCCTCCAGTGATCCCATACTTGTAAAAAGATTGTGCTGTGCAAATAATTAATCACTCAAGAGAGTGAAATGGATTTTTGCGTAGATGGCATCTGTGGACTTTAATCACTTTTCAGCCTTGTAAATATTAATTTTATGATGATCATGTTCTGTTAGTTTCAAAAAAATGCTGCCTGTTTTATCACAAGAGAGTGAAGGTGGTACATAATATCTAATTTGAAGCTCTACATAGGCGCGTATTGCTGTATGTGGAGGAGGGGTTTTAACCAATTTTGTCTGGGATAGGGTAAAGAAATCAGAGCCATTTTGGCCTTAAGTAGCTATTGCTGGCATGAAAAAGATTAGAAAATAATACTTGAAATTAAAAAAAGCATGAACTGTTAAAGCAATGCACTGCCACAGCAAAGTTTTTGGAAAATAGCAAATCTTGTGAAAGGAAGAAATGTTTTGCATCTTATCTAGCATAGGCTTTAAAGGCTGCAAACAGCCCAGGGGGTACTCAGGATTTCAAGTGACGGGGATGATCGAATGAGCGCAAAAATCAAGACCCAAAAAAATCCCTAGGGCTTCCCACAGAAGCCCAAAAAAATCCCTGGACCAAAAATTAACCCCCAAAAATCAACAGAAAAGTACTTTAGTTTGTACTTTATTTGCAGAACTATGCAGCCAAAGCACTACCACACATCTTTAGTTCGTATTTAATACCCAAAAATTCCCTTATTTTTATTAAAAAAAAATACTTACAAATTTTTACTACCCAAAAAAATCCCTGAACCGAAACTGTCAAACCCAAAAAAATCCTTCTATCATCCCCGTCACTTGAAACCCTAAGTACCCCTGCTGGGGCAAACAGGGCTGGGCTTCATCATCCAAGTGACACATGACTTCCCAAACATTTCCACAGTACAATGCTTTCAGGTTTTGATGTGCAATGAGCCACGTTAAAACAGTACACTGATAAGGTTTTCCTTATAAAATATCCATTTAGGGAACCTTAAGACAAATCAAAACTATGACAGTGAGATAGGTAAATGACCTCACAAAGAACATATTTTGTAGTTTTATTTTCCTGATTGTTCTCTTTTTTAGTCTCATTTAAGTGTTTGATCACATTTTCAAATACCTCAAGTTTCATCAGAAATATTTTGTTACAAATTGTTTTTAAATTTCAATATACTCTGTCTGTCATGTTTGCAATCAGCCTTTACTGATCATGAGGTAACTAAAAGGGAAAGCAAGCAAGTCTGAGACAACAAATTCTGAGAACAGTACACGATACAACTTTAATTTTTTAAAGAAATTAAATTGACCAAAGTTTTTTTATCCTTCACATTAATTAATTAATATTTTAATAGATCTCTTATTAACACGCTTAATTTATCTCCTTTGGTCACCTATTTTCTCCAGCACTACTTGAGCATGATTTAAAACACGTCCACCACTTGTATAAGGACCTACAAAAAAGGAGTGGTATAAATAAATTCATAATGAGCACAGGAAAAAAATACATTTTCCAATATGGTAAATCATTGGAAAATTTGAGTTATAACCTTCCAACATTGGATAATCATTGGTAAATTGTATTGAACCAATAAAAGTCCAATAAGGTTCCAACAAAGGGAAAAATGCTTTTTCCTCATGATGTGACAGTTGGAATATTATTGGAGTTTAATTGGAACAGAACACATTTGGTCTTCCAATGTTGGATAATACCGTGAAAACATTGGAAGACATGTCTTCAGTTACCAAAGATTGCACAATGATATACCAAGCTATGCTATTGAACTGGTTATGATTGGAACTTCATTGTGGTATTATTGGAATAAAATATTCACAATTTTCCAATGTTGGATTATACTGTGAAATTATTGGAAGACATATCTTCCGTCACCAAAGATTGCACAATGATATACCAAGGTATATTTTGCTATACCATTGAGCTGGTTATGATTGGAATATCATTGTAGTATTATTGGAACAAAATGTTCACAAGATCCTCAAAGATACTCTGGGAAAATCCTGCTTGGCCTTTTATTTCTACCAGCCGAAGCACAGTGTCATAAAGGAACTGCTCCAGGTCTTCCTCTCCTCCTTCATCTCGGTTGGAATCATTGTGTTCCTCACCATTTGAACTGTCATCACTGTTACATGCAGCATTGTCATCTGATGACAGACTCATGGAACTTTCTTCATCACTAGGTATCTCATGATCAGACGTAGTAGATTCGTTTTCAAACTCATTTTCGTCACTTTCATAATGTCTTCCAGCCAATGCTGATGGTAAATCGCTGGGAGATTCGCAGAAAGAATATGATGCCTGAAATACAACATCACATGTATCCGATTTCTCTGATGAGGAGGTGGATGGAACGAGCAACTGGTTATCCAAAGTTTCCGTTCTAGCTCTATTTGCCCTTTGGGTATGCCTCCATGCCGTCATGGGATAGACAGCTTTGCCTTTACATAGAAGACATAAGCAGTGAACATGCGCCTTTCCCGACGACGAGATGTTCCGCGCTTCATCACTATCCAAACATCTACACAAGTTTGCTGGTTTTGTGGACGACGCCATACATTGCTTTGGCAACAACAAGGTCACAAGGATAACGAACGTTAACATAAATTAAGCGAAATTACCGGTAAGCCAAATCCTTCGAAGTGTTCAAACCAAAAAAGCATAATAACAACAGTTTGTCAGACTGTCAGCGGTAATTTATGCGGATCATGCGTGTTTCATGTACCCAGAGTCCTCCCAGGCCCTTTGACGCCTTTTCCCGCCGTTTCTTTCCTCGCTCTGCAAATCGAAAGGTGTTGATCGAACGGAAGGAAGAAGTATATTTTTCAATTGGAAAAGAGCTAGTAGAATTACATGTAAGAGTATCAAAAAGATGTCTGAAAGAGCTGAAGAGGATATCAGCGCTGAACTGTCAGAAGGTAATGTATTTCAATCCATCGGCACCCGGAACGTGAAATTCAAGATTTCGCGCCATGGTCATTTTCTGTTTAGTTTTTGTATTTCAAAGCTTGGTGTTTTTTTGTTTTACAAACTAAATTTTTCAAATTTGTTAAAGTTTTAATTTCTATTAGCCGGGTTAGCCGTTCCCTTCTTTTCTTTCAATGACTGTTTAGAATGTAGTCTTAGCAAGGATGTTCAAGGTTGGTCAACAGAAGATGTGCATTCCTGGCTGACAAAGGAAGGATTTCATCAGGAGGCAGTCGTGTTTAAAGGTTTGTATCCATTCTTTTAATCCTTTTCTTCCTTTTATGTACATGTATGTACTAATTAAAAAGACTTCATGGATTTAACAGACATTCGTTTTTACGTTTAACTTATATCTTTCTTTATGCAAGCTGAAAAATATGTTCTCGGTGTGTTGCATACTGTAAATCCATCCCAGTCAGTTTTGCTTTCTAGACTCACCCTGTTCTTTTATTACCTTAACAGCTGAGAACATAACTGGAAAGTCACTTTATTGCCTAGAAAAAGCAGACTTGAAAGATATTGGAATTAACCCTATGGGCAAGAGATTGGAAATATTCGAAAAAATTAAAGAGCTCACATGTCTACAATCTGAAAAGAAAGCATCCAGCAAATCAGAAGGTAATTGTTATTTTTTTTGTAGAAGAAAAGAGAAAATGGCCTTTTAAGTTATTGTTTATAAATTTATGTTTCAGTCATCTGACAGCTTTATTTAATGCACCTTGAATTTGTTGAAGTCTTCGAGGCAAATACGGTTATTCCCCCCTAAAAACCTTACTTTATCATGCTATTTTTTGTGTGTGTTTGATTTCTTTTTCAGATTTTTAATAACCAATTTAGCCAGCCAATAGTTGCTGGTCATGTAGATCAAAGAAAAATCTAATGTTTATACTTATCTTAAATTAGTTACTGGACAGGTGTGGAAAAAGAAAATAACTAAGGCAGACAGGTCAACTTGGAAACCAAATGAAAAAGCATGTTATCTGGAAAAGTAAGTCCTTTGAAAATTTCGTACCTTTGTGTCATAGTTGACATAATTTGTCCTCAGATTGCCAAACCTTGAATTTCAATTTATTTAAAGTTAGCTAATAACGGTAGCAACCGAGGGCTGTCATTAAGCTTTGAAGCAGCCAGCTACACAAGGAAGGTAAATGGTCAAATACTCAAGATAGCATGCCCTAGCTGTTGTCTTTTAGTCATTTTCAAACTTTGAGTAGCCAGCTATCTTCACGGCAGTTACCGTTCATAATAGTCGGTTGCCGGCTACTAATGACAGGTATGAGCGCAACAAAACAACAGCTACTGTTAACAATATTTTTATTCATTGGCAATTATAAAACTTATCAGTATTATCACTGAACTTGTCCATCAACAAAGAATTGCAGTAAGCAATAATACATAGTTTGCACTTCATGCTTTACTACCTAGTTTTATTAAAGCAATCACAATCCTTTCTTTTTCTTTAGGATCTCTATTATTAACCAGGAAGCCAGACAACTTTGGCCAGGAAATTCAAAAATCCACATCAAAGGAGATGCAACTACCAGGCTGAAGATGGAAGAATTAATCACACGCATGGAGCCAATGTGCTCCATCCCAGAAATAGGATTTGGCAGAGGTGAGTTTTACAGTGTTAATGTCCAATCACACATTAGTGCAGCAGTCAGTTAAATGTTGTTGTTTTTATTGATTGATTGATTGATTGACTAACTGACTGACTGACTGACTGACTGATCGATCAATCAATTGATCTGTTGGGGAGGGGGGTCTCAAAAGCCAAAACATTTAAAGGGAAGAATTAAGCTAAACTGGAATTTCCCAGAGGGGTGGGGAGATAAAAGCAAAAAAATGAAAAACTCCATGGGGGGAGCTTGGATATTTTCTGGAACAACACAATGTGAAAAAGTGTGAAATGTATTAATTTAATATTGCATGTTCCTTTCAAACTAATAACAAGAAGAGGCTGTTGAACAAATTTTCAGTGTGATTGTGTGAAAGATAAGCCTGTTTTCGATTAATTACTTAAAACAAAAATGTGTCTTTCACAGATGCTATCAAGAGTCATTTACTGCAATGGTTTCACGAAAAAAATAGGAAGATTGAGGATGGCTACGACTATGAGGTAATGTAACACTAACAAATTTATATTTACTGATAATAAAAAAGAGACACTTTTTTATTCACCTATACATTTGCAAAGCTCATTTTTATGCAATGCTCAATGAATCAGTTCTATGTTGTACAGTACAAATAAGCTCGAGTTCCAGAAATCCATGAAAAATGAAGTGTTGTCAACTTTATGATTCAAGGGGATCCATCCCCCTCCATGAAAGAAGTGTCGGTCATGGTTCTCATTAAGTGCCAGCAGCAGACTTTTTTGTGCCGACTCATAGATACATCCACCTTCTTGCTGTCTATTCAAAAACTTTAAATGAGAACCCTGACTTGTCCTTTAGCCCAAAACAGAATACACTTGTATGTGCTTTGATTTATAGCCAATAATTATTGTTTGCATTTCCTAGGCCACTCACAAACCTGCAAAACGTGCGAAAAGATCATTTTCACCAAAAGGTTCAGATACAGACTCTACATTGTCACCTTACTCATCAAGCACAGGCAGCTTAAGTTCACCAACTGAAGGTTTGTCATAATATCCTATCGTTATTATTTAGTATCTGCAGCCAAATTATGGTGCCTCGATGCCTTATGAGTGGTTCTGAAAATACAGATGTATAATATAATTACTAGTATTTCTGCTAGATTGTCGTTGACCATATGTATTTTCAATTATTATTTTCTAGATGATGAAGAGGACAACTCTCCAACTCCAAGCAGTGACATTGATGATATTTCTGCTCATTCAGCTGAAGTTGTTGTGCTAAAAGCCTTTGATGCTCTTTCCATACATTTCCTAACCGTAAAGAAGCACTTTTATCCTCTGGGAAAGGTGCTAAAAGTTAAATGTAGGAGCATTGGGAAGTACCAGTTGGTAGTTCCTCTAGCAAAGGCCCTTATCACTAAAGGCCATGTTGACATAGAAGGGGACGTCAATTATAAGAAACTTGAAAAAAGTCAAGTTAAGGTATTGACAGATATTAATTCTCTTATTTCTGATGAAACCAGGAATTCTCCTGTTTCAGATGTTGCTGACAATGACAGCCCCCCATGCAGCCAGGTGTCCAGTCAAATAATTTAGTTGATACAGTAGCAATATATTAGAAATAGCTTTATTTTTGGTACATATATATACATGTACAGCTATCATGTTGTTCATGTCCGTTAATTTTTGGACAGTTTTGCTGTTTGTTGACATTATTACTGATAATTTCCACCCAAAAAAGCCAAGAGGTGACTGTAATTAGTACATAGAGCAATCATGCTGTTCTGGTTATATGAATTGAATAAAAAGTTGTATTCATGTAAACTTCAGAGTTCTGTTATGATTGCCTGGTGTTATGATTACAATTGAAGGGTCAAGTTGAAAACTATGCTAAGTGGGCAAAGCGTGTATGCCCACTTTGCATAGTTTTTGACTTGACCCTTCAATTTCAATGCAATGTTGGAATATATTGTTATCCAATGTTGGAAACATATCATTCATTGTTGGAGAGTGATGTTATCCAATATTGGAGACATATTGTCCAATGCTGGAGAGTTTTATTTTCCAATATTGGAAACATTTTATCCAATGTTGGAGAGCTCAATTATCCAATATTGGAAACATACTGTCCAATGTTGGAATATATCATACTCCAATATTGGAAACATATTGTCCAATGTTGGAGAGCTAAATTATCCAATATTGGAAACATACTGTCCAATGTTGGAATATATCATACTCCAATATTGGAAACATTTTGTCCAATGTTGGAGTATATCATTCTCCAATATTGGAGATGACTTTACCAATGTTGGGAAATATGGTGGTCCAATATTGGAAACTTGTAATCCAATATTGGAATATCATATGTTATTTACCAATATTGGAAGATATAACCATTTACCAATATTGGAATACCATTTGGGTTTACCAATGATGTACCAATGATATTACAGTAATTAACCAATTAACTTCCAATGTTGGAAAATGGATTTTTTTCCTGTGGAGAACAGACCCTTAGAAAGCACCAATATCATATTCGGAAGAATGCAGACAGTGAATGGGTGATGATATGTGTTCGAACGCGACAAATTGAAATCGAATTTCCTCCGAAAAAGAACACGAGCACTTTAGGTCCAACTATGTCTACGACGGGCAGAAATTCCTTTACGTTTTAGATTTGCATCTCGTACATAGGGTCTACATAGCTGCAGCCCGGTGTCGAAATGACTCTTTCATCTTGAATGTTACTTTCCGACAGTACTAGGTTCTACTTTCGGCAGGAATATTAAGTTATAAGGGACCGGTCATTATTTATGTAGAGGGGGGGGAGGGAAAAATATGTTGGAAAGGTCAAAATTTCTGTAAGGCCCCCCCTCCAGGCCATGTAAGTAGCAAGTGACCCCCCCTTCTTTATTCAATATTTACGTTATGACCCCCCCCCCCTCACCTCATATCTTCTTTATATGCCTTAAGTAATTATTAAATGCATGTTACATACAATCTTAATTGCACACTTGTTCTGATGCACAAAGGCTGGATCAACACTTAGTCAGCCAAGGCTTCTTTGCTATGGATACCCTTCCAGCAATAGGGCAAATTTTGGACGAGTTATGTGTATAGTAAACATACCTCAATTATTAACTCCTCAACTTTGGAAAAGTGATAGTTTTTACAAATTATGCTCTCATGGTGAACACAAATGTAATAACCATGCAAAATATAATCTTTTCCAATGATTTTCCTAAAGTGTAAAAGAACTACTTTCTTGTTGTTATATCATGTTTTATTACTTCTTGGGCTATTGCAGTGATAATCATTTTGTAAAAAGAAATAATTTCAGTCAAACCAGATATTAAAGCAGATAGGTCTGGATTCTTTTAATATTTAACTAAAATTTGAGATAACAATGGAGTTTAGAGTGCAAACAGTATTTCTGTAAAATACAAATCACTATAAAAGTTGTGCATAATTAGTGGAGTTTAAACAAAAGAAAACAATAGAAATAGCATAAAATTGTACAATTTAGCGTCACTGTTTCACTTATAGTGTTTGCACTCTTCTATTTAACTGTTTTACCCACCTCAAACTGCTGATCCCCCCTAAACTTCTTTATAAAAAATTTTAGCCCCCCCTCTTGCCACTCTGAAATAGCCTTGACCCCCCCTTCTTTTTTTCCCTCCCCCCCATCTACATAAATAATGACTGGTCCCTAAAACAGTCAAAACAGCAAAGCGAAAAGTTCGCAATGAAGTGAATTTAACGCTTCTACTTCTACCGAATTATTTGAATCTTGAGAATTATAAATATATTGGAAAAGACTTACCTTTCCAGCTGTAAATGGCTTAAATTCCAAGAAAAATCGACCCCTCCGCCATATTTGTTTTGGATTACATGAACCAATCAGGATTGAGGTTAGAATAGACCACTCTGCGATGCCGTTATATCAGCCTTGGCCAGGGTCATCTCGTAACGACTGCCATTTACCGAGAAGGCCCTGGGGACGAGGTTGTGACTGTAGTAGCACGTAAGTCGGAGGTTTGCGTGAGTCACGGGGTATAGTATGCGTGAGCTGGATTTCCGGCGTCATAACGGCATGTTTTGTTTACTGAAAGATACACTCGACGTTTAGTTAGCTTAGTCGGCTTGGGAAACTATTTTAATAACCGGTATGCAATGCATACTAAGGCGAGGACGTTCCAGTTAAGCAAGTCAGTATGTTAAAAATTCCAGACAAAGAACTGAGAATAGGCCTTTTGGGCTTTGTTTGTTTGTTGTCCCTTTTCAGACTATGTGGCATCACTCTTGAGAATCACTTCTTTCAAATTCAAACAAATGCTCTTGGTATTCAGATAGTTTTAGTTTTTTTTACTTGTTTTAAAAAAAAACAAGTTCTCTGGGCAGCATCATGTGGTTTGAAATGGCAATTTACACTGTCAAAGCCAAAAATGTCTATTGAGTAAATTGTGAGTCCAAAAGATATCCAAGTAATTGAACGCCGAAATTGATATCGTTGATTAAAGTGTGATTTACAGCAAGGAGCCCACATTTGTGACCACTTTTAATTAATTCACATTCTTTCATGTAGCCGTTTTCCAATGAGAAGCTGTGACGAGCTTCTGATTGGATAAAACCTGCAAGAAAGAATATGAATACATTAAAAGTGGTCACCTTTTTGGGCTCCTCGCTCTAAGTCGAAAGTTGAGACACTGAGTCATTTGCTATAAAGGAGGGAAAATGGGTTTGTCAGGTAAATAGAATTTTAAAATACAGCACGTTGTTTTCCAGTGGTGTTTTTAGTTGTGCATTCCAAGGTATGGTTAGTTTGTAACCAACGTTAATTAATAAAAGGCAAATAATAAGCTGCTTTGATCACAAAATTGGCAATTTAATTTGTACAATTCTAATATGATGTCCTTTATCACGACTTTTGACAATGGAATGCAACATATTTTGTAACTGTACTAGACAGCAAGGAAACTTCCACGAGTTTGGCATAAAAATATTGTCTTGCAGTAACACTGACTGTACAATCTGTAACGTACCCTTTGTCCAGTAGGTCCAAACACTTAATATCATTTACAGGTAAAACACAGTGCAAGGAAGTACAAATTTCCAGGAAGAAAAGTTGATATAATATCTTGATTGACTCTTGTTAAATTTAAATGGGGCTGATAGTTGTTTGCACTATCTGTACAATCTGTGATGCAAGCAAGTCCAATAAGTCCAAAATTTTGATACAGTACAAGTGGAGACTAGGAAGTAGAGATGATACAGTGGTTTGCCAGTGATGAATTTGTATTGAGGGTCTTTCAGTAGTAAATCCAGAGATGTTTTACACCGTTTTTTAACTTTGGTGTTATTGCTACATGGTTTTCGCTGTGTTTTGCTTAAAATATATCTGCCATTCATAGTGAGGATTGGGCTTTTTATTATGTACATATTGCATAGAGGCAGAATAGAGGCCAATAACCAGCTCCAATGCAATAGCTACATTCACACATTCATGGTGCTTCTTGACAAAGTGCAGATTAAACATATTGAAGCAATTAGGACAAAGCACAGCAATCAGTGGATTCTTTGAAAACTGTATCTTGGATGTTTTCTGTTGTTGTTGTTTTTTTTCTGTTCTGTAAACATAATGAAAGAAAGAATCAATAGTTGAAACACATATTTGTTTAGACACCAAGACTGATTAACTTCAACAATTTAATGCAACATAAGTAGTTACTTAATTCACTAAAATTTTTCTTTTTTCTGAAACACATCTTTCTACATGTACATTATATCTTTCTTAAATCATTTACTAGTTATCATAGCCTACAAAAATAAATGTATATACTCTTTTTTGGTTGTTAACCACACAGCTTAAGGGCACTGAGGTGTGTCTCTAGAACACCAGTTTGGACTCTTGATTTATTTAGATTTGTATAAATATATGATCAATTGTAGTTCTGTTATCAGTGGTGACCAGTGGTAAAGCCTGAAATAAGTTTGTTTGTATCCATATTTTACAATCATTTGTTAATATAGATTTACTGCTGCTTTGTACACCACTATTAAAATCAATGTTGAAATCTGACCTAGTAGTAAGAGTGAAAACGTTCTGTCGACAGAAGGGATCGCGAATGAGCTTTCTGATCTATAAATTTTTAATAGCAAATTAAATATAACAACATCTGGCAGATATTTCACTTTTAAAATCGTTATTTCGATTCAATAAATACTTTGACAATTATGTTATTCCAACACTACGGTATTCAATAAAGTTCAAGCAAAATAAACTTTAGATAGCTCACCTCAGCTGCAGTTGTCCCAGAACGTCTTCTGCACTTCTCGTCTTCAGTTAAAGCTCAGGTTACAATGTCGCCAGGCAGTAGTTCAAATCACAAATAGTTTAGTCCCTCGACTTATAGGTGTGTCGATAACGTTTTTGTGTACTTTGATATCACAAAAAGTTTGTAAGTGAGCGAAAAAAATATCAGCTACTAATCGAGTCAAGGCTTCTGGCTGCGAAAAATTCTCACATGCTCGACTAGCCTGCGTGGCCGGCGTTTAAAAGGGAAGGAGAAGGGGAGTTCGAGCGTGAGGTGCGAGGAGAGAGCGCGAAGGAACGCCGGCCACGCAGGCTAATGCTCGACCGAACACTCTAAGATGGCGGACGCCAACAAATCTCAAACCATGGTCTTAGTTACCAGTCCTCTTCGGTTCGAATCATCACATCTTAACACGAAGAATCCAAAATCGCTTTATACTAACATGATAACATTAGGCTCGAGACTACGTCCTCGCCTAAAAATGAATGTTGTAATAGTTAATTAATAGTAATCTAGAATTAACCCACTCTCGATTGGAGTCTGTTCTGGATTCGCGCTACCTTTTCGCCGCGAAGGAATTTTGTAAAATTTCGCTAGTGGAAAGAGGTACTGTAAGAACAGTATCAATAACTCAAAAGGAGGAACTTCTTTGTAGCTCTGAATTAAGACGTATGATAAAATTTTAGAATAAGAAACTTTCGATATATGGTTTTCATATTGTTTTTGTCAATTTCCTTTTGTGGCAGATTTCTTGAGAATCAGCTTTTCTTTCGTGTGATGACAGACACAGGACAGAACGAGAGGTGGATGAGAAAGATGCCGAAGATGAATAGGCACCGAAAAACGACAAGAACCGTCAAGGACTTATCTTTAGAGGGCGGGGAGTTTTGGCATACTGTATTTCGAGGACTGGACTGGACTAGTAAAACGCGGACTAGTAAAACGCGGACTTGTAAAACGCGGACAAGTATAACGCGGACTAGTAAAACGCGGACTTGTAAAACGCGGACTAGTAAAACGCGGACTCAGGTAAAACGCGGACTTGTAAAAGGCGGACTAGTAAAACGCAGACTAGTAAAACGCGGACGTGTAAAACGCGGACTAGTAAAACGCGGACTTGTAAAACGAGGGCTTGTAAATCGGATAAAACTAAACGGTTTAGCGAGCGAAACAATTTGTGTTTGAAGCTCTTGTGTGTTTCTTCGACGGCATATTTCTAGCTTTTTTGAGCACTCTATGGTCTGTTTTAGCGTGGAGATGTTTTTGCAGTATAGCACATGTTCGTTCTGCAAACCCCTACTAAAACAACGGGATTGATGCTATGAGTTGTGTGCATATATTTCTTTCTTTCCACTACTTGACGTCTGTTGAGTGCAGTCGTTTGTATTGCTCGCACGAGGTAGAACGGGGCCCGTCCAGAAATCAACAGTCAATCGTAAATAAAGGTGACGGGCCTACACGACTCCTACGTTCGTGACATTAGAATATTTGCCGTTAAATGTTTAAATTCGGTCTTTCGACCTTATTTGCTTCTGACTTCTTTCTGAGGGTACTGTTTTAATTTGGGGGCAGTATGTGGTAAATAAAGGTGACGGGCCTACACGACTCCTACGTTCGTGACATTAGAACATTTGCCGTTATATGTTCAAATTCGGTATTTCGACCTTATTTGCTTCTGACTTTTTTCTGAGGTTACTGTTTTTTTGAGACATTATGTATTGAAGACAGCCGTAAGATGATTGTGGCCAAGGAAGTGTCTAGAGGCGTTTTACAAGTCCGCGTTTTACTAGTCCGCGTTTTACTAGTCCGCGTTTTACTAGTCCAGTCCAGTCCACAAGTTAAAGACACATCAAGACCACCCCACTGTGAATTGCCATAGCACAGACAAAATTATAGTCAATATCTTATATGTTTTTAAGAGAATTACATAAGAACCAAGGCATGTCTTGTCTTGCCTTACATTGACATGCAATAATTTGGAAATACTAAGCTCGTAACAGTTTAAGACAGAATCCATCAGGAATTTGAGTAACATTAATTTTAGTTACGCAAAAATTGAGCACCAGAATAATTTAAATCCTTGTGTTCTTTCATACCTTGTTAAAGGCTTGACATGTGATAACACCAACATAACACCAACAACAGTTCTTTATCAGTGGGGATTGAAGAAAAAAATGGAAACATCATCACACAGTTGACCCCCATGCAAAAACACTCCAGGATGTCACGGGACTGTTTGGTGTCCGTCTGCCAATTTCTAACTTCAAATTCCAATGTTAAATTCACATTAAATTTTCAATATTTCTTAGTTGTCTAAATTTTACTAATTCTTTTAAAAAAACTATCACCTGCCAAACATCCCCAAAAATCACTCAAAAAATTACAAAATACCGCAATACATAGATACATGGGATGAGTGAAGTTTCCTTGGATTCCTTAAAACACCAACAAGATATTTCCGTTTAAGGTGGCTGATAATGGGTTTCAGTATTTCCCAGTCCTTAGTTCAGGACTAAAAGCCTTCATCAATTGCTATTACAGTAATGGTATGAAACAAATGTTCAATCATTCATCAACAAGTTGTGATCATTTTCTTGACAATAGTAGTTCCCCGGTAAACAGTTGTAGTACTGTCCCATCAAAGTGCAATGCCTGGAAAATACCGAAAAGCACACGACCTTCAGGTGAAACCGCACCTTACAGTATTACCAATACACTGCACTTTGCTAAGTCTTAAAACTTTACATTTTCTAGTCGTCTACTTCAATCGTTTATTTGTATTGTGTGAAATACATTTATAAATTGAAACCATCATGTCATTAAGTAATAATGCAATCTCGACAACGTTCTAGATATTATATTATGCACACTAATACAGCTCATGCAAGCCCTGTGACTTACACAAACACAGTCGGACTGAGTGCTACTTAAGTAACTGCTTCGTGGTTTCTGCTGTACTGAACCCTGCCTTTCAAGGCAAAGCGCCCGATTTTAAGCTTCTCAAGCTTCTCAATGTTCTTGTCTTCTGTAGTTCACTGATGCTTATTTGGCCGGGGATTCTTCCAACATAACTCTCTAGTCCCTTTTTGATAGCTCCAAGTGCTCCAATGCTAACTGGCATCGTTCCGTTCTCATTCCCCACATTCGGTTTGTTTCGATTTCCAAGTCCTTATATTTGGATAGTTCTTCAGTGACTTTCACGGATGTGTTTCTGTCTGATGGTACTGCCTTGTCAATAAATTTTTACAGGTTTTCGTTTTGTGGTCTTTAATCACTATATCTGGTCTGTTGGCTGTTATTTTCCTGTCTGTGTGTATGGGCATGTCCCATAATATCGTGACATCCTCCTTTTCTATAACTGTTTCCGGTTCATGGTCATACCACTTTTCTGATGTCTTTATATTATAGTTGCGACAGACTTTCCAATGTATACACGCGGCTGCTTTGTCGTGTCGGTGGGTATATTCTGTTTTCGCAAGTTCAGGACACCCAGACACGATACGGTTGATTGTTTCGTCGTATTTGTTACACATCCTGCATAGGGGGCTAGTACCGTCTTTGATAATGCTGGTGTGGTATGATCTGGTAGCTAGGCTTTGGTCTTGGACTGCTATTATGAATCCTTCTGTTTCTGCCTTCAGTCCACTGCTTTTCAGTCACTGGTTGGTTTTGTGGTGATCAACATCTGCTTCATTTATTCTCTTTGGGTATCTTCCATGGAGGGCTTTGTCCTCCCACTGCTTTGTTAATTTTTCTTGGGTCTTATTTCGTGCCATTTGTTTGGTTCTCTTTGCATATTTGGTGGTTGTTTCATCTGCTTGTTTGTCTGGGATTGTTAGGTCTAGTTCTTGTTTGAAATGCTCTGCTGTAGAGTACAATTTCTGCTATAGAGTACAATTTCTTTCTGCCATCATGTTCTTGCACTAGTTCGATTAAGGCATCATCTGTGTTCTTTAGGTATGTATCGAGCCCTATCGTGGTTGTTTTGTAAGAGGCTTCTAATTGAATAAGTCTGCTACCACCAGCATTTCTTGGGAGATAGAGTCTGTCTACATCTGCGTTTCTGTGATGAATTTTTGATAGGGTGAGTAGTTTTCTTGTTTTTGTGTCTAACCTCTTGATTTCACTCATCTTCCAGTCGATTATGTTAAAACTGTAAGTCACCACTGGGATAGCTAAAGCTAAGGTGTTGATTGCCTCAAATCTATTGGCAGCATTGAGCTCCGTTTTTAGGACCATCCTTACTCTGCGGTAGTATTCCTTCCTCGCTTTTTCTTTTATCTTGGCGTGCTGTATACCATCACCTTCATCCACGCCAAGGTATTTGTATTTGTTCTCTATCTTGATCTAGTTCCTTGATACAGGTGTCAGTGCCAAGTAGTAGATCGAAAGTTTCTGTCAGCTTTCCTCTTTTGAATGTAGCTTTAGCACATTTGTCCAGCCCGAATTCCATCTTGATGTTTTTTTTATTGCTGAATGTCTTTACAATATTGAGTAGGCCGGTTTGCTGGCTGTCACTTTTTGCATAGGTCGTCCAAGTAGAAAAGGTGACTGACTGTCATTTATCCTGGGCTTCATAACCATAAGTGGTTGCCTTTAGTAATGAGCTCAGTGGAGCGAGGGCAAGACAGAATATATAGGAATGGAGAGAGAGTCTCCTTAAAAGACTTCACTTTTGATATTGATAGGCCTTGATGTTATTGACCCTTCAACGTGGTTGCGGTGTAAAGTTGTCTTCCAACATTTCATGCTTTCTGCAATAAAGTTGACAGTCACAGGGCAGATCTTATAGATTTCCATGCACTTTATTATGCACGTGTGAGGCACACTATCAAAGGCTTTCTTATAGTCTATCCAGGCTGTGGATAGGTTCTTTTTCTTGGTCTTCCAGTCTTCCAGAATCATCTTGTTTATCAGGAGTTGGTCTTTGCATCCGTAGCTCCCTCTCTTGCAGCCCTCTTGCTCTGATGGTAGGAGCTGGTGTTCATTCAAGAAAGTGTATGTTCGTTCTGCTATGATGGATGTCAGAATCTTATACATCGTGGGAAGACAAGTAATCGGTCTATAGTTCTTTGGGTTTTTCGTTTCTTCTGTTTTCAGTTGTAGATGTGTAATACAGTAAGCCATTCTGATGTTTCTTCGGGGTGTTCAGTAACCTTTGTGTAAGCTTTTGCTAGGTCTTCATGTAAGCTGACAAGATGTTTAAGGCAGAAACTGGAAACTTTATCCTTTCCAGGTGATTTCTAGTTACTGCTTTTGTTGATAGCACAGGTGGTCTCTTCGACATTTATTGCTCTCCATGAGTGGGCCTTATAAGGTCTTTGTATAGGTCTTCTTGCCTTTTTATCCATGCAGAGTCTTTGTTGTGTGATTTTTCTTTCTCCCAGATGTTACTCCAAAGATGTTACTCTTGGGATCAAGACCATATACTATCTTCTTCCGACTTTGTGGTGATTCTGTGTGTATTTCGACAGCTCCTAATTTCTAACATGACATAACAAGGAATTGCTCCAATTTTGCTCGTTCGTAAATAGACACACTTTTCTTTAACAGCAGTTGAGTACCTAGGAATTTTCAAAGGGGGGATAAGGCGCGTTTACACGACAGAGAAAATTGAGTACGGACCCGTCAGAAAATTGGTCCGGACCTCTCCACTTTTGTAGAGAAACAGTCAAATCAAAACGGGGCCATAGGCGCATATGTAAATGTATATGAAAATATGTATATGTAAACGCGCCTTATGTTACACCCAGGGTACGTAACAGATTTCACGTCGACATCCACGTTGTGTTTTGCTAGAAGTGAAATTTTTTTGTATGAGCAGTCAGAGTCGGGGTTTTCGATAACATTTTTAAAAACAGTATTAAAATGTTTAACTGGAGGACGTGAGCGGAAAGGCGCAAATATGAGTGCCGGAAGCACGAACTTCCCCGGTAATTTTTTCAAATTGGACTCTCAAAAGTGCCATTTCCTGCGTTCCCTGGACTGTTATTAGTTAACCGGGAAGGTCTTTATGGCATTAAAAAATGCTCACAGCAGTTGTCCGGTTTTTAGTATAGTAGATTCCAAAACGGACTCCAATTGGAAAGAGAGTAAGTTAATCCTGGATATGAAAGATGGTTTTCTTAACTTATTTAACTTAACTTTATGGAGGCAAGCGTGGCCGAGTGGTTAAGGGCGCTGTTGTTGTAATCCGAAGGGTCCCAGGTTCAAGACCTGTCCCTGCCACTAGCTAGATTTGTTTCTCAGTAGTCCCGAGTTCAAATCCTCGATCACGCTTTGTTTATAGCCAACTGGTCTGCCTCCTGCCATTTGGGATTTTTAACCTTGTAACGTTTATTTAAAATATTTGTTTCCTCTGTTTGAGTGGCATGCCTGTAACTAAGTGCATGACCACCATAAACAACATTTATTTATTTTTTTACTTTTTTTTAACTATTTAACATTAATTTAAATAGTTTTTGGGCAGTCCAAGTGAGGTTAACTCTATCTTTGATTAACAAATGCAAAATCGACCAATTTTCACACTTCTGAAAATAATTATTAATCGGGCGTGGCCGATTTATAGTTTACCCTTTGGTCGTCCTAGAGCGTAGTCTCCTGGCGCGGCCAAAAAGACGGGGATAGCTTGGGGTTGCTACAAAACCGCTACGGGTGACGCATACCGCAATGGTTTTCATTTTAGTTTTGACAGGAAATCGTTGCAGGCACACTTGGTCGACTTTTGGGTTAATGTGTAATCAGGTTGTGTTTTTTTGCTTCGGCGGAAGGACAGAGAAAAAAGCTTACGGGGCAAAGTACAGTATGGGGCCCAGTTCTCGGCCACTTTTGACGTAAACTTGTATTTCTTACCTCAGAAGAACCGCAGGAACTTGAAATTTCTCCCAGAGCTAGCTACATTATTCAGCTTTTTGGTGTAAAGCTATCGACCGGTCAAAAATTAATTTGCCCGAGCAATAATAAAAATAAAAGCTCCATTTGTGGGCCCAGTTCTCGGCCACCTTGGCCCAGTTCTCGGCCACTTTTGACGTAAACTTGTATTTCTTACCTCAGAAGAACCGCAGGAACTTGAAATTTCTCCCAGAGCTGGCTACATTATTCAGCTTTTTGGTGTAAAGCTATCGACCGGTCAAAAATTAATTTGCCCGAGCAATAATAAAAATAAAAGCTCCATTTGTGGGCCCAGTTCTCGGCCACCTTGGCCCAGTTCTCGGCCACTTTTGACGTAAACTTGTATTTCTTACCTCAGAAGAACCGCAGGAACTTGAAATTTCTCCCAGAGCTAGCTACATTATTCAGCTTTTTGGTGTAAAGCTATCGACCGGTCAAAAATTAATTTGCCCGAGCAATAATAAAAATAAAAGCTCCATTTGTGGGCCCAGTTCTCGGCCACCTTGGCCCAGTTCTCGGCCACTAAAAAGCTTGTGCGTAATTATCTGTAAAAAAATGCTCAATTAATTTTCACAGTCATAAAATCACTCTGTAAACCTATTTATACTATATCGATCCCAAATTATTTTTACGATGCTTTGTTTTACTTTAGAAAAGAAGGATTTTAACGCGCCTAGTTGCCTATGTGCAGGTTCTGGCGAAACCGCATTGTGTGACCCGTGCATTTAGATGGTTTATTTTGCAGTGAAAAGGTCTTGAAAGATTTAGGTGTTGTAGAAATAATAGACAAGACAAGAGTCAGCTCAAAACTTAGAGATAAGATTGAACTTTATTTTTAAAACGTTTATTACTTTCATTCTGGCAGCAGCAGATGAAATTATATTAAAAACCAAGCGCTAAGCTGTGATGGCGAGCAGGGTGGCCGAGAACTGGCAAATACGCAAACGTCGCAAGAAAAAATTTCGAAGTAAATTAAGACCAAAAAATACAACGGTTCAACGAAAAGTTAACTAAAGCAGAAAGCTGAATTATTCTACGTTTCACATGCCAAAAATTAGCTCGTATGGTGGGGGCTTTTGGATAAAATACGAATTAACTACATCCATGAATTTGGAGCCGTAAACAAACAACTTTTTCGGGAATGCAAATTCACCTACCTCCGCGTAAACTCGACGTGTGAGCTTTCTATATCGAATTGAACGATCAAACTCAAGATACTTAAAGCACATGAATCAGTCTATCGTTTGAAGGAAATACCTTTTTCTTTTGATTCAACTGGAGTGTGAAAAAACGTGTTAAACACAAAGTGGCCGAGAACTGGACCCGGCCGAGAACTGGGCCCCATACTGTACTGATATTCACCATTGTGAAATTGAACTTACTTTGACAAGTTAAAGTTATTTTTGTAAATGAAAAAGGTAACGTCATTGATGTCACGCAGTGTTTTTTTTTAGCAAACTAGATGGTTTGCTGGTTTCTGACTATGAATGGGGGTGTGATCTTGCGGTATATTTTTTGAGCCTGACTCCGCCGTAAAACTTTTTTTTTATTTAGCAAGAACTGTGTCGATTTTCATTTCTGAACAATTGGTCGTCAAGTCGTTTGTCACAAAGAGTAGAATGTTTGTACAGCATGTTTTGGAATTATTTTAGATTTGGTTAGTAAGACGCTTCTGAAGACCTGAGCAAAACATTGGGAATGTACAGTATTAATAGGAACTTGAATGGAATTTTTCACAAGTTGGATAAAGGTATCAACTGAAAAAAATGGAATTCAAAATGAGAACTTGGATTTTGTTGTAATTAAATTTTATCGCGGATTGGATGCATAATATCACGGCTTTGAAAGTCTTCAAATAATTAGAAAGGTTCCTTTCTTCCTTTTGATCTTATTGTTATTTTCATGTATTGATTATTCGAAAGTGGTTTTCGTTGATACGAAAAAAAAAACGGGTTTTCACTGAATTGCTTGAAGTATTTTTAGACGTGATAATATTGTTTAATCAAATTACATTGTGCACGAAATATTTGTTATTCTTTTGTCTTGAAACTTTGAGGAAATTGAAATTTTTGTTTGACAGTAGTGTATGAAAGGCATTTTATAGAACTGAATAAAAAATAAGAAACATTGATAAAGATTATTTCAAAGATTTATTTTGCTGATTTTGAAGGGTTTCAGGAGTTTTAAAGAGTGCTGGTAAATGGCTGTATGTTGTTTGTGATTACGGATCTTATTTAGTTTCGAACGCTCTAATTTTTGAAAGGTTAAAACAGGTTAAAACCGGGCGGTTTCATGAGCTTTTTGGGTAGAAAGGTACGGTGGTGGTCAAAAAAAAAAAATGTTTAGAAAGGAATGACTGTAGTAGCACGTAAGTCGGAGGTTTGCGTGAGTCACGGGGTATAGTATGCGTGAGCTGGATTTCCGGCGTCATAACGGCATGTTTTGTTTACTGAAAGATACACTCGACGTTTAGTTAGCTTAGTCGGCTTGGGAAACTATTTTAAAAATGAATGTTGTAATAGTTAATTAATAGTAATCTAGAATTAACCCACTCTCGATTGGAGTCTGTTCTGGATTCGCGCTACCTTTTCGCCGCGAAGGAATTTTGTAAAATTTCGCTAGTGGAAAGAGGTACTGTAAGAACAGTATCAATAACTCAAAAGGAGGAACTTCTTTGTAGCTCTGAATTACGACGTATGATAAAATTTTAGAATAAGAAGCTTTCGATATATGGTTTTCATATTGTTTTTGTCAATTTCCTTTTGTGGCAGATTTTTTGAGAATCAGCTTTTCTTTCGTGTGATGACAGACACAGGACAGAACGAGAGGTGGATGAGAAAGATGCCGAAGATGAATAGGCACCGAAAAACGACAAGAACCGTCAAGGACTTATCTTTAGAGGGCGGGGAGTTTTGGCATACTGTATTTCGAGGACTGGACTGGACTAGTAAAACGCGGACTAGTAAAACGCGGACTTGTAAAACGCGGACTAGTATAACGCGGACTAGTAAAACGCGGACTTGTAAAACGCGGACTAGTAAAACGCGGACTCAGGTAAAACGCGGACTTGTAAAAGGAGGACTAGTAAAACGCGGACTAGTAAAACGCGGACTTGTAAAACGAGGACTAGTAAAACGCGGACTTGTAAAACGCGGACTTGTAAAACGAGGGCTTGTTAAGCACGGACTTGTAGAACGCGGACTTGTAAAACAAGCGCTTGTAAATCGGATAAAACTAAACGGTTTAGCGAGCGAAACAATTTGTGTTTGAAGCTCTTGTGTGTTTCTTCGACGGCATATTTCTAGCTTTTTTGAGCACTCTATGGTCTGTTTTAGCGTGGAGATGTTTTTGCAGTATAGCACATGTTCGTTCTGCAAACCCCTACTAAAACAACGGGATTGATGCTATGAGTTGTGTGCATATATTTCTTTCTTTCCACTACTTGACGTCTGTTGAGTGCAGTCGTTTGTATTGCTCGCACGAGGTAGAACGGGGCCCGTCCAGAAATCAACAGTCAATCGTAAATAAAGGTGACGGGCCTACACGACTCCTACGTTCGTGACATTAGAACATTTGCCGTTATATGTTCAAATTCGGTCTTTCGACCTTATTTGCTTCTGACTTTTTTCTGAGGTTACTGTTTTTTTGAGACATTATGTATTGAAGAGAGCCGTAAGATGATTGTGGCCAAGGAATTCGAAGTGTCTAGAGGCGTTTTACAAGTCCGCGTTTTACTTGTCCGCGTTTTACTAGTCCAGTCCAGTCCACAAGTTAAAGACACATCAAGACCACCCCACTGTGAATTGCCATAGCACAGACAAAATTATAGTCAATATCTTATGTGTTTTTAAGAGAATTACATAAGAACCAAGGCATGTCTTGTCTTGCCTTACATTGACATGCAATAATTTGGAAATACTAAGCTCGTAACAGTTTAAGACAGAATCCATCAGGAATTTGAGTAACATTAATTTTAGTTACGCAAAAATTGAGCACCAGAATAATTTAAATCCTTGTGTTCTTTCATACCTTGTTAAAGGCTTGACATGTGATAACACCAACATAACACCAACAACAGTTCTTTATCAGTGGGGATTGAAGAAAAAAATGGAAACATCATCACACAGTTGACCCCCATGCAAAAACACTCCAGGATGTCACGGGACTGTTTGGTGTCCGTCTGCCAATTTCTAACTTCAAATTCCAATGTTAAATTCACATTAAATTTTCAATATTTCTTAGTTGTCTAAATTTTACTAATTCTTTTAAAAAAACTATCACCTGCCAAACATCCCCAAAAATCACTCAAAAAATTACAAAATACCGCAATACATAGATACATGGGATGAGTGAAGTTTCCTTGGATTCCTTGAAACACCAACAAGATATTTCCGTTTAAGGTGGCTGATAATGGGTTTCAGTATTTCCCAGTCCTTATACTTTGGTTCAGGACTAAAAGCCTTCATCAATTGCTATTACAGTAATGGTATGAAACAAATGTTCAATCATTCATCAACAAGTTGTGATCATTTTCTTGACAATAGTAGTTCCCCGGTAAACAGTTGTAGTACTGTCCCATCAAAGTGCAATGCCTGGAAAATACCGAAAAGCACACGACCTTCAGGTGAAACCGCACCTTACAGTATTACCAATACACTGCACTTTGCTAAGTCTTAAAACTTTACATTGTCTAGTCGTCTACTTCAATCGTTTATTTGTATTGTGTGAGATACATTTATAAATTGAAACCATCATGTCATTAAGTAATAATGCAATCTCGACAACGTTCTAGATATTATATTATGCACACTAATACAGCTCATGCAAGCCCTGTGACTTACACAAACACAGTCGGACTGAGTGCTACTTAAGTAACTGCTTCGTGGTTTCTGCTGTACTGAACCCTGCCTTTCAAGGCAAAGCGCCCGATTTTAAGCTTCGCAAGCTTCTCAATGCTCTTGTTTTGTGTATAAACTACCGGACGTTTTATGTCAAACAGCCAGACGGCGGCATGCGCTAAACGAAACCCCTGAGCAGTGAGCGTGGAGGAGGGACAAGCCTGCCAAATGGCGGCATAAATTGGGTAACTAGCACTAGTAAAGAAAGATTTAATACATTGATGTCATGCTTGATCTTAAGGTTTGTGCGTTTTCACCGATGTTTGTATATTTTTTCCAAAAAAATATCCAACAAAGGGGGGGATCACAGGCACCCCAGGACCTCCCCCCCCCCCTTCGCTACGTCCCTGAACAGCACATGCCATTGTACATTTGCCTGTAACTTGGCTAACCTAGACGGCTACACAGTTTGCACTTCGTTTTCCTCCCTCCCCTACGAAAAAAAAGTGTCGTCGCCCTGACAACTATCGCCCAATCGTAGCGTGAGGCTGCACGTGAAAGGCAAGGCTAATTAAAAATTGCGTCCACTCTATCAGAGCCAAGGTGTTGGAGAAAGCCAAAAGTGTACAAACCTTGTTTTTTTCCGTATTCTTAAATCAAGAACAGAGGCAGCCGGATTAAAAATTTACCGTAGGAAAGTATGGTCTTCGAACTATATCCATACGAAGTTTTGGAGTGAGCGGATGTAAATAAAAGCAATTTTTGGCTGGTTTTTGTCGAGCAGTTGTGTTCATCGAGCGTGGAAGAGTTCACCCTTGAATAAATTTAAGTAAGAGTAAACTAAATAAATAGAACGGTCAAGAAACAAGACAAAGACAGCATATGATATTAAATGTGAACTTTAGTAGCTGTTTATTATATTTTCTTTCGATATAATTTTTTGCTATAAAGTTTCATACAAATCCAAATAATTTTGACGCAACCATTTTGACCGAGTTGTCAAGGCGTGAGCCTGGGCTCCATGTGGTTGGATTACCTCTTTCCACAGGACTGTTCATCTTGAATATTGAATACATTCCGACAGAGCTAATCGAACAAACCGTCATCAGTTTTTGGTGTAAAATTTGTGCTAAAACAGGCCAATATACCCGTACTTGATCAAGGTCTTCTTTCCAGGGTTTTCCATTGATGAAGATCAAAACTTTTCATTTTTCCTTAATACTGATTCTCTGATTCTCGTCCTAGGATCTTCGCAAAAACTTAACAAACCCATCTCTCCTCAACTTTTCCCGCCATACTTGTCACTCATATTTTTATTATGCTTATCGCTCCGCTATCCGAAAACGAAATACCATTTCATTTTAAAATAGCTGCTTGTAAAATATGGTATGGTCACAGCTCCACGACTTTCCTGTTATTCAAGCTCTCTTTTGTCTATCTGTTGAGGTCTTTGTTCCATAAATCTTCTCACGGTCTCTCAGGGGTACCCATTTGCTACAAACGCGTCTTCGACGTTGTGTAGTTCCTCCGTAAGCTGTTTTTAATCGCTCAATCAACAAAACATTTTAAAATGGCTCTCTTCGATCATACTTTCTGGGTGATTGGACCTTTCCTTCACGTTTATGTTTGTATGAGTGGTTTTCTTGTAATGGACAGAGTACTCTATCCTGTTGGTCTTCCTGTCCACATTCTGCTTTAAATCGCCTACCGGTAAAACATCTCCTCCTTGGTCTTCCTTTGTGAATACAATTACTCCTTGCTCAATGGTATTGATGTGATCTAGTATCTCTTGAGCTTCTCCTTCTTTACACTTGGTTTTACTATCATCAACGTCCCATTACCACTCATTTAGCGGATATGGAGATGTTTCCAAAGCTCTCAATTGTAAGTCCTCCATGTATATGATTGCAATCTCATCCGTAGCACCAAGGCCTATTGGTCTACTGTCCAAAACAAAATGTCTTCCCCCGTATTTACAATAGGTCAGATCGAACATCCACTTCAACAACTCCATTAATATAGACGTTGCCCTCATTGCGGTCGTTTCTTCAAGGTCTTCTTTCTCGTTTAACAATCTTTCCACTTGCTCCAACGCCTTGTCAATAGGTATCGAAGGTACAAGTTCTGATGAATAATCTGACCAGAATCTCAGTTCTCTCTACCCTCCAACCTTTGATTTTCTCTTTCAACTATTTGGAATTCTTAACATATAGTCCACTTCTCCCTTGTACAGTTCTTAAGATTGTGATCAGACGGATCAGGGTCTATGAGACCTTCTCGACATGGGATTCTTCCATTGACACAGCATCTCTCATTGGTGCTCCTTCTTTATGAACCTTTGGTAATGCAGTGAGTCTAGGAGCATGGCAGTTGTTTGGCTTTAAGAGGTTGCCTTGTTCTTCTGTTAACTCGTTTCTATTGACTATTCTGTCTATATCCTGTGCTCCATCTCAACACACCTTGTCTGTCAAATCCCCGCCTTCTCCTGCTCTTACCGAGGGTCTCGCTTTAAGGTCGATAAGTACTTGTTTCATCTTGTGCTTGTAATTTTTCGCCTCCTGTACTCTTATACAAATGCATGGCGACCATTATTCGTCTTTTATCTGCAAGTAGGAACACATCTTTGTCTTCATAGCTTTTTTCTTTCCGCTCATTTCCTTTTTCGTTAAAATTGTGATGTAATTCTTATCTTTTGCTTTTTTTAGAATCTCATTCACTTCCCCCCTGAGCTCGTCTATTTCTCTGTCGGCCTCCTCTTTACTTTCTCTCTTCTTTCCCACTCTTCTTTGATCACTGAACACATTATTTCGGTCTCAGCGATGATCTTTTTATAAAGTACCCTTGTTGAGGCCTCACAAAAATCAGGACCATGAAGAGTTAGGTACTTTTTGATTTCGCCATCGATACCTTGTTTTGCGAGTTCAACAACGTTTCCCTTTTTACTTATTTCTCTTCATCTTCTTACAATTATCTTTCTCTTTTTTCAAACGTTCCCCAGACTTCACCTATTCTTCCTGTAGTATATCATACTTTCTCTTCTGTCTTTCATTTATCTTTTTATTTTCCTTTTATCTTGATGTATTGACTACCTTTTCCGGCCCTTGAAATTCAGTGGTTCCAAAGGTCTGTCTTAGTGTAGCTGTTATTCCATCTATCTGATGTCTCCCTCATGAGTCCTAACAAGAAGAAAAAGCTGTCTATGGTTGTCACTGCATGGCCCGTGTGTGGAACGAAGTTTGATAGTGTTTGTTTCTTTCTGATTTTGAAGTTCTCAATAGGTAGGAAGCTGTAACCACTTGGTGGTCACAGCCATTCGCAGAGATCAAAATTAGTCAACCATTATATTTGCAAGATCTCGTAAATTTGGATTCAAATTTATATCAACAATGGGGTGTGGTAAAGTTCTTTTAACCGAAAATGAAATATTTCTTGAGAAAATACTTCATCTTATGCAAATTTATAAGCGATAAGCCCAAATCTATTTTATATTAGACCACCCCCTCCAAAATTTAGCCGGACCCTTTATTCACTCGAGTAATGAGAGACCGTGCCAGCGTAATGAGATACCCCCCCCCCCCCCCAACCAAAGAAATGAGATACTGTCCCAGGCTAATGAGATGCTACCCCCCGAGTAACCGGGGGGTTACCGCCCATAGTAATCCATGACGCATTATAGAGCAGTTTTCAACCAAAAGCAAAATAATTACTCTGGCCAATCACAAAGGACACAGACAATCCAGTGAACCAATCAAAACTCTAAGCAAATACATGTAGTTGGCACAAAGCGCGGGAAAACGTGCGCGAGCGAAACCAATCTCTTAGCGTAGCAATGTAAAACCAAAGCAAATGCCGAAATTACTTTCAACACTCAAAGTGAAAACCGCTTTTAGTCCGCCGTTTTCTTCCTTCTTTAATTTTTTTCGAAACAGTTGCACAGGAGTATGTTTGCTTAAGAGAAAGAGAACTAGTACATTACACCTCTAGCTAAAACGAACAGTTGGACAGTTTAGGCCATTTTATCAGTAGATGGGGTGGTCAATTGGTTTTGATCGCCAGTGTTTCTGTTTTAGTGTTTTAAAGAAAGCGATTATTATGTGGAACGTCGATATAACGAAGACCGAAGGGACTGGCAAAATATGTTCGTCATAACGAGGTTTCTATATATCAGGGTTCTTTTCCCTTTACAATTGAGCCTCTCCTTACAGACGCTTCTATAATATGGATGGACAGTTCACTTGGTCCTTGGTGTCCGTGTTAAAGAGGTTCGACTGTATTTGCTTTTACTAGAGCGACGAATATCGTTCGTTATACCGAGGTTCCACTGAACACCTCTAACCTAGAGATGCAAATGGTGTCCATTTCCAACGTGAGTGCTTTGAAGAAAAACACACTACACCTCTTAATGATTCACACTTGTGAGATAAGCACAAGCACAATCATAAGCACAACAAAGAGCTAGTATGCACCGACTAGCCCAAGTATAAGCACAAGAAAAAAAGACATGTTCCTTTTTTTTGTGCTTGCGCTTATGCTTATTTTACAAGGAGGAACAAGCGTGCAATAAGCACAAGCACAATATTTGGCTGTCGATTTGCCTCCTTTCACACAATGTTTATCAGAAGTTCTAAAGCACTGCTCTAATGCGTATGACGTCTTGTGCTTGTGCTTTTTGCAAACAGAAAAACAGATTTTCCTCGAAAAAACCGTATCCATCCTGGGTTTGAAGTTTTTAAAACTTTTCTGTGTGTTTTTACGAGCGTTTTTATTGTTCTCTTGTGCAAAGAATTACGGGTTAATGTACCAGTAACTGTATTGTGGATTGGGTTTATAGCGAAATGAATCAACGGCAGTTCTTAGCAGAGCTCCAGCGAGCGTAGCGCGCCAGCGGAGAACCATGGGTAAGGAAATTTGGTAAACCCATTAAGCCGAAAAAAATTGGTCATTGAGTGAGCGTACGCCCGCCCGCCAGCGCCAAGACTCTCGTTGATGGGAGGCGATTCACAACTAAAAATAACACGTAAACTGCGGTGATGAACATTACGGACAAACGCATTGTTAGAAAAAATAGACCTTTTACTTGACGTTTCGTATGTTTCAACATACATCTTTAAAAGGTAGAAGTTACCGTTAAAATGAAAGTACAACTAAATTTCAATTCGAAAAACAATAGGATTGACAGATGACGAAAAACAGAACAACCCGAACGAGGGGAGGGGGAGAGAATGCCATCTTATCATACCGTTAAGGTTAACGTCGGCTTGAATCATTGATATTGGACATCCATATTATGGTCAATTGACAGCCGTCAAAACAAGGTATCCACTGACCAGCATCACATGACCATATCGCGGGCTCAGGTGTACAGCACATCAAGGTCATGTGTTTTTTTGGAAGCTAACTGCTGACCAGGTAATTGTCTTTGTTTCGCAGGTTAAAATCTAATTCTTTTGTATAGGGCAATGACAGGATTTTGTAAGCGCAATTTCTGTGATTGGAGTTGACAAGTTATTTCGACTGTGGATCTTTCTTGAGTAGTATACGTTTAATAACTTCAGTAACAGTATTTTCAATAAGAGTATTTTCACAAAATTTTAAGAAGCAGAAAATAAGCGTGGAGCTCCGTTTTTAGGCTTGGCTAAACCTATATATTACATGACACATGAGAGAACGTTAACAACAAACTATTTCGCGCCAAAATGTACTTCTTCAAATGCAAATGAACTCTCGCGGGACTAAGTTGCAAACACCGCTCGGCGGAAGTAGTTTTGATTGTTGCACTGGTCAAAGCGGGCACATGAGGGATCAGCACCAACTCTGTATTAGCGACCGTCTGTGTAAGTAGCCTGCGTAGCAGGCGTCTGTGTCGTTTTGCGCGCGTATTAGGAAACGCGAAATTATAAAGGCGAGAGACAGCTGTCTCGTGCCTTTCGCGTTTCACAGACGCGCGCTCAAAGACTACGCAGGCTACTGTGTTGAGTTCGCAAGGTATTGCAGTAAAATGTACTGCCGCCATCTTTTGCCGTACGGTGGATTGTAGTCGTTGAAAACCAACCAATCACTGTAGAACATCGTGCTTTATTAGGTTTCGTGTAGCCAGTGGACCTCATCGCCTGATGAAGACTAGCAGTATGCAGTCGAAACGTCGCCATTCACATCACAAATGACTAAAACGTGAGACAATCCACGATGAACAACAACAACGACGACTTTTTTACGACTAATAACCTCAATTATTGGCGCACAGCTAAAAGGTTTCTTCGTCGACACAAGCGTTGCTCAAGCAAGTTCGCATGCCACATAAACCGACTCACCCTTCTAACAAAGTACATCGAGAACCGAATTGTTCCTAACGACACCAGTTTCAACTAAAGGTGCACGCAGGCTCGCCAAACTTGCATTTATGAGATTCCTAAGGCAAAGGATCAGACTGACGCAGAAGGACCAGAAGGCCAAGCGAAATGCAAAGAGGAAAGTAGAACCCACAGCATAGAGCTAATATCCTTTGTCTCGACAGAGGACACCGACAGAATACAAGATGATGATGATCATAATAATGTCTTTATTCATTTGATAAAAATACATATCAAAAGTTACAAAGTAAAAACTAATTAGAATATTTAAAAAGGGCTTACAATATAAAAATGACCAAAAAAAATTATTTGTATAACATGACATAAAATCTTTATTGCTTTAAAAAATTTTTTTAAACGTTCAGTGTTTATTCGTTTATTTTCGGAAATTGTCCACCACTTTTCCGCAATCTTACGGAAGACTTTCGAGGTAAATAAATGTTTAATAAATCAGCTGAGTGACTACTTATTGTTTTGAAAAGTTTTCTGTCGTACTGCTCTAAATTTCATGAACATTACATAACGTCAATATAGCAGCACCTTCTCAGTATTCAGCTCGGCTTCACTTCATGTCCTGATTACTTCCTTTCTTCCTTCCTTACAAACATTTATTGGCTTCACATAGTTTAGTATTTATGTGCACCGGAAACCAACAGTAGACTCAGTAGATAGAACAGTTCGATATAAACACTCAGGAAGTCTTTAACACCACCAACTGAAAGAAAGATAAAACAGAAGTTCGAAAAAATATATGCCGAAAAACAAGAAGCTGCGTCACTAGCCGACACCTTGAAGTGCTACTATGACCAAATGTTTTCCCTTTTACCCCTACCCAATTTAATAAGTATTATAGAGAAATCTGTTCAAAATGTTCAAAATGGCGTTTTCCGTTTTAAATATTTGCATTAGTTCCGAAACTATTAAAGTTTTAAAATTTTCTCAAATTTTATATCAAGTATATAAATAGAGCTATCTCGGATAGTTTGCTGCAGAGACCACTGAAACTTGGTAGACTAGAAGTTCTACTGGCGACACACTTACAGCTATAATAATAACAGCCCTCTAAGAGGTCATGTGGTTAGGTTACTGATATTTTAACAGACTTGTGTTTACAGTCGAAATGAGGAAATAGTGAATAGCTAAAATGGTTCTTGAATGTCATGATTGTGTAGTATTGATGAAAGCAGTCCCCCCCCCCCCCCCACTCCCGCCTTCATCAATTATTTTACAAGAAATCAGATCGACAAAAATATGTGAAAGATTCTCTGAGAGATTTTTGGTGAACGTAGTTGTCGTAGGCTTTCTTGGAAAACAAATAACAGATATTGATGTTCGCGGGCCTAAATGTGTTTTTGGTTTACCTCTGGTCCTAATGAGGGGAAAACATATTAAAGGCAACGGGTTGACCCTTTTCTGCAAAATATAACGATCTCCTTATACTCAGAGATAAATTCAGATATTGATTCCAAGCAATATACACCTAATTGCAATAAGGTTGTCATAGAAAAAAGGAAAAAGAAAAAAGTCAAATAGGAATTAATTAAGCGCATGCATGAAAGTTATTTGTACAAATGGCCTCAAAATGCCTCAAAATACGAACTATCAATTTATCTTGTTATAGCATAAACAAGTGGACTCAAAATGTGCAGATAAAAACTCGTGAGTTTTCTGTAAATGGTATTAGTTATGAAACTACGCTAATTAATTCCTATTTGCCTTTTTGCTATTTTCTTTTTTCTAGGACAACGTTATTGCAATTAGGTGTAAATATCGAAATAACATTTCACTGCATTTGTGTGCGTTCGTACTGTACGTAGTACACAACTCTTACCTCGATTTCGATCGATTCATCGGTTGTATTTCGCAGTTGACGATCAAGATCAATAGACAAACTATTATTACTGCCTTCTTGTCGTGTAGGCCACATTCAAATTTGCGGGGGGATTGGGCAATAACCTTGTCACGCATTCTACCAAAATTTGTAGCGATCGGACGAAGAATAAATTTTTGGTAATTTTTTTAGCCATCGTTCCTGAAGAAACGATATTTAAAGGGCAGTACGGAAAAGAGTTTTATGCATGGCCAGAAGTTATAAGGTAAATCCTCATGCCGTTTCAGGTACGCTTTCGTTCTTCCTCCGTGCTTCGGAAAATATTACTTCGAAGCAATATCCACGTGCGAAGCATCATGTTCCAACTACGTTCGGCCACATGGACGTGGCAATCATCATATTCCAACTACGTTCGCCCATATGCACGTGCCAAGCATCATGTTCCAACTACGTTCGGCCAGCGGTTCATCAAAGATCGATTGTCGTTCGTGGACAGTTCGAAAGCGCCATAATGATTGTGAAAGTGGCTTTTTTTTATTCGGAATCCTCCTATTTAACTTAATCCTAACAATTCATCACCGTAACTCATATATCCTTCTAAAGAACAGTATTTTAATCGCAAAAAGCTATCTAGAGAACTTGAGAAATCCTCGTGCCCTTTCGGTACGCTCTCGTTCTTACTTCGTGCTTCGGAAAGTCTTACTTACTTACACAGATAATAGCATTATGGTTACCTTGGTAACCACAAAAATTTGCTTCCATGGCAATTCACTCTTTTCCAGTCCCTTCGAACCCATACATAATGACATCATCGCTTTATTAGTTCGAGGACAAGTCCTACAGATTTTCGTTCGTTACAATATTGAGTCCTAAAAGAAACACGAATAATTAAGTTCTCCTGAAAAAATGATAATCTTTTTCTGAGTTATTGTGAAAAGATCTCAGGTAAATAGCAGGACAGAATCTGCTCGGATATGGTGATCTTACTAAATATCCCTTCACTGGTTTTTGCTTAACCCCTATCATGCTAAGCCCGGATTTTTCCGGGATTTGGAGGACGTCACCAATTTACACAATACAATACAATACAATCTTTATTTAACGTGGTCTGCAATACTTAGCTAAAAAGCTAGTTTTCAGGTGCGCCACGAAATAAAAATACAAAATAGAAAAATAAAAACTTCTTGGAAGTGTATAAAAATGAATTAAGCTATAATTAAGAATAACTACGAATTACAATATTGTCTAACTAAGATTAAAAATATAAAAATTTAAAATTTACAAATTTAAAAAATTAAAAGATTATTAAAAACAATAAAATAGAAATAATAAAAATTGACAAACTACTCGATCAAAGTCCCGTAAAATTTAATGTTCTTAGGTTCGTTTTAAAAATCGTGTTAGTTTTTATTTTCCTTGTGTCGTCTGTTATAGAGTTCCACAGTTTTGATGCAGTATATCTCCACGATTTAAGGCCATATTTTGTTGAATTTACTTTCGGAAGGTCCACAATTGTGTTGCCTCTGAGGTTATAAGTGGAGCGTCTTGTTGTTATAAATTCACGATTTTATTTATGCGCAACTAATAAAGGTTGGATAGATCTTTCCACGGGTCTGTCCATCTTGTACATTGACTGAATTCCGACAGAGCTAATCGAAAAAAACGTGATCAGTTTTTTGTGTAAAATTGATGGTAAAACAGGCCAATATACCCGTACTTGATCATGGTCTTCTTTCCAGGCTTTTACATTGATAAAGATCAAAACTTTTCAGGCCAGAAGAAGGCATGCACGGAGTAGAAGGTAGAGAGAACAAGAACTGAGCAGAGAAAAACGAAAAGGAAAGGAGCAAGGAAAAAAATTCGGAACGGTTCCAAATTTTGGCTTATGCGCATGCGCCAAAGTAAAATATTGTACATTTTTACATGGAACTTTCATCAAAAGCTTGCTGCAGTGTCAGAAAGTGCATTTCTAGCAAAGTTTAGACAAATTAGGCACCGTAGCGCCAAAAAAATAATTTAACGGTTAAGAAACGTGTTCTTTGGAGTAAGCGAAAGTCACAGTCTTTGTAATCGCAATTTTTAGCGTTTCTTTCTTGCACATAAAAGGACAAAGGTTTTGGGCTCAACAATGCTGTTATGTAATGCGTTCATGATCCGTGGCATGCATGGACACTGTATGCACTGCGTGTTAGTCTTTTACCTTCTGATTGAGAGCTCAGTTATGAGTGCTTAGCGCCAGCTTTCTAGTTGCATAATCTATAGCACATGACCAGCTCGTGTGGAACTGAAGAATACCCAAACGTAACCACACCCTTCTTAAGCAGACACCAGAGTCATGACAACATGTCTGACGGATTGGCCGCATGGAGACCTACATAAATTTATTCTCTTCTATTGCAAATACATTTAAGCTTTCTACAATCTTTGACAATTAATTGTAATAAATATATCTCCTATGCGAGCTCTTTAAACCTTAGGAGGTACATAATTACTGTACAGCTACATGTGTTTTGGTGAAATCCTTTAGGATTACTGGAAAACACTTCTCTTTAAGACTTTCTAATGAAAGCTTATTTAAAAGCTAATATTACAAACGGAGTCCTTCTTATCAAGGTTTATCCAGCTAATCTTTATTTTATTGTCCCCGCGGCTTCGTCAACCAAAAGACAAAAAGAACTGTTCTTGTATAGAACAAGTTTTCAAGTTAGGAGGACATTTGTATTCTATGGTTAGGTCTGATAACCGACCGTGTCGATGTCCTCAGTGCATTCATGGCTGCCACCTACTGAATAAGTAATTCTGAGAGGACAAATAACAAGCTAAATCTTTACACAATCCTTTAATTAAACCAAGGGAAAATGTTCTTTGGCTAAAGTAAAAAATCCAGTATGCACTGGCTCAGCTGAAACTTTGCGGGAAGTAAGTCGCCTAACTTAAAAAAAAAAACACCAGCTGTCACAAGAAACAGTTGAACATAAAGTTATTTTTCAACAATAAATCACCTTGCTTCTAGACTCATAAGGAACATATAGTTCATATTTCGTTCAACTATCAATAAAAAATATTTTTTTATTAACTAAGTATCTAATCATCTTGGTTTATTGTAAGGAAATCGTCAATGAGACCCGGCTATCAATCTTAAACAAACTCGTAGCCAGTTAACGCTTCTACTTTCAATTTCAGTTAACCTAGCCATTTAACGTTTCTGCTTAAGGTTTGGTGTTGCAATCAGTAAAATTCTTATGCATGTATACCCTATTTGGTCGGTGGTACTAAAATGATACGTTTATTTCTTAGCGTCTCCTTCACTACTCTGCACAGGCAGTTGATCTATGTATCTAGAATTGGATCAGATAAACAATCTGTCCTTTGTCGTAGCACCACAGTACAGTTTACACAGCACAGTGGCAAGATAATACCTTCATATTTTGGAACTTGTACTCCTTTACATCTCCTTTTGTATCAAATGCCAGTATCTTAACGTAATCCAATTTGTTTGGTGCGCAGCAAGGGCGTTGAGCCAGGTAAGGTGAGTTGTATAGGCTCAGTGCTTTGGCTCGTCTTTCGTGGGTGAAGAGAGAAATTTTATTGAGCGGGCAGTTTCCCGCACAGGCGCCAATATGCAACGACTTTGGTGCGATGACAAAATCCCAATCCAAGTTTACAACTGCATCGTGCTTGCAGCAGGACTGAGGAGCTGGACAATCCGGTGAATCTGCTTGTCTTTTTCTCCTGTTAGATTGTTGCTTCTCTTTTGTTTCAACCGCCAGAAAAGGCTGCAATGGTGCTCCGTCACTGCTCACTCCGCCAATCTCTAGAGACTTGGTTCCCTTTACTGCGATATCCAAGCTTAGTTTTAACTTTGACTGCACAGAGAACCATTCTTTAGCGATTCCAGTAACCTCGATTGTATACCAGCCAGCCTCCTTTAAGTGTTCAGAATGAAAATGTTCTTTTTCGCGGGAACCACGTCCCGACGTTTGGTAGCTCTTGTATAGTCTCAACTGTCCTTTCCCTTGATCAGGTTTTTCAAGTGATTTAGACGCCGCGTCAGTGATGTGAATCCATAAAGTTGCTGACTTGATCTCCAGAGTCGGGTGTCTGGGATTTGATTTGAAGATCAAGTTCTTTTCAATTCCATTGGTTACCAAAACAACTGAAATTAAACATATTTTAATTTAGGAAAATTGTTGACTCACACATATCCATAAATATCACAGCTTACGTATCTCATTACATGAGATAAATGTGAATAAAATCAATTCGATTATAATACACGCAGAAGAAATATCAAACACAGTTTATGTACATTTCATCATAGTTACAATGTACCATCACCGGTACAAATAGTAATTGTCGCATAAATCCCGTGGACAATGGTGTCTATAAGTCAAGATTGCCCGACACGGAGGTAAATTCGAGACGGCGACCAGAATGCTTGCAAAATGCAAGTACAGGAAATAACGGTCCCCACGTTCTCTGCCAGCCACGCAGAACTTAACGTTTCTTTATCGATATAGACAAGTTTTTTCTAGGCAAATGAGGTTTTTTAATTTCGTTAAAACGTTGAAAAATTTAACATTGTCTGAAAAAACTTACCTCGCTCGGGGAACAGAAATAGTCGTTTAGTTTTAGCGTGAAAGTCATCCTCGTCAAATTGTGTGGCTTGGGAAGGTTGTCTGTTTTCTGCTTCGATCAGATGTTTGTAAAACGACGGAATCTTCGGGGCTTTAATCTTACTAATATTGGGAACTGATGAAAATCCAAGCTCTTTAAGGAGTTTTTTCTTGAATGCTTGCACTACGATCTGTTCGACGTCAGACAAATTTTGCTCGTGAAATCGACACGGCAGCGATCCGTTGGGCAGAGATAGGAAGACGAGAACGGTACTGAAAATCATCAAATGGTTCATTTTACCCTCGAGTCCGCTTTCCGGTTGGATTTAGGCGGATTGTACGCGTGCGGTGAGTAACTCTATAAGGTTCACCAGTCAGACTGAGTTGGTTTTATATTTAGTAACCTGGGGCAAAATCAACTGCAATTTATGATGATTATAAATGTCATAAAAACAATAAGTGAAATGAACTGATGACATGCTATACGCAATCTCATTGTTTGGAAATGCACCCATGCCCTTGTCTAGTCCCATATCTGACACACTATCAAAGAAAATTTCACATCACATCTTGGAATGTTCCAATTTTATTCATTCGGCAAATCGCGTTCATTTCCTTAGAATGCTGGAATTCTGTTCTGAAAGAGGAGAAAAATTGTCTTGGTTTTTTACAAAGGTATGGAGTTCTCCCTTCGGGTCAGTTTGTATTGTTGCCTCCGGATCACGTTTTATAGGCGTGGTTTGACTGTTAGTCGCGAATATTTTATCCATTTCAATAAGATGGGTGATGAAAAAGTGTGTCTAAAAAGCAGCCGGTCCGCTTTGTATAGTGACCTCCAAGCTACAGGGGTATCACCAGCTACCGTTATCGGTACATAGAATTTGAGGAATTCCCGCAATTTGTTTATTTTTAAGATATATTTGATGGTATTAAGTTTAGGTTATCAAGGACCAAGTGAATTGTTGAATGATTTCCTATTTTGGAATTTATTGTAAAAGAAAGTGAAAAAGTATAACGGTTTTTTTTCTCGTCTTCCTTATTTCCGGCGCCAACATAGTGAAATGCCATAAGTTCCAGTAATGAGATGATTCTTTGTAATCAATTCGACTGATTAATTCGATTTTAAAGATCGACCATCGGTGTGGCAATAGTGAAGAGCTTTATTTTACACTGACATGGAATTACCTTACTTGAACCTTGCGCTAGCAATGATAATGGCATATTGCAATTACAGTGCTTTTATTTGTAAGCGAAAGTTTGTGAAGTTCAGTTTTAGTCATTAACACCCACTGCTAGAATTAGAGTTAGCTTTCTATACTAATTAAGTGCTAAGCTGCTAAGTGAGAGGGATTGGCTTAAGGTATGAATTTTATTATTAAACTTTTAACGTGTCTCGAATGCCTCACGTTGTTTCTGTAGGAGTGTGAAATATAAATAGTTACTCTTGTTATATTTTTACCCATCTTGTCTTTTTCGGAAAACCAAGTTTCCGGTTGAACATTTATACATTTTATGTAGCTATATGTGCGAAAAGAACACGTCTAAAGTTTCTCTGTCTTCACTAAACAATAAACATTTGTTGAATAGGTTTGTAAAGAAAATCCATTTAACGTGTCAGAGATTACAATTTCATTCATGTGAAGAATGGAGAAGCGACAAGACAGACGTTTAGATTACGGATTAATTGATTGTTATGAATAAGCCCCGGGACATCAGTTGAGTAATTTCAAGTCGAAGCGGATGTTACATAATAGGCTTAACACATCATAACGGGATATTGCTGTTTCTAAGTGCGCAATACGATAGGAAACTGTGTGAAGAAATACACTTCAAGTTGCAATTGAGAATTATCTGAAATTATGTCAAAACTGCAACAAACTTAACAGAGAGCACTTCAGCACCACGATTTATTATTTTTTCTACAATAGCGAATCACCTGATTATTTATCCATTCCTAACAAAATTAATCAGATTTTTATATTGGCAATTTTTCAATTTTTACAATAACCTCCACTTTATTTATACTAGACCAGGAGCCCATTAGCTCCTTACTAGACTAGACTAAGTTGAAAGAGACACTCGGATTGTGAGGCATGTAGTGAGATTTCCAAGTCTATAATAGCCGTATTTACTCTGATCTGGATTGACTGTAGTTGTCTTTTCCAACAAATTCCTAGTTTTAGATAAAATTGAAAGCATCTTTGATTTGTGCCGACAGTGATGTTATTTTTGTGGTTCCAAGCAAATTGCAATACCTTACAAAATGATTGAATAATAATCTATACTTTTCGTGTGCATGGCCTATATTCATGACCACAAAAAAAAAAAAAAAAAAAAACTTAACTGGTCCTTTGCCAAAGCATCCGACAGTTAACTAAAACAATAGGCCGCCCTCTGTTTCAGATTTCTCGATTACAATTTTAATTGTTGCCAGACAGTTTAATGATCAAATATCGGATTTTAATGGAATAAGTTGATGCGACAATTTGGCCCAGGAATGAAACCACAATATTCAGCGACCAAACCTTTACATATCAATGTTCCTGGAACACTTCAATCTTGCCAAGCAGATTTTTATTCTTTCAGCTGAGAACACGGAAATTGGTTGTTTGCCATAGCACACAACGGTAACGTGTACCTTAACACTGATCGCTGACTGCGTTCTAGATTTTCTCCTGATTATTAGAAATTAGGTGATACGATCATTTGGCTCCAGTAAGCCACAATAGCCATTAAACTGGCGGAATTTAGTGAAAATTCTCAAGGTGGTATGGAAAAAATGTTTCAGAAATTCACCTTGAACTACGGCTGTGCATGAATTTAATAATTGATAAAGTCGATGAAAGATCGAGGAACTAGAACAATGGTAAACCCGGTTCAGAGGCTGTAGACAATTTTTAAAAGTGAACGTTCCCAATAAGCGGTAAGCTGTAAGTAATTTGGATAGAATAACTTATAAATATCAAAATATCAAGGTTTTGTCAGCCATAAAACTGATTATGCACTTTACACACCGCTGACGTGACTACGTTCTAGAGTTTCTTCCTGATTATTAGAATAAAGTGATACGATCATTTGGCTCCAGGATTGGAGGCCACAACAGTCATTAAATTGGTGGAATTTGGTAAAAAAAAAAATCAAGGCGGTATGGTACAAATATGTCAGAAATTCACCTTGAACTAAGGCTGTGCTTGAATTTAACAATTTATCAAGTCAATGGAAGACCGAGGAACTAGAACAAAGGGGGTGGGGAATGGTGCAATAAATACTTTCATGAATCGATTGTTTGGTCGTTCTGTTCAAAATATTCTGAAAGGTCCTTTTAAATAGCTAAATACCACTTTCCAGCTACCATTTCGTATGCTACAGCTCGTGAAATCCCTACACTTTTAACGCCCTCTCCCTACCCCGATTCAGAGGCTTTAGAAGATTTGGAAATGCAAACGTTTCCAAACAGCATACTGTCAGAAATTTGGATAGTGGAATAACTTAATATCGAGGTAATAACGCTCAGCGAGGCACGACTTCAACAGCCAGAACAGTGTAAGTGTTTTATACCAGTGAACATATAGCGGTTACTTCCAGTTTTGTTAACATGTACATATATAAAAAAACAGAAATATGTTTAGTTGTCAAAAGTTAAAAAAAAAATCTGATTTCCCTCAACAGGAGTCCAACCTATGACCCCCCGAACGCCGGTTGGACGCTCTACCACTGATCGAGCAACAGGAAACTCTTGGGAGCTTTGACCATATTACTACAGCGTATATAGTGACAATCTTGCCTCGTGCTGCCCGAAGTACTGGTCAGTGAAAATATTTCGCAGCCCGCAATCAAGTGAGAAAACATATCGTATATCAATAACCGAAATTCACCCTTTTTTAGACTTGCCTCAAGCCAACCTCACAAGTTAAGCGAGCGAAGCGAGCTTTTTTTGCCGCGAAGCGGTTGAGCGAGCGACGAAAAAACTCGAACCTTTTCTGTTACAGTTTGTGAGCGCCTGAGCAAGACGCCCAATCAAGTGATGACAACCGAAACAAACCGCGGCTTACCGCGCTGGTGATGGGTCATGATAATAACCTTTTAACTAAGTGCAATTTTCCGTTTAGGGGTAAACGAGGAATTCAGTAGCTAAAAGGGAAGTCAATATACCCCGTCCATTGTCTCTTTACTCATCTGCCCCCTCCCAGGTGGGGGGGGGGGGTACTTCCTCTTACTGTCTGCATTTCATCTTATTTAGTGTTCATACCAGAAGAGTAATTTACATTTATTTGAGATACAATCAGCCTTTACTCGGTGAAAGCTCTCTGTTAAACAATTTCATCAAAATTGTGGTCTTTTTAAAAATTTCTTAGGTATGTTTTTCACGACCCAGTCAGAAAGTTCAAACGAATGTAAAGTAAAGGCCACTTTTAGCTACAATCAACTAAGATTGGCCTTTCTAGATTAAAATGAGGCCATTCTGAGCTTTTACGCGTGTAATGTCAGAGATAAGGCCTTTGTTCGGAATCTGGCTTCAGTAAATTCATTTCTTTTCGTCCAGTGGCTTTTTACATGGACAATACTGTCTAGTTACAATGAAGTATAAGAGAGTGTCAGAGCAAAACTTTATTGAGAACAATTTTCTCAGAAACGGCAAGGAAGCGGAACGCCTGAAGAAACTTTTTTCCTACTGAGTGCTTTTGACCAAAATCCTACAACTCCGCACACCGAAGGGTTTGATGAAACTCTATCTACTGCACTTAAAAATTGAAATTATCGGCAAACCTTGAAAAAAAAAAGAAGAAAAAAACCAGCCGGAAACCTTAATGTCTCCCTCACACCTGCATGGAGGGGTACTTCCCGAAAAATTGGGTGGGTTGTGTAGCGTGCTTCCTGAAACCCTTGCTCTTTTTCAGACCAAAACATGCGATTTTTCCTTTCCTTTTTCAGAGCCGACACAAGAAATAGTTACCCTACCCAGGCTTCAATTTGCGTAAATATTTGAGGTTTGTAAAGATGAATAATTACAAAAATTAGTTCCTTTCAAGAATTTTACTAAATTGCTGACTCCAGTGCACAAACCATAAACTAGTTCAGATAAAATTGTCAAAACCTATGCCATACTTTAGACCAATTCGTTTCCATTACCGTGCCCTTGGCGCCGCAGATACCCCACATAGTTTATACAAAGGATTATTCCACCGATAAATTTCCGCCACTCTCATTGGACAAAACGCACGCAGCACGTGGTACAAATCAGATAATATACCCCGTCTAATTTGATACCTGTCGCCCGATTTTATAAAGGAGTACAAAACAAACGAACAGTCACCTTTTTTGGTCTAACTTAATCAAATCACGGTGTTACGAAAAGTCAAGTAAACCAATCAACTTGCATTCATTTCACCCGTAATAACGGCGTGATTATTACCTTAGGTGCTTTTCTCCTTTCACGATAAAGTGCGTAGTAGCAATTACTTGATGGGTAAGAAAATAAACTCCTAGTATATTGGAGAATAACGCTCTTGGCTGAAAAAGTGACCGTCCGTGAATCCGCCGTGGGTTTCTGACAACGACAGTTTCAAATATTCATTGAAAGCAGGTTTAACACGGTTTTCGATGGTCATTTGTGTTATATATCGAGGGCATTGATTCCTCATGCCTAAAAATGTTACTGACTGAGCCATGTTTCGTGTAAACCATGTCACATTATAATCATTGCGGAACAAGTTGTACAAAACAAGGTTAACAGAACCTTGCCCAGATTTACAACAACAACAAACGCTACATTCGTGAAATGAGCGCTTTTACTTAAAAAATAATCACAAAATACGCAGTCCAAAATGTCATGTGTGGTGCATTTTGGAGCAGATACATATTGCTCTTCTTTATTGTTCATTATCAATTATTCATACAACTCAACTCATTTGAGTTAACTCAATATAGCAAACGGTTTGAACCCGTCTGGGTGGGGGTACTTCTGACCGGCTAGTATTCATAAAGCGAAAACTTACTTATACCCTGGCCAGTCAAACCAAGCTTAAAAATTGAAAACTGAAGGCAATTTTTTTACACCGAGACCTACTTGCGGTCTTATTCAAAGAACGTTTTAAGGTACTAACTTTTGTTAAGAAACATTCATGCACAGAACCATTTAAACCATGTTTAGCTAAACAGCTTTTAAACTAATGGAGCTACCCTTGTTGGGTGGAACAGCCACTGATTAATCATTGCCTTTTTCGGTCACAGTTCGACTTAAGCCGCCTTCTTAACTAGTGTTGCTAAGCAACAGGACGTACTCTGATGACGTCACAGACGTTTGTGCTATTTCTGTCTGGGCAATTATTTTTGCAGGGGGTCGTATAACGCCTGCTTTGACAAATTTTAAAAATAACTAACATTATATCATGGCGCTATTTACAGCGCTATTTACACCATGTTGAGGTAAAACAATGAAACTACTTGAAAATTCACACATTATTCGACTTTGTGATGTAGAATTTCTGTCCTTTGGCCTTATTCTGTTTTACCTTGGTAATGGTGGTATCTGATGCCAATCAGATGTCGCGTCTGTTAAAAAAGACCTTCACGACTGAAAGGGCTTTTTCTAGTCAAAACGGTTTATAACTTAAATAACTAACTCCTATATACAACTGTCACTCTATATGATTATTGCTTCCATTTTGTTTTGCGTTCCATGTGGTTTAAAAAAATACCGTGGAACCTCGAATTAACGAAGTCCTCAGTATAACGAACCATGTACTCCACCGCAGTAATAGAAAAAACCCCTGATATAACGAAACCTCGATATCGCAAACATATTTTCCAGTCCCTTGGCCCTTCGTTATATCGAGCTTCCACTGTATCTTGTTGTCGTCGGGGCAATTCACTCTAAATTCAAACCCTTATTTTCAATAAAGCGAAACCATTTGAGTTATTCTATAAAATTCCACACTTGTCTGTGTGTTCAGTGTCCTTCATCGTCTCGTTCTTCCTCCACACTATCGCTGATACTGCCTTGTTTTTCCTTTTCTTCTGCTTTCTGTTGCTGCAGCCACATGTCTGCATAGACTCCGCCTTCTGAGACTAGCTCGTCATGTCTGCCGTCAACAAACAAAGTTATAAGTTTCTACGTCGGAAGTGAAGTTTTGAAATCTAAGGCCCCGTCCACACTGACCCGGGTAAATTTGAAAACGCATCTTTTTTTCTCCGGTTAGGCCAACCGTCCACACTGAACCGGCGTTTTCGGTCACCGAAAACGGAGCTTTTCAAAAACGCTCTCCAAAGTGGGTATCCTATTTCTGAAACTTTCACCTCTCATCTTAAGAAAGTGGGTATCGTTTCCAAATTTACCTGGGTTAATGTGGACGGAAAACATTTTACGCGGCGTTTTCAAATTTCTCCGTTTTCAAATTTACCCTGGACGGGGCCTAAATTAACCGCTGTAGCAAATTTCTAAAGCTTACTAGTCTTTGGTCGAGAAAAAAAGTGTTAAATTTATGCCAGTCAGTTTACAAGTCTTACCTTCCTCTTTCAATGATCTCACCCTCCCGGACAACAAGAATCTGGTCTGCATTTATAATGGTGGACAACCTAGAGAAAAAAAGAACTGCTGTGAGGAAAACAGACTCGGCTAAAGGTTAGGCGATCACTTCAACTGGTGACATTTGTATATCCACGCAATAACGTGTGTACGTGTGTGGGTACGATCTGCAATGAGCCAACATGAACACCAGTTCTAGAGCATGTTCGATTGTGGACGACCACACACGACCAAATACGATGTTGTACGACCGCGCCCGAGTATGCACGATGATGTACGACGATGTACAGTTTATTTACCTGTGAGCGACTACAATGGTAGTTCTGTTGATGCACATGGTGTTCAGAGAAGCCTGAATGTTACGTTCAGTCTGCGTGTCGAGAGCAGAAGTTGCCTGAAACAAACAAAATTGGCAAATATAAGACAACGAGACAGGAATTGAAAATTTAGAACTGTTCTTAGCCAGACAGTACCTCATCTAAGAGAACAAGAGGCGGGTTCTTCAGCAGCGTTCTTGCTATTGCCACACGCTGTTTCTCTCCTCCGCTTAGCTTGAGCCCGCGTTCACCGACGATTGTCTCATAACCTGAGAAAAGGAAATGTCGCCAGGCGATAAGTACGCATGGCCAGTATTGGTCGCCCGATTTGCATTCTCGACCCCAGAGCACTTCTCTTTTGCGCATGACTGACGGCGAGAAGAGCTCTGGGAAACTCCACGCAAGCGTAGCCAAAATCTACGATTACACTATTGCGCACGCTCCACATTTCAGAGACAAAAAACGGCTCTTACAACGATAATTAGAAGTAGCATTTTGTTGAAAAATTCAGCAAAAATTAATGTTACAGCTTTAGCTCGTGTAAAGCCCCAATAAAGTCAAAATCAGCAAGGTAGTTCTTCTAAATGGATATTTTATTTTAAAATGTTCAACAACTGAATAATTTATTCACCAGATGCAAATTTAGATTGTCTGTGTTCTTTGTGATTGGCTAGAGTAATTACTTTGGTAATTACGACACTCAATTGAAAACTGCTCTAGTGCGCATGATTAGTATTGGTCACGCGTTTATCTTGTGCCCGGGTTCACGTACCATTGTCTCATAAGCTGAGGAAAGGAAATCCTACTAGGTGATTAGTGCACATGGCTGGTATTGACGCTTACCACTTGGGAAACCCAAAATCCTGGTGTGCATGTCAGCGGCTGATGCGGCTTCCTCTACTTCACTGTTAGGGGCGCCAATTCTGCCGTACTGGATGTTATACCTGACACAGCACACAAGATAGTGGGGATTATGAGGGAGACTGGGTTCTGGATGTTATACCTGACACAGCACACAAGATAGTGAGGGTTATGAGGGGGACTGGGTACTGGATGTTATACCTGACACAGCACACAAGATAGTGGGGGTTATGAGGGGGACTGGGTACTGGATGTTATACCTGACACAGCACACAAGATAGTGGGGATTATGAGGGAGACTGGGTACTGGATGTTATACCTGAGACAGCACACAAGATAGTGGGGGTTATGAGGGAGACTGGGTACTGGATGTTATACCTGACACAGCACACAAGATAGTGGGGGTTATGAGGGGGACTGGGTACTGGATGTTATACCTGACACAGCACACAAGATAGTGGGGGTTATGAGGGGGACTGGGTACTGGATGTTATACCTGACACATGTACAGCACACAAGATAGTGGGGGTTATGAGGGAGACTGGGTACTGGATGTTATACCTGACACAGCACACAAGATAGTGGGGGTTATGAGGGAGACTGGGTACTGGATGTTATACCGGGCACCTTCCGCTGTAACTCAAATCATCGATGCCTCACTTGCCCCCACATCGAAGATGGCAAAACAACATATACCTTCAGCAGTACTAACGAAGTCAGACAGATTAAACATCACATAACATGCAACTCAACTAACCTTGTATATATGATACAATGTAAAAGATGTAATAAACAATATGTAGGAAAAACAAAACGAACTCTTCGGGAACGTTTCACTGAGCACAGGCAGGCCAGCAATAATCCAAGGCACAAGAAAGCAGCCACTGCAGTCCCTACTCATTTCAACATGCCAAGGCACTGCACATCAGACATCTCTCTAGTTCCTCTTGAATTGCTACCCACTAAAAGTACTTCTCGTCGCAAAGCAAGAGAAGCATATCTCATAGACCGAGGCAAAACTCTTGAACCTAATGGCCTCAATAGACGCTCTGAACAGTGATATGTTATATCTTTAGATCGTTATATGAAAGTTAGCTTTAGTTTATTATTATTTTTATTTTTATTTATTTTTTATTTTTATTTTTTATATTTTTTTCATCTTTTATATATTATTAGTGCGTGTATTTTCTTTATACGTATATATTACACCCTCTACGCTGTATTTTATGCTTTTTCCTTATATGGCTATCGTGTTACGTATTATCCACTTATATACTTTAATTTAAATTTTAGGAGCCGTTAAGTTTTATCTCACTCCAGCTCTGGCCCTGTAGAAGACTAGTTGACTAGTCGAAATATCGGCCAAATAAATTGTCCAACACAAGTGTCGTCGTACTAGCCGTGCATTTAAAATTACTGTTTTATACACCTCGAGTGAGTTCTAGTACATGCATCTCCAAGCTACGTGAGATCCGACAACAATTGTGCCAAAGTCTTCCTAACGTTGTGTGGCCCTCTGCATTTAATCGTCCCACAGCACACAAGATAGTGGGGGTTATGAGGGGGACTGGGTACTGGATGTTATACCTGACACAGCACACAAGATAGTGGGGGTTATGAGGGGGACTGGGTACTGGATATTATACCTGACACAGCACACAAGATAGTGGGGGTTATGAGGAGGACTGGGTACTGGATGTTATACCTGACACAGCACACAAGATAGTGGGGGTTATGAGGGAGACTGGGTACTGGATGTTATACCTGACACAGCACACAAGATAGTGGGGGTTATGAGGAGGACTGGGTACTGGATGTTATACCTGACACAGCACACAAGATAGTGGGGGTTATGAGGAGGACTGGGTACTGGATGTTATACCTGACACAGCACACAAGATAGTGGGGGTTATGAGGAGGACTGGGTACTGGATGTTATACCTGACACAGCACACAAGATAGTGGGGATTATGAGGGAGACTGGGTACTGGATGTTATACCTGACACAGCACACAAGATAGTGGGGGTTATGAGGAGGACTGGGTACTGGATATTATACCTGACACAGCACACAAGATAGTGGGGGTTATGAGGAGGACTGGGTACTGGATATTATACCTGACACAGCACACAAGATAGTGGGGGTTATGAGGAGGACTGGGTACTGGATGTTATACCTGACACAGCACACAAGATAGTGGGGATTATGAGGGAGACTGGGTACTGGATGTTATACCTGACACAGCACACAAGATAGTGGGGGTTATGAGGGGGACTGGGTACTGGATGTTATCTGACACAGCACACAAGATAGTGGGGGTTATGAGGGAGACTGGGTACTGGATGTTATACCTGACACAGCACACAAGATAGTGGCGGTTATGAGGGAGACTGGGTACTGGATGTTATACCTGACACAGCACACAAGATAGTGGGGGTTATGAGGGATACTGGGTACTGGATGTTATATCTGACACAGCACACAAGATAGTATTTTTTACATGACAGTATTCAAACAACGAAGAAATTCAGAATCTAGCCAATCTGAACCAACAAAAACTGAATTCGCCACTAACGTCAGTAGTTAACTTGTTACTTCATTAAAGTCCGTTGGGTAAAGGCAATAACTGCAAACTAACTTGAGTCAGACCTTTACAAGAACACTTGGCGTTTGCCAGTGATGTTATTTCAGTATGGACATCGTAACGTATTCTTTTCTGATTTTGTTTTGGCGACGGATTTGTTAACAATAACTCATGAAGCAGAAACAAAACTGCATCCCAACAACGTAACGATTTTGTTGAAGAAAGAAAAAGACTGCATTGGCACAATATGTAGAGTGAACGATGCCCAAAGGAGGATAATATTCATGATCCAACAGTTTGATTTTTTTGGCTAACAATGGATTATTTAAGACAAGCTCTTGGCTTCAGCCATATTCTCCCCGATATATTCCAACTAATTATCTGCTGAAGCTGATTATACCTTATGTCATTGTTGAACAGAACAGTGTCCTGAGGAACCACTCCTATGATTTTACGGAGAGACTTCTGGGTGACCTGGGGAGAGCAATCAAACTTAACAAGCTGCACAATGCTTAACACTCACTACTACAGACGAGAACTGTTTGCCTCTTGCTTTGATAAAGCTTTTGTAACTTTTGAAACTTTTTCTTAAACTTTTGTTCACTTTTGGTGGTAGATCTGGTTCAAAAGCTTTCGTGAACAAAAAGGCGCATCTCGGCCAGAAGTGCAAGATAAACCTCTGGCATCCAGAGTTACTACTGTTATAAATAAGAACTTTTTGAGGAACCTTTGCAATGTTCTGTCCATCAATGGAGATGACTCCAGAGTCCAGATCATAAAAGCGATACAGCAGTCGAATGATTGTGCTTTTGCCGCTTCCTGACGGACCAACAAGTGCAACAGTCTGTCCAGGGTACACTGTGAATGTCACGTCTTTAAGAATCTGCTTTCTGTGGGAAAAATAAAAAGTTGTAACACTTCATCTGCAAGCCTCCCTCTATCCCTCACCTGGGGAAAGGAACTAAGCTTAGCTTATCTACATGCTTTTCTATCGGTGTTCTAAAACCAGTCCAGAAAGCACAGTGCCATTATAAAATATATCATGGGTGGAAAAGAAAACGAGGATGGAGTAAAAAAAACACTCTCCATGTCTGCTTTATCAGTCGACGACAGACTGGGCAGTTTATAGCAGTCTGTTAAAGAAGACAAAACAGGGTCAGGGATACCAAGAAACAAGTTTGGTAGACAGAAGACCAGCAACTAGATAGTAACATTAGTTCTCAGCAGCAGTGACGTAAGTAAGGCTTGAAGCCCTCTATGAACCTAATGTCCGTAGAAAACTGGCACGGATCACTGATGAAACTTGAGAAAGCCCATCAAAACCAGCAACAAGAAATTTCGCCCGGTGCTAAGTGTGGGCCAAAAGTTGCACCACAAGTGCATCTGGTTTTGTATCTTACTGACCGAGAAAATGTAAAATGTATACAGCATTTCAGGAGACCCAACAATCATGGTTTGATCTGTTGAACAGCATTTGACAAATAACAGGAAGCTATTAGGAAGTCAGGATGACTAACGATGGTAAGGATGGAAATGGATTGCAACTAGAGAAAATTCCACATCCTTTGAAACAAACTCTTTTTACATGAAATTCTGCTTCTGATATTAAGTTCGAAATTCATCAAACAGCAAAACTCACTCTGGCTGGTAAGAAAAGTTGACATGTTGAAATTCTATCAGACCACTGGGCACTCGGATATCTGGAGCGTGTGGTTCATCAAGTACCTGACAATAACACAGATACCAATGCAACTGTTTAAAATTAAACAATTTCAGATACAATATCATTTGGAAGACAAGGTGGCCTAATAGTTCTCCAATGTCTGATAAGTGCTTATTCATAAGTTATTTATTTAATTTATTTACTTATTCATGTCATTTTATTATTAATTAATTTATTCTATTTATTCGATTTATTATGCAAGATCTACTATGACATTCTACTAAATTAATAATGTTATCTGATGAAAAATTAAAAAAGAAACAAAACAGCCAATTGTATAGTTTGCAAATGAGCCCAAAGTCCCGTATGATAAATCAAATCACCTGTTTTTTCTGCTGAAACAAGTCAAACATGTTCTCCATGTCAATAAATGATTGTTGAATCATTCTGAAAGAAAAATGTTTAGTACTCTGAAGAATTGAGACATCTTGATGCCTGTATATATTAATCCTTTAACAATGATCAGCATTTATTTTCTCCTTACAATATCAGTACATTGTCAAGCAGACAGGTAAGGAGAACAAAGAAAAGCATCATTTAAGGGATAATAGAGTCTTGATGTAGCACCAAGTTCTTAAAGCTAAAGTTAAATGAAATGTATGGTGATCAATAAGAATGCAGTGTTTTATAATGGAAGACCATTTTGGACTTTTTTTCCAATTTCTCGAAAACCTTCGTTGATGGAATCTCACTAATAAAGTTATCAGTAATTTGCACTTGTAAATATAAAACGAGTCAGGAGCCAACCTAAGAGAGGGATATCCAGCTAATTTTACCAGCTAAAAGAGAACTTATCATCTGCTAACATTTCACTAGCAATACCCGATTCCCTCTATAGCGTGCGCCTGCAGGGAATCACGGTAGTTGTATTCATCAAACCATGCATGAGACTCAGCAATGATGCACGTTGCTGAGTCTCGCGCATGGTTTGATGGATACAACTACCGTGATTCCCTGCAGGCGCGCGCTATAGAGGGAATCGGCTATTAGTAAAGATTTGAGGTAATTATGAAAACTGGGAGGGATATTTTTTTTACCAGTTATTGCTAAGTTTTTTTTCTGAATAAGTAGTTGTTCACTGATTTATTGAAGTTGTTTTAACCTAATAAAAGTGACTGCCTCACCTGTAGTATGTCCCAAGAAAGTTGAGAGGTATGTAAAGTTGAAGGGTATAAGTGACAAACAAGACAAAGTCTCCAACCTACATTAAATAAGCAGAGATTAAAAAAAACATTAAAACACCTTCCTTATGAACTTGCTTAATCCCACTCCCATTAGTGAACACCTCCAGTCCCAGTCCCTTTGGTGAACACCTTGTTTATGTTGTGGTTTAAATTTATCTTTGGTTTTAATTTTTCAAACCAGTTTAATCTTTATTTTCTTGTTTCAGATCATGATAATGAATATGAAAATGAAAAAATTTAAAAATTTTAAACCAAAGATAAATTTAAACCACAAAATGTATACTTTCTTAAGATCTGCTTGGTGTTATCCCAATAAAAATCCAACTATACATCTAGGAAACTATCTAATTCAGCAATTTAGCCTATTGGCTTGCAATCAAGTTAGATGTTAAAAAGATGAATTATTTTCAGTTTCATAGTTCATAGTAATTTTGCTTGGACAATTCTGTCCAAGGGGGAAAGGCGCAATGAGGTTAACCCTATGTGAAGCACCAACCTGTGAAACAAGGCCAGACCATGACACCGGGAACTCCATGCCCTACGGAGTTTGAATGCTGTTGAACTTTCAAGAAAGGAACCATTCTTTTTGGTACTTTCTCAGGTATTATTTACTCTGGGCGCGCACCGAAACACACTCCTGAGAGTGTCCACAACATGGACGTTATGACTGCATGTGGCTTTATAGTTCTTAAAAGTAATTTAACCAAACGAGTAGATTAAAACGGCAGGTATTTAAGAATACCCACCCCCAAGTGTCCCTCCACCACTAACTTGCCGCAGTACAGTGTGCCAGCCAACAGCCCAGCAGTGATGACTGAGTTCTGCACTGTGTTCAACAGAGCAAGGGATGCAATGGTGTCCCACTCACATTTCTGAAAATAGAATTTAAGAGGCTGTATCTGTAATAGTGGTCTGCCCGATCTGGCTTGTTAAATAGATTTCGCTCTTTTCTAGTGTGTTGCAAGACTTTCATGTACTTATACTAAAAACACAATTCACTTGACTGGATCATTAATTTTTTTCGAGTTTTTAAGGATTTTCGGTTCACCCGAACGAGCACTTGTAACGACCACTGTCAAGGCTTAAATTTACCACAACTTTGAAAATTAATTAAAAAAGAACTAACAACTTCTGTACCAAACAAACACTACAGCCTGTTAAATTATGTCTTTTTAATTTATCACACCAACTTTCACGAACATTGAGCTCGAATCAAGCTAGCAGCAAAACATTAATGACACCCCTATCACACACCTTGATGAAACACTTGAAAACGGCTCAGATTCAAACTTTATTTTTGAAAAAGTGAGGCGGTCTACTTCAATCAAACCAACGCAGCCGAAAAGTAGATGTAATAGAAAATGTTCCTATCGAAAAAAACCTTTTGGTATCGTCTTAATGAAATATTGACAGCTGTGTAAACTTGCCCAATTTCGAAGATCTTCATGTTTGCAGCCATTTTGAGGTACTCGTCAGGACGAGGAGTTTCATCAACTGGCCTCGCAGACATACCTAACACCATCAGAAATAAACAAAGTTTAGATATGAATGCATTGCAGTTCAACTGAAAGAGAATAAATCGTGTTTAAAAATGGAAGCTCGACTTACATTTCAACGATTTCTATGGGCGTAAGGTCATTTTTGTTCGAATTTCGCTTGATGATTCCACAACAAATAACAATATTTGACACGTAGACTTTGACTGAATGTAGCGTTTGAATCAGTTAAAGGTAGTAACCTCGTGCTTTCCCTTCTTTACCGGCGTACAGCGAAGTTGTTTTCACGACAAAACAGGAAGCATCAGGTAAAGAAGACCAAACTGACATGTTTATCGATTGATCGGTTATATACTTCATGTATGGAGTACCGTTGTGTACCGTATGTGTACCGTATAGTGCCTCATACATGAAGTAGCGACCGACAGGCCGTTTCTTCGGCTGTTTCTTCGACGTTCAACGTTTTGGGATGGAAAATCTTTGCTGTACGCCAGTAAGGAAGGAAAAGCACAAAGTTACTGCCTTGAGCTGATTCATAGGTTACATTAAGTCGAAGTTTGTATGTCAAATATTGTTATTTCTAGTGGAATCATCGAGCGAAATTCCAATAGTAACAACCGTACGTCCGTAGACGTCCGTAACAGTCAAAATGTAAGTCGAGCTTCCATTTTTAAACACGATTTATTCTCTTTCAGTTGAACTGCACTGCATTTATATCTAATCTTTGTTTATTTCTGAAGGTGTGAGGTATGTCTGCGAGGCCAGTTGATGAAACTCCTCGTCCTGACGAGTACCTCAAAATGGCTGCAAACATGAAGATCTTCGAAATTGGGCAAGTTTACACAGCTGTCAATATTTCATTAAGACGATACCAAAAGGTTTTTTTCGATAGGAACATTTTCTATTACATCTACTTTTCGGCTGCGTTGGTTTGATTGAAGTAGACCGCCTCACTTTTTCAAAAATAAAGTTTGAATCTGAGCCGTTTTCAAGTGTTTCATCAAGGTGTGTGATAGGGGTGTCATTAATGTTTTGCTGCTAGCTTGATTCGAGCTCAATGTTCGTGAAAGTTGGTGTGATAAATTAAAAAGGCATAATTTAACAGGCTGTAGTGTTTGTTTGGTACAAAAGTTGTTAGTTCTTTTTTAATTAATTTTCAAAGTTGTGGTAAATTTAAGCCTTGACAGTGGTCGTTACAAGTGCTCGTTCGGGTGAACCGAAAATCCTTAAAAACTCGAAAAAAATTAATGATCCGGTCAAGTGAATTGTGTTTTTAGTATAAGTACATGAAAGTCTTGCAACACACTAGAAAAGAGCGAAATCTATTTAACAAGCCAGATCGGGCAGACCACTATTACAGATACAGCCTCTTAATGCTTGGATAAGACATCATGAGTAGCTCATGATCAGGTACAGCAAATGGGTCGCAATGATATTAAGATAAAAAAACAACAAGAAAAATTCAAGGCTGTTGTGCAGTTTTACCTGGTAGTCCTGTATAGCAAGGTCCAGTCTTTCCACTTCAAAGTCTTCTCCACTGTAGTACTTAACCTTAAGCAAATGTGATCAACATTCAAGATTCAATTTCTCCTTACAATATATATCATTATCCATTTTGTCTTCAAGTAAAACCAAATCCCTGGCAATTAGTACAAAAGAATACATATATTTAGGGTTTGAAAACTTATGACTACAGGTATAAACAAAACAAAACACCTTTTCAACTTACAGTTTCAAAGTTCAACAGCGAGTCAACAGCTTTAGCTTTGGCTGCATTGTCCTTCTCGTTCATTTCACGCCTGTATTTAGTTCGCCACTCAGTAACCAGCACTGTAGCAGCTGAATAAAACGAAGTTTTTGGAACACAGTTACTACATCAAACCTTGATAAAAAAACTGGTTGACTCATGAGCTGAGATACATTGTATGTTATCACTTTTAATAGATATTTATTATTGGTAAGTGCCACATCATCATCATCATCATTGTCGTCGCCACATTATCATCATCATCAATCATCATCATCATCATCATCATTATAAATAATTACAGCAACATCTAACATGTACATGTATTTTAGGTAACCATATTTATAGTGAAAAAATAAAACTACATGAAAAAATCAACCTATATTTTGTCATACATCATATTATCACTGTTTTTACACTAGAATCACAATTAAAAGTCTCACCAATGTATAACACCATGGTCAAGAAGACGATTAATCCAAACCAGATATTGAAAGCAATGATGAAATACACTACTGCCACACCAATGTCGGCAAATGTAGGAAGAATGGTGAACAAAAGGTAGCTATGAGAAAAACACCAAATATCACACACAATTACAATTACAGCAGGGCTCGAGACTAACTTTTTTGCTAACTAGCCTACTGGCTAGTGACATCTTTGATCCCACTAGCCAAAACCAATATTCTACTAGCCAGAACTTTCAAGCATGGTTTTCTTTTTTTTTTTTTCAAGCCAGCGGAGACAAAATCCAGTGACAACTAACTAAAAACAAATATCTCTTGGAAACAATAAAACCTTTAACAGGAAATGACCTCCATTTAAGAAAGAAAACTCTACCAGTTGTCATGCAGCATCTTACTTTAATAGGTTGTAAATACTGTTGGCACCTCGATCCACCATTCTGATTACTTCTCCAGTTTTACGATTAAGATGCCAGCTGAGCGACAGGCTAGAAGATTTAAGTCAAGAAAACCAGTTAATTATATTATAAATAATAATGGAGCCCTGAGGCAGTCAACAAGGCCACAATAAACACTCGTCCAACAGGTCAACACTCAAACACCACTACCCGGTAAATTACATGGGTTACCCATACTTGACTCTGACAAAGCAGTTTTCTTTCTATCTTTCTGCAGCCATTTTTTCTGACCTTCAACTGCCATTAATGCAAAGACTTAACTGCAGTAAAAAATTTCGGGAGCAGTCAAAATTCTGTTTTTTTTTTCAAATTTTTTTTTTAAAAGACACACTTATTTCACCTGTGAAGATGAGCAAAGAGTCGCACTTGAAGAGTCCTGCTAGTGAACTGTTGGATCTTTATCCACAAGAAAGCCTTGATGTTGTTCAGTAAGCCAATGCCACCAGTGCCGCCTCCTTGTAAAAACCTTAATGCCACATAAATCAGAATCAGATGCCAAGGGTCTGTAATCGCAACCTTTCCTGGTGTAAGGTGGTTCACTAAAATGATGGAAAAACATAATATGATATGACTGATGACAGATAAGCTTGCTTAACATTTACGGAAAAGAAAGCAATTACAGGAAAAATTGTAGCTTCCAGTTTACCAAACCATTAAATATCCAGAATTAAACATAGTTTAACTCCAAAGATCCCAACCAGAATATTCAAATAAAAAATATGTATAAATTTTCATTGGTCTGGTCTATCACTTTCAGGTCACAAACTAGTTTGAAACTTCTGTTTGCCTGCTCAACTTGATTCCAAACATTCCAAATAAATTCTGGTCAATACAATACACCTAATCCATAATTTATTGTATTTTCCATTTGCGGGCATTCAAGGGTTAACTTGGTCCCATTTGTTCAAACCACAGAATAACCAGTTTTGCAAACAACAATTATATAACAATTACAGACAGGGTTATACTATACATGTATTTGGAAGAAGTTGGTTTTATTGGATTGGAGTAACAAGTTGTTTTTGCCACCTTTTCCTAAAGAATCAGACAAATAGTGCAGTATAGTAGTTGTGCAAGCTTATCATGACAGTGAATGGTGATTTTCATCAGCAGCTGGCTTCTTTGAACAGCCTGGTTCAATGTCAGTGGTGGTACATGTGGTGGTAAGTGGGGCCCCCGATCAACCAGACCCTGGAAAAAGAGGGGGGCCCGATCTCAAAAAGATAACTTTTCTCAGCCCTTCGGGTCTGAATTTGACCTAAAATAAGGTGGGGGCCCTGGCCCTCAGGCCCCTCCCCAAGATCCGCCACTGAATGTAACAGTGATGACAACTTTGACTTTGGATCCACTTACCAATTATTTTGTACATATATGGAACAAGAACATTCACAGCTCGACCAGCTCCCAGAATGATAAAACACGCAACAACCTTGAACTGCAGGTACCTGGTATAAGCAAGATAAATACACTTATTTAAAGTCTAGAACGAAGTTGCTGCAATGAGCATTGTGTTATTCCAGAAAATATCCATACCCCTCCCATCACAAGTTTTTTGGTTTGCATCCCCCCACCTCTCCGGAAATTCTAGTTAAGCTCTATACTTTCCTTTAAAAAAAATTTTTGCTTTTGAGACCCCCATCCCCTTGGAATTTCCAATTACCTTCCATGCGGTGGGTATGGATATTTTCTTAACATGCACATTGTCATTTTTCTGGTTTATTTTTCACTGCTTAGCATTATCCATGAATGATTTTGTCTACCTGTCTGAAGGCCACAAGAAAGGCCACAATGTCTTCATTTTCTTCCAGAAACCTTTAAAAGCCGACTGTCCCCTGCGATCTAATGCCTAAAAACATTAACAAAAACAACAATAAAATTATTATTATTATTATTATTATTATTAAAACGAAATTATAAATTTGACTTACTGCTGATCCTTCCAAAAATTTTGGCTCTTCTTTGACAGGAACTGGAGGCGGTTGATAAAGACCTGGTCCTTTTATTCCAAGAACAAAGATCAACATCATTATAACATAACGTGTTATAAACAAACCAAATTCTGCTTCCTGGTTCCTTGTCTTTCGACCAAACCACCAATTAGGACTGTTCCAGGAGATAAAGGACAAATTCTCCATAACAAACGCCAGTGTCCAAAACAGCAAGAGGCCAAAAGAATGTCTGGAAACGTGAGCCTTGAAATACCTTGTACTTTCAGCACGTAAAACAAAGAATGCTAACATCCATGTCAGCAGCATTCCAACATCACTGACCACAACATATCCTTGCAATCTCTTAGGTTCCACAGCAGCCTTGGTAATAACGTCAACAACAGGAACAAACACGAGGCAAATGTGCAAGAACTGTTGAAATGTGTACGAAAATGATGTACGGCTGTCGCCATGGATAAATTCAGCAGGGTTCGCAATAGACTGAATGGAATTTTGCATCATTTCACAACTTCCATCGATGCGCTTGCACTTAAGTACACAATCACAGGGCTTGTTATCGGCTCTTATAATTTCCTCAACAGAGGTTGACTCTATATCAGACAGTAAAGTCCTCCCTTGATTGTCTTTTTGTATCTTTCTCTTCTTATACAATTGAATCAAAGCAAGCAGCAACACAAAGAGGAGCAAGACAGCAGGGGGTACAGTTCCCATGATGCATCTTGGAAGGCCAAAGTCTTTGGATGCATGACTTGATAGAGTTTCATTAAAATCACAGTACCGAGTACAGATCTTCATTATCACATTTAGTTATAGTTAGCTCTGCATTCACCTGAGGGAAAGATTAAGTATGTTTTGACATTAGATACGTTCACCCTACAGATACATGTGTCTTCTGGAGAAAAAACGTTTTACATTTTTTTGAATCATTACCTACTACCACACCCACTATCTTATATTCGCGTTCAAAATTTCCTAATATTATTGTATAAAAGCCTGTTTTTTCCCCATTTTCCAGTTTACATGAAAAATATGTTCTCACTTCGGTCCTCCTGTTACGATCTACGCGGCAATAACATTTTGTCCCTTTGTAAGCCTAGAACAACGAGCTTTGGCCTTCATTCATTTTCATACTTCTCAGCTAAACAATGGAATGCGTTACCTGACTGTATTAGAACATGTGACTTTACAGAGTTTAAAAGGAACATTCAGGGAATGACTTTCGTTTAGTTGCATTTACTATTTTTTTTTTTTTCACATTTTGCATTTTACATTTACACTTTTTTTATATTATTATTATTATTATTATTATTATTATTATTATTATTATTTATTTTTCTCGAAGATATTAGCTACAATATAAATATTATATTTAAAGCTACTCTAAAATTCGAGTGAAAATAAAGTCTATGTATGTATGTATGTATGTATGTATGTATGTATATTAAATTTGGTGAAAAAATGTCTCTGGGTTTTATTTTTCCAACTTTATTTCTTCTTGAAATTCCAACTTGTTAGAGTAAAAAATTCACTCTCAGAGTGTTGATCAAGTAATTTTTTGCTCTCTTTTTTGCAATAACTCATAACTTGCCCATTGGCATAATAAGAAAATCCCACCCTAAAATTAGCTAATCAGAGTGTGTATTATATCAGCTACAAACACCAGCCCATAATTTAATAAAAATAATTTAATAATAATTTATTTATTTATATATATAGCCCTATCTCCAGAATTGCTCTATAGTGCTTTAGAACAAATCTATGATCTATACCCGCTCCACTTAATATTGACTCAACTACCACTGGAACACAAACACTTGCACTCTGTGTTTTGAGCCCCATTTTGCACAGTAATGCATGACTGTGGAATCGAAAAGTTAATTCAGAACTGAAAAGAACGAGGCCCAAGACAAATGTGAATGCAAATAAATTTAGAGGTTGATTTTTTGCAATCCCGCGCCTTGGAGAAATGTATTTATAGGAAGAAGTATACAATGAAAAGTGCTGAGTCATGCGGGATGCTAGCTACGATTTTCTGTAATCACTGATCAATGACCTTTCGAGGGACTATGCTTAGTGTTGTTGTTGTGTACGTACACATGTACGAGCTGGAACTGTCTTTATAGCTATCTTGCAGAGACATTGCCGGTTTTAGAATCTTTAGCCCTCGCTATATAAGCTTACATAGAAAAGTTCCTAAATAAATTCCAGTTAAGACTTCAGCTTGTGCTTCTGATCGACAAAAAGAAATCAAATCAGCAGGGCAATTAATTAGAAAAGAAAACCTTACCAACCTTCAATATCACGTCCAGTGACATTCAAATGAGTTTCAGAAGCGTCGAAGAGTGATTGATATTAAAGGTGAAAGGCTTGCAATCCCAACTGCAAATATAAAGACAAAACAAGCTAGCTCACCTTTTGCAGTATGCACGACAGCACCTTCAGCAATGACGGAAGCTAGCCGAAACTGAATGATGAAGCAAAAATATCACAGGCGAGACAGGCGTAATAAGAATCGCGCGCCTTTTACCGGGAAACAGTACCGACAGTTATACCGGGAAACTGGTACGGGTCGACAACCCTCCGAAGATCCTCCGAACAATTCCGACTAGAAGCGATCGGAACCGATTCCTCTACGAGCTGGCAATCTCGCGGGCTCATGCAGTTGGAATCAATGGAATGCAACAAATGCACAAATTACGTCCATCCAGAAATAAAGATGAAGTGAAATCGACGGTTTTATTTTGAAGTGGCCGGTTCGGAAGCCGTGTTTTATTAACTAAAAAGGAAACAAGTTCGTTGACGGTTTTCCATCATGTACAGATTGAGCAGAAGATTCCGCAGGCGATTTGGGAAGGACAAAGAAGAGAAGAAAGACAAACATGCCTTGGACTATGTCATCGTTTTGCTCGATGGCAGCGACCTCTCATTCAATTTACACGTAAGTTTTATCTTAATTTCAATTTAATAACATCTCACAAGAACACGAACGCGAGAATTGTGGCGTTTCTAGGACGATGTTTTATCCTGTTACTAAAATGGTTTGTTTTCTTATGATTTTAACACAGAGTATGCTCAATTTCCTCCTTGAAATAACGTTTCACAGGTTCTGCATGCATGGTTTAGCTCGTAAAGGAATGTTCTAGCAAAGCTAATATTTGAAGAAGTCAGACAATTAACAGAAGACGCTTTGTGAGTTTTTCGGATCTGTTTTGATGAGATAAAATCTTAATGTTTTCGAAAGTAATGTATTTTATTAGCTGTAAGACACTTCAAGAATCCGCATGCATCCATTTCAGTATGTTTAATGTTTATTTCAGCAGATGATCGTGAACACATCATCTATTGTGTTTTGAAAACAGTTTTTGTGTAATTAGTCGTTTTTACCAGGACAATAGCAAAAGAACAATCGATGGAGCGCGAGCAAGCTTAACCTTTAACTTTTAGAATAGACTTCCATGTGGGGCGTTCCGGCGGAAATTTCTTTCATATGAATTTAAGCTTTATACGCTTAGTCGAAACTAAACTCCCTAGTTAAGTCCAAACCCGTCTGTTGCGACTGTTGTTGCCTTTGATTTCTTATTGTTGCTGATTAAACCATTTATCAATTACAATTATGTGCCTCAAAGTTTAGCCTTGTACATTTCACAAACGACATCTATCGGCCAGTAATATGTATGTTTTGGTGACAGACAATTTGCAGTTCATTACAATTGAACGCTTTTTTACAAAGAAAATCCAATAACATCGAAGATAACGATCCAAGAATCACAGTTATTTTGTTTTTGTTTCCTTTTATTTGTAAACAATTGTCAATAACTTGTTATTAATTCCATTAGTGGGCCTTTCTGTTAGCATAACCTCTGAGTTTCTGCAAATCGTGTGCATGTATATATATGCTGAACAAGGGTTCCATGTTCTCGTGACATGAGTGAGGAGACACAGTTCTAATTCTGTGTATTGTCATCAAAACAATTCATAATAATGCTTCCTGTTATATTATATCTTGAAGTAATAGGCTAATTTCTCATATTTCCTGAAACATCAAGGAGTCAAAAATGTAAATAATGTCTGCAGTCACTAAAACAAAAGCAATACAAGAAGTATATTCTTCTTTTAATGTTGTGGGTATTGAGTATTAAACCCAGATAACTTCATTAAAAATAAAGTTGTTTCTCTCTTTCTGGGATTGTTTTGTCAGCACTCAGTTTTAATATATACTGTAATTTTGAAATCTGAAAAATGAAATATTAATAGATAATAATAACAATAATAGTGAAATAACTGATAATGATAATGATATCCTATTTTTAATTACAATTAAAATATTGAAGTCTGACAATTGTGATGGTCTAGAAACCTTGCAAAATAGCATTTTACAAATATAATTTATTCACATTCACACCACAGCATTGACACTCTGGGAATTTGTCTGATTCTTAATATTGTACGGCATTTACTGTTTAAAGTAATAGAAGAACACAAAAGTGTAAAGGCCCATTTACACGACAAAATTTTTGGCACGGCTCGGGTAAAAATGGCATGCATACCGAAAAAATGGTTCGGCACAGATAAATTTTGTTGTGTACAGTCACCTCTCTCTAAGACGGACACCGTCGGGACCGGCCCCAACTGTCCGTCTTAGAGAGGTGTCCACCTTATAGAGAGTCGAGGTAACGTGACACCAGAAATTTTGAGACGATGAAGCTAAACGGCTATGCACAACGAGTGCACGTCTGTTTTTAGTCGCTTACGTTAGCAAAACCTATAAAGTGGAACTAAAATAATATCAGAAATTCAACTAGTTTGTTAATAACAAACGCTAATACTGTAAGTAGAAAACTGAAATTTTGGTGCCCATATACAAGTTTAAGAAAAGAAGTAATGCGTTTTAGCGGTATTTTGGTATTCTAAAGGCGCTGACCTACTATGCTATATGTCGATAACAAGTTTTGAAGTATTATTCACTTAAAAATAACTTTTTGTGCGTGTCCGTTGGCGGTTTCATAGTGTCCGTTGTCCGTCTTAGAGAGGTGTCCGTCTTACAGAGAGTTTTCTTACAGTAAAATGACTGAAAAACGACAGGGACCATAACCAGGTGTCCGTCTTATGGAGGTGTCCGTCTTATAGAGGTGTCCGTTAAGAGAGAGTTGACTGTAAACGACTTTGCCTTACCCGTGCCAAACCAAAGTTTTACGTGTGCGCGGACCTAGTCACGAGGTACGTAGTCTGAGCACGGATAAAATTGGTATGTGTTCCTGAAAATATAGCCCGGCTCGGACAAATTGTGTAGTGTAAACAATTAGCCATGCTGAACCTGCCGTAAATAGGGGAGGTACAAGCCATCACTGCTTCCATCTGAATAAGAACCATATACCTTCACCCTTTTCTAGTCTTCTGGGAAAAAGGCAAAAAGATGCGTGACTCATATGTGATCGACGTTTAAACGAAACAGTAGCATGCGCACTAAGGCAGAATTGCGTACACTGGCCAAGGTGTTTAGCCTTTTACCCACACCAAAACATGATTTAACGCAGTTTAGCACGGTAGAAAAAAGGAAGTATAAACAGGGTATCAATTTTTTCCGAGCTGAGCTACAGATGAGCTACAAATGAGTTTAAAGATTGATTCTGTTGACAATTTGATTAATCAGATGAAATGGATTTGGTAATCCACAAACACAGTTTCGCACTTACAAAAATTGCCAGCAATGTTTGATCCAGGTTGGTCAGCAGTGGTCAACAATAATTATAGGTTGTATTTGATTAAAACTGAATGTGGTATAGAAATGAGAGTATGGAGATTGAACATTGCCAAACAGTTGCTCTTTATTTTTGTTTCACTGTGTTTGATAACTGAGCCCAGTTGATCTCACTCGTTAAATTGAGTTTTTGAAATTAGGTTGAATAACTGGTAAATAACTTCCAAAAGGGTTAATTGATATAAATCTTGATACATGTCTGCAGATTTTTCACGAGGCAGCTGAAATTAGACCTTTGAGCGTTCTGGGAAATTAACATAAGTCAGACAAATCATCGGTCAGTAAAATATCCTTTAATTTAACGATGTACCATATTTTCTCGACTTAACACCCACCTGATCTGTGAAACTGATATATGAAAATTAGCATCTCATTCTCTTTTCCTCAAATAATTTTTAAACATGTTAACATATCCAATTAGGACATCAGACCATGTAGATGTAAAGTTTTCTAGCAGTTGATGGGTAGAATCATTGTTAAATCAATGACTTTGCTGTTTCTTATTGTTGCAGAAAATGATTAAAAATATCTTTCTTGAATTTCACCAGAAAAAGGCCAAAGGACAAGAACTCCTTGATCTTGTTTTTAAGAACCTGGATTTGGTTGAAAAAGACTACTTTGGTCTTCAGTTTATGGACACACATCAAGTTTCGGTATGGAATGCTTTTTCAGAACTTGTAAAAATAATGTAGTGCACAAGGGGAGAGAAAGTCAATGTTCAAAAAGAGATATGAAATCCTCATGAATTAAGTTGAAACAAAGTAGCAGTTTTCATGGACATAGTGTAGGGAGTTAATATTTCTCAGTAAAATGGAGTGACAGCACTAGGTGTGTGTTTGAAGTTCTAATACGTACCTGCTTACTGCTCCTTACGACCGGGGTCCTTATTGAAGGGGTGGACAAGGATTTAGAGTACTTAAAGTAATATTCATGTATTTTGCATTGTTTTAATCACAATATATTTACAAATGCAAACAAATGTTGTTGTTTTTTTTCCTGCAGCACTGGTTAAATCCTCTGAAGAAAATCAAAAAACAAGTCAGAAGTAAGAAATTATACCTTACAGGTTTTACCTCCCGTGTTTTCCAGTTAGAACCAGTTAAAAATAACAAAACTTTTATTGAGTATAGTTAATGTTGTGGTAGTTGTTTATTGCACAGTTTTTTGCATTTTCATAAAATCCTGATAATAAATTCCCCTCCCCTTGTCGGTCTGCCCCCAAAATGAGCTCCCCCACCAAAAAAGAGTACTTTGAGCTAATGTATGCCCAAAGCTTATTTACTGGAATTTTACAGTATGTAATCATAATCACCATGTTAGTAAGTTACTTGACAGTTTTTAATGTTCTTTATTGCTAGTGACTACCGGTAACTAAACTGTAGTCTATGATAAAATTTTATAATTTTAATGAATTTGTGTTTTCAGTTGGTCCACCTTTTACATTGCACTTCAGAGTAAGGTTCTATGCTGCTGAACCACAAGACCTGACTGAAGAACTTACCAGGTAAAAGTAAATGTCAATTTTTAGCATAATTGATTATTAAGTTGAGAAAATGTACCTTGCATCATTGCACAATGCTAGTAAACACAACAAGGAGGTGCATAAACCTTTAAACTGGTCATCAATTGCATTTTTAAAGCTTTTTTACCTGAAATAATTATTGCCAGAAAATATCCATACTCCTTCCATGATTTCCATGGAAGGTTTCTTTGGTCTGATCCTCCAATCACACTGGAAATTTGTTTTGCTTCACAGTTACCTTTAAAAACTTTTTATTCACTTTTAAATCAGTAAGCTCTTTAAACCCCCTTCCTCTTGGAATTTTAGATGACCCTCCTTGAAGTGGGTACTTATGGATATTTCCTAGAACTGCACATTTTGTTTTAATTTTCATTTTTTGATTCTCCTTTTAATGTTTACATTGGATGTGTTGAAAAAGGTTATAATTTATATTATATTATAACATGTAGAACATACTTTTTATTAATTAATTGTTGACTTTGTACTTTGTAGATATCATTTCTTTCTTCAAATCAAGCAAGATATATCCAAAGGAAAGTAAGTAAAAATAATTCAAGATGCTTGTTTTTAAATGGGCTTGCGGAAGAAAATTTAGTGGTGAAGAATAAATGATAGAGTGTTTTTGTCTTGGAAATTTGATGTTCTCAAAACTAGCATAAATGCTCTTACTATTGTTCAAATACAAGCTAAGCAAAGTATGATAAAAGTTATGTGACATATTTTTTTCCAGGCTTGAAGTTCCACTTAAGATTGGTGTGGACTTAACTGGGTACAGTTTGCAATGTAAGTTGCCAAGGAACCAGATTATGAAGTAATTATGACAACAAAATATGCAAATGCATAAATGTAAATATACGGTACTGAATGACCCATCACTAAGAAAATAATTTATAGAATGGTGCTTATTAGAGCCTTGAGATGTTGGATGTTATATATCACATACTTAAAACAGTGTTTAATTGCATTTCCAAACACTGAGAAGAGAGTTGAAATACAATTTTCAGCTCTGTATTTTGGAGGAAGTTTGAAGTGTTTGGAAGTGTGGTGAAGCGCTCTCACAAGTGTTTGAAATATTTTCCTCATCTGAAATGAAACTTCAGAGAAAACAGAGAAAAATAATTATAAAAATCTAAATGCTAAGTTAGGTCAGATATCCAAACCACTGTTAGGGTAATGATTTCCTTTATTGATCGTGATCTGTTGGTCCGGGGGGTTTTTGGGGGGCCCGCCCAATGAGTTTGAAAAGTGATAATTAATGAGCATGTAATACATGACCAGGTTCACATAGAAGTCATAAACGTAAATTAATTAAAAAAAGATTAACAGAGGAAACTATTTGAAATACATGTTTTCCAGTGTATTTTGTCCAAACTTGGTCAATTTTGAGGCCAAGGGAGAAATTGTTTATTCAACATGTTTTTTTAGGTTGAATCGGCAAAGCTCTAATATTTTAATCCATTTTTGGGGGGGTTGAAAAGAGTTACCTTAACACAAAATTGGCAATCTACAAGATTCAATTTTTTTTTAGGTTGACATCCCTGCTTGTAGAGTGTTAGATATTACATATTGTAGTCTAAGGAATGTTGATTGGTGACATGTATTTGATGTGTTTATTGATGCTCTCCCATGCAGCTCACCTTGGAGATTTTGATCCTGAACTCCATGAACACTCAACAGAATACATAACAGAATTCAAGTTTATTCCTAATCAGGTATGTACACTGAAATTGTTGAATTTTATTTATTTAATGAAACAGTCGATTGACAAGGTCTGCATCTGACTTACTTTTTAATTTTTCTTTTCTTATTTTAGACCAAAGAGCTGGAAAAAGAAATATGGAAGAAACACAGAGCTCTTATGTAAGTCAAGTGTTACACCTGAAACTCTACTCAACTTTTGTCAAGTTACAGTATGTCTTACTGAGATGTTCACAACAAAAAGCTAATTTTAAGCCAAGTTGAGCCTTTTATATAATAGTTTGTCACGTGTTATTTTTGAAGTTGATCTAACAGGCATTTGATAATTCTGATTGTAGTGGCTTAAACCCAGCTGAGTGTGAGGTTAACTTTCTCAAGACTGTGAAGAACATGGATTTTTATGGCATTGACCTCCATTCTGTTATGGTAAGCTATCTGCCAGGCACCACTGCATGATTACAATATGTAGGAGAGAGTTACTGGTATCTTCTAAAGATTGAAATATCTTGTATAGAAAATCAAAATATACTTTTTTAGAATAAAAACCATATTTTAATAATTATACAAAATTTGATTGGAGCACCTTCATAAAGTGTTTGCACGAAAAGCAGCTAACTTCTATTAAGTGGCCACTTACCATTTCCCCAAGGGTAGCCACTTAATAGGGGTTCGGCTGTACATATGCTTATCAATCTTACAATCGACATTCTTTTCAGGGAGAAAATAAAGTGGAGTGTCAGCTAGGTCTGACTCCTCGTGGTGTTCTGTTTGTCAAAGACAAGGAGAAAAGAAACCTTTTTGCTTGGTAAGTGCGGAAATAAAAACACTACAAGTACACTTGAGAAAATAGCGGTATTAGTTGAAACATGGTGTATGATAAGATTAAGCTAAAATGTTCTATTTGTTCTCAATCCTTTAGGCACAAGATAACCAAAATATCATTTAAGAAAAGCAGGTTTCTTTTGGACTTCCAAGAGGTATGAGTTTGTAAAAATTGTGTTGGAAAAGTTTACAATTTGGTGAAACCCAAGTTTATAACTGTGACAGTGACTAAATAAAAAGTCACAAAAAGAGCATAATAAAAAAGTTCCCTTCTCAGGTAGCCTGCATAGCAAATGCTCTTGTACAGATAAAGAGTTTTTCACATTTTGGTAATGGAAAAGTTGGGGTAAGGGGAAAATAATAATAATGAATAAAAACAGGACTATTCTTTTTGCCCTCATCTGAATTTTTGCATGCCCAAAATTTATGCAGGAACTCTTGCTATGTAGGCTACTTCTCAAGCAGTTTTTGACAAAAGACACGCTTCTTATTCACAAGTTAGAATACATAGAAAGATAACATTTCGTCTAACATGGCCTTGAAGGGCAGGGTTGGTTTTCTTTCTCATCATATATTTATCAAAAGCAGGGTTATTTTTTATTTATACCAGCTGTAATTTATTGCAATTAACACGAATACTGAAGTGGAGTTTTCGCTATTTACACACTATTTCCTAACTCCATGCACGCTTTGCGGACCTATTTTCTCACAGGATCGAAGACACACAGAAAGCTTTACATACACCTGTCCTAGCTCCCATGATGCTAAGCACCTTTGGAAGAGTGCAATTGAACACCACACATTCTTCAGGTAATAGCTGTTTGTTCTTTGTGACAACTTTAATACATTCTTGGACACAATTCCAATTTACTCAGTGGAATATTACTTTTTTTACGATGCCCCCCTCCTCTTACCGGAAAAAAAAAAATGTAAACAAACGCCAAATATTTCTTGACTCTGAAAAAGACGAATACCCAAACGCAAAGGAATAACTTGTTTTACCTGTAAATTTATTGTGTGTATCAAAAAGCAGACGTAGTACTTTTAACTAAAATGAGATAATTTTGACTGTACAGGGCTTGTTGAAAATTGCCTTGGCAGAAAACAGTCTTTCAGTCACAAAAGTTTGATCTCGCAAAGCAACCAAAAAATCGCCAAATTAAACTCCCACAAAATTTTGTGCTACATGGTATGTCTGAGTTGTATTCTTTTGCATTGTTTTAAGTTTTCCTTCAAATTAAATACAGTAGAACCCCGGTAACTTGAACTCTGAAGGGAAACGAAAAACAGTTCGAGTTAGCGGGGTTTCGAGTTATCAGGGTCGATTGAATATTTAACTTGCCAAGTTAATAATTGATAGTTAACTGATTTTTCAGCACTTCAGTATATGGTACCGTGCAAATTGAACTTATCTAGTCAGAAACTCTAACATGACCATACATTCTAATGATAAGAGTGTAAAATGGCTGTCAAATACTTGATCTGTTCGTTGCTCTAATCAATGGGCAAGTTGCAAGAACCGGAATTCGAGTTTTCGGGGTAAATTTGACCCAAATTTTGTTCAAGGGAAACGAAATTTAGTTCAAGTTAGCGGGGTTTTCAAGTTATCCGAGTTCGAGTTAACCGAGTAAAAATGACTGAAAAGTGGGAGTCAAGTCCAAGGGAAATGGAAGTTCGTTTGAGTTAGCAGGGTTGTTCAAGTTATCCGAGTTCGAGTTACCGGGGTTCTACTGTAGCTCACTAAATTAGAAAAAAATCAAAAGTTTGAAGATAAACAAACTATTCCTTAAGAGTTATGAACTTGAAATCAGATTTAAGATGTTCCATGGCTGTAAAAGACCCATCATCTGTTGTTGCTAAGATATATTACTAAGAACTATGAAAGAATGTCTGTAAAGAACTGATAAAAACAACTGTTTCTAAGCAGGGATTTGTGCTTTGTCTGTAGTTTTAAGGTTGCTGATTGATTGTTACAGAAAGCGGGAGTTATTATCTACACACTAAGAGTAGTCGTGTGTGTTATTATATCTTCCATTTATAACTCTACCAAGTGGATATTTCGCTTCTTATTCTATTCTTACAGAAAACTGAAACCTAATAATGGGTAAATAGATACAGGTGAAGCTGAGAGTTAGAGGTCGTTGACTTGTGCTGGTAAATGATTAATTAATTCGATTTTGCCGTGCTTTTTAAAACGAACCTAACAATCTGTTTGACCTTCGCCACAGACTTGTGAAACCAACCAGCAAGCCAACAAGAACAGCGAGTTTCTTGAGGTTTGGCTCTCGTTACAGATTCAGGTTTGTGCTAGATTTGCACTGACGTTTGTTATTTGTGTGTAAAATAGTTGCATTGTTTGTATTAGCGTTACAGTGTTTGTAGCATTGTAGCCGTGTTTGTACTAGCTTTACAGTGTTAATAAGTGCATAAGCGTAACAGTGTTTGCATAAGCGTTGTAGTGTTTGTACTAGCGTTACAGTGTTTTTATTAGCGTCACAGCGTCTGTAATTAGCGTTACAGCTTTTGCAATAGCGTTACAGTGTTTGTATTAGCGTTACAGTATTTGTACTAACGTATAATTGTCCGTTCAATCGAATCTCCACCTAAAGCCACTTCTTTCCCGACGATAGGGTATTTTTCTTCCCAGCCATTCACCCATTCATTCACTTTACCCTTAACCTCGTAGTATTTTAAATGACTTTTTGCAAACTTGTATGCACCTGCGACTAAACTTGCGTCTCCGTTTGGCCACCCAACGCTAGTCTGTACGCAAGTTGAACTTGCGACTACTTGCATCCACTTGCGTTACCGTTTGGCCAGTGCTTTATTTAAATCTCCATTTAACGGCCACCTTTTTTAAAAACACTGTAACCACTAATACAAACACTTTTAACGCTAACCTCTTCACGGCGGTTAGTTAATTTTGCCCCAGGATGGACGTTGCATGTTGATAGGTTCAACAGATAGTTAGAGAAAGAGGAAATGGCTGACAAGTTGTTTGTGTTGTTTTACAGCGGAAGAACAGAAGTCCAAGCGCAAAGAGATGCAAGAATGAGCGCCAGGAAATCCCTCAAGATCCAGAGGTAACCTTAAGGAGCAGCTTAAATTAGCGCCGCGCCAGTTTCGTCTTGTTATATTGCTTTAAACTTGTATCGAGGACTGGGGAAAGTTTCTTTGCTTTTATCAAACGGACTTGTGTGAAATTCAAGACTGAAAGTGGCGCATTCAAATAGCCGTCACTTAAAGTAACACTGGCAGAGTGAAATATTTAGTCGAAGTGAAACAAGTGCTTTTTTGGTAAATGTTCTTCAAAGGACACTGTCACATTTTTATTTTAAAAAGTAAAGAGCCTGAAGATAATAGAAACTACGAATAGTGCTTCAATTTTATTTAAAATCACCATACAAGCGTACTGAATCGATATACAAGTGATATTATTGTGATGTCATCAGGAACTTTAGATCTCAACTTGAAAAAGTTTTGTCATTGTGGACTGGAAAAACACCTAGAAATGATTATGGCTCCCTTCTTCCTTCAACAACAATTATATCTCCATCTTGATGTACTACATGTAGGTGCATTTCGAGTACGAAGGGAACTGTTCGCCAATTTCAGTACTTTTTGCCGAAAAGCATTACATTGTGTAAAATCCTTGTGGCAGTGTCCCTTTCAAAGGCTCCAGAGAGTACGTTACTGCCAATGTCCAATTTACAAATAGCACAACGACATTGCGGGCTCAGTCAGTTGTTGTAAAATAGTACTTAATCCTTCTCGGTCTTCTTCTAACATTAGATGCTGTGGCTGTTTTTGTTTTTTGCTTTCCTTGAGCCAGTAATTGCCCTTTTTAAGGTCGTGTTGTTCCTAGGTAAGGCGCTTGACGCCTTTTACGACACGACTGTGTTGTTTCTATTTTTTGTTAACAGTCGAAAAGTTTCTAAACTTGTGCTAATTGAGCGCCATTGTTTGAGGCAGCGTGCGGAAAGGTGTGAAAAGCCTGTTGTTTTTAATAGAAAAGGTGTTAAGGTGCAGTAGTGTTTTAACAGGTGGATAACAAGATGTTTGTCCATATTACTAAGGCTTGTTAAAAATTCAACTTATTTACATGAATTTCTCTTTCAGGGCAACAAGCGAACGATTCTCAAGAAGACCCACAGTCGGTAAGTTACTGCTAACCCGTCCAAGTCGCTTTTTTTGTTAAAAGTTAGTTACACCCTGTACAGCTGAGGGATAAAACTTGTAAGCTGCGTCACTAGCGAGCTCAGTCAGGCTGTTTTTTAAGCTGTTAGTAGCCATAAATTATCATAGTATTGTTTCTAAGAATCATGCCAGACTTACATGGCTGTGAAATTGCCTCAAACACAATTTAGTAATCGATAAGCTGGGAGACAAACTAGCAATTGCTTCGTTGATGTTGTTATTATTTCAGATTAATCAAACAATATTTGTTTGTCTTCCCATCAAAATGTTCAGTATTCCATTAGCATTGCCATTTTACATTTAGCACCAATAATTTCTTGAAATTTTACTTCAACAGCTTAAGTACATTTGTTCATTGATCGCGTCAACATCTTCACGTGAATTCAAGTCCATTTGATTTTAAAAACAAACAGATCACTTAATATGTAGTGGCTTCTGGTTGTGGTTGATATTTATCATATCTGCCTTCTTAATCGTCACCAAGGAAAAATGCGACACGTGTAAAATCTTCTTAGAAACTTACACGAAACATTCGGTTACAATTTAAATTGAGCTGCGGCAGCAATAAAGAGACCGCCAGCAGGTAAATCATTGCCCTCTTGCCAATATATGCTAGATTCTTAAAGAATTGAAGCAAACGTCTATCGAGACAAACTTTAAGCAATATTTCACGGATTCATTATATGTTTTGTTTGCACTTTGTAGTTGCTCTTTGAAAGTTTTTACAGTTTCATAATTCCGCTGGTTCTATCATTAAATTGGCACCTATTCAATCTGCTAAACAGTGCTAAGCCAAGACAATTCTTTGCATGCTGTTGAGTTACTATGCAACCTAACGTCTTTGAAATGGACTAAAATGCATTCATTTTTAACGCACCAGCAGCGGATTTTCAAAAAGTGATCTTGCGTCTAGGTTTTTGAGACAGTTTAAAACGTAAGAGTACATGGAGCAACAAACAACTATCGAATCATTTTGTCGCCAGTTGAAGACAGTTTCGGTTTTTCTGATGCCCAGTTCATGTAATACTCCTGAAAAGAACAACTTGGAGGAAAAAACACACGCTGTTTCAGGTATAGAGGTTAAGCCTCATCACCAAAACAGGCGTAAAAAAAAATTCATTTACGTAGGGATCTTTTCTTCTTTGTGCTGAATGCGCGCGTCTTTTTGGCAATTTGTCATCGAAAAAAGTCTTTTAGTTTGCAAGACAGCTTGAGGCATGCTTTATTCATGCGGTACATTTTGCAATTACAATTAAATTGTTACGCAAGACAAGATTTTGTCCGGTCTCGTATCCACATCATTTATTGCAATAAAAGCTACACGCTGCGGGTATTTTAAGCATCTCAAGTTGAACTTTGCGATCGATAGAGAAATTGTATTGGGTACAAAATAATGCTAAATTTTCCAATAACAACAGGCAATGACAATCGAACGGTGCTGTTGAAGTAGTATCCTGCCTTATAAGATTTCTATTGTGAGATTACTCACTCCCCAAGGCAAGTCTTGAGGCAGCAGGAAACATTTTTATGCAGCTTTTAGACGCAATACATCTTTGAAGAACCTGTCTTTCACACAACTTGAAGTTTTTTTCTCTTGATTTCGCATCTTAGATAGCCAAGACAGGTTGTATGCTGAACTCCGGAAATATAAGAGAATTCTGTTTTGTTGTAGGTTTTATTCGCGTTGGTTCTCGGGTGTGGGGTAAGGCGTTGAATGGCGACTTTTACAAAGGAGTGGTGACTGGATTGGGTGAAATGTTACACATCAAGTTTGATAATGGAGACACTATTGCGCATGACAGGAATGACACTGAGTGTGTTGTGTTTGATCAAGTGCCAGAGATTAGCGACTTGGAAGTTGGTAAGAGCGCTTAAACCATGTTATCCGGCTAGTGAGTTAGAGATGCAAAGTAACAGTTAAAACAAGATGCGTTACAAGTGTGGACGAGTGGAACGCAAGATTGAAACTGTGATCAAAGCGTGGTCTGCGAGCAGGTTTTCCGCCATCCGGGTTGTTCCTCTCCATTTTCCCAACAGAAAGTTTCCTCTCAGGCCTGTTAAGGCGATGCTGTGCCTGAGAAGAAAGTTTTATTGCTCAGTACCAAACTGAAGGAAATTTGCTATCTGAGTGAAGCAAGTCTGTTTGAAAGGGTACAGTCTTACTTCTAAATCGACTCAAATAATTTCTGGGAGCGGGCATTACCGCCCCCCCCTCTTTTTTTTTTTTAGCAACCTAACGAACTCTGTACTATAGCAATTTGTTTGAACCCAGGAGTATTAGTAGGTTGTATAATGTGATCGTCTGGTATGGGCAAGTGTTGTTCTGAAAAGAACTGTTGTTGGTGACTGAAGTTTCAACTTGAAGAACCCGAGCGGAAGTCATCTTCAGCCTCGCGCAATGTTTGTTGTCAGTTTTTTGGCTCCACTACCAGACCTCTGCAAGGGAATACAAACCTTGCCTCCTGGAGGCTGAAAGCCAGCTACTTAGCAGTCATTACTAACGTGAATTGTCGCTATTTTCTCCAGGGAGTCGAGTAATTGCTCATTGGCCGAGTCTTCCCGCCAAGCTGTCAGGTAAAGTGATTGGCATTGAGCATGGCAAGTACTATGTGGAGTATGATGATGGAGATAAACATCAAAACACCATTGATCAGCTCAGGATTCTTAAACCGCCATTGTATTTCGGTAAGCAGATCAACGTAAAATAAATCAAGTGCAGGATACATGTCTATCTCGTGTGTGTAATGTACAATATGTGTTTCCCCGGCCCTGTTGCAACACAATATAAGAGCAACAGACGTACGTAGGTAAAGTTAAGTCTGCGTTCGGGCCAGTAGAGGCCCATCAAGTCGGAGGTTATCCCGGTTTTCGTAGCATTAAGCAAGTGAGAGTATTTCTACTCTCCCCTGGATGGGATGCTAGTCCATTGCAGGGTAACACCCCAGCATACATTGTCATACATAAATTCGCCGGTACCCATTTATACACCTGGTTTGAGAAAGGCACTGAGAGTACAGTGTCTTAAACACAACCCTTAAAAAGAATGAAGCTTTTAAGTAACGGTTTGAAATGATGGAACATCACAAAAGAAACTATAGGAAACCTCACAGGAGGATGGGTGCAGGTTAGAACTGAACAAATTAGAAAAATAGTAACTTCTGTCAAATTTAGTTCAGAAGTTTGAGATTACGGTCTTAAACAGTAAGAAATACTGTTCACTGGTGATATAGCTGATATTACTTCAAGAAAATTTAATGCTGTGATAAAGATTAAGTCAAGGATATAACATGCGTATCAAGCCCTTGTAACCTGTGGTTTTAAGTTATTCCATGTACTAATTCTTTCAGACAGTTCATTGTGTAGTAGACAAAAACATTGTTTAGCAAGTCTAATTTAAAGATGTCCCGCTGTGTGAAGCTGTATTTTCAAGCATTTTAGTTTTTTTGTCAAGTAACAACTTTCAAGTAAATAATAACTTTTGAGGCTGAACAGTTTTCATTTCGACGCGACTGCCTTTCCGGTTTTATACAAATTCATCTGACAACTCTTCCGCTTTTGAAAACTTGTTATATTTTTTATGCGACGGTTGACAATTTTCTGCCCGCGTTGTGGAGAAACTTTTCATCAAATGTTTTTGAGGTTGAAGGTAAGGGCTAGCTATTCAAGTTTGTCAGCTAGAGTGACATGTTGAAATTAAGCTAATTTATCAGCCAATGATTGAGTTTTTCTGATTCCTGTGTAGAAAGTGAATCTTTTAAGAAGTAATGAGTCTTTTAAGAAGTAATGAGAAAGCGTCTTAAAAACTGTTCAGTGGTGTTTATAAATTAACTTGTTCAAGACTAGGTCAAACACGAGGTTAGTTCTAACAAAACACATCGCTGGCTTAACCAGCCTGCCCAAATGTGGCTTCACTCCAAACATAAGTGTTACCTGTGAGTTGAATATTTCAAGAATTTTCCTTGGCGTTGTAAATTATTCATATTTTCCCTCAGGGGTTTCGCGTTCAAATGTCCTTACATTATTGTTGCGTAGCACTAGAAACTAGTTTTGTGTTACATATACACTTTTACATGAATTGCGTTATGAAGAGCCGTGGACTATGTAGATATAACCTTGATGTTGTTTGTAGTCGTCATCTTATAGATTTTAATAGGCAGTAGGTCTGTAATAACAGAGTCGATCTGCCAGAATAGATTTTTCTTTAATTGAATCGTGGAAGGTTCTTGAACGTACCAAGCGTTCTTTGGTGTTTACGTTATGTCATGTTGTCAATTCAAATTTGGCAAAATAAAAGCTTGATTAGGGGCGCGTTTCTTTTTAGTACACAAGGCGGCCGCAGTCAAATACTACAAGTGGACATTTTAATTGTCATCCTGTTTTCAAGAAAAAACGGAAAACCCGTGATTATTTGTCCGCCCTTCATCAAATACTCAGACATGACGGTTTCATCTTGTAAGAAAGTCGATTTCGGGCGCCCTTTTCGACACTTCATAAAAGGTTTGTAAAGATGTTCATGTATTCTTCCCCTGCTGAATATTTCGCTTTTCGTTGGACATGGCCATTTACAGTGTATTAGATATAAAGTAAACGAACTTTAGTATTTGCAGCCGGGTAAGACGGGTAAACCTTGTGCAGTGTTTTTAGTCAAAGATCCATTTGAATTAAATACTGCGATGAGATTTCAGTAGGAAAAGGTTGAATTTTAAAAGAATGCTCATCTTTACAATTTACGCCAATCGTGATGCCGCGAAGCAGTTGACATAGGGTGGATTTACTTGCAACATATGCGTATAATCGTCGCATTTGCCTGTTGAAATTTTTTACTGTTTTTTTTTTCTCGAAAACAATAAAGAATTTCAACGGGCAAATGCGACGGCTAAAAATATATTGCAAGTAAATACGCCCATAGATTATTCGAAACGATCCTGTTTATGGTTTCTGTAAAATAATTTCGACTTCGCTACCTAAAGTTATCAAACGGACTTAAGAAATAATTGCGCCGTTTTAACGTGCTGAGTTTTTTTTATGTATTTCAAGCTTTATTTGTCCTGTTTCGCCTACTTCTGTTTTTTTATCCCAACATATCAATTACATACTATCATAACGTAGTAAATATTATCATAGTAGAGAATATTTTTTAATTTTAACAAGTTATTTTGAAGAGGACAGTATATTTGTAAATTACGCGTTAGGAATATATGCAGTTATGGAGCCAGAACATTCCGGAATTAAAACAATATGGATAATTAATTTATTCAAGTACCATTTTTTTCAGACATTTTAAAACATTCAATTCCATGCCTAGAAACATCTTAAAAACTGTATTTTAATTTATTACATTTTGCGGTTTGAATGCTGCCCGCAGTTATAAACGATGCACATGCGTGAATTAGCCCGCCAAGGAGAACAGACAATATCAGTATCTGTCTTATTAACCAGACGCGAGGGCCACACCGAGGGAATATCGGCCCTAGGTGTTATTAGCACAAATCGAACGCAGTAAGGTCCGTACAGAAAAGATTGAAGGCATATGGTTGACAAGAAATTTATCACACGAGTGAACATTTAAAAAGGGAGCTGTAGAAACTTACCCAGTCCAATACTTGAAATATTGGACTGGCAATACAGCATTCTGATTGGTTGATTTTAGTTATTGACCCTTTCAGCTGTATTTGTCGTGTAATAAGTTGTGTTGTACGGACCTGAAGCTAGTTTTCTGCATAGTAGCAGCTGAAAATACAAAATGTTTTGTTTAAAATTTCTTGTTCCTAACTCGTGTTAAAATCCTGAGAGACGGCTGCTATTTGACTATACAGTGAAATGATTGAACGCTTTTTATGTGGTTTCAAAATGTCTAAACCAGTTTTTTTTCTTTAAAGGGCCTGGAGCCAGAACGCGTCGAGGAGTTAGAAAAGCAGAATCAATGAAAGTCACGAGTCTCACAGGAAGAGCTGTGATAACCACGGAACTTCCCCCGAGATCCAACTCAAACGGCCATATTAAACCTGACGAGCGGGCATCATCCTCACAAGTTGATGGTGCTACGTCAATGCCATCTACGTCAGAGTTTACGAAGATGAACGACAAGCCTTCGGACTCACTCGGAGCTTCAAATGGGCCAATTAAAAGCGTTGAGAAGAAAACGAGCGTTTCCGGCGGCCTTCCCGATGATCGACCTAGGAATATTCCCTCGAGATCAGCTTCGCTTCCTGCTAATGTTCGAGCTCCACGTGCAGGCGCCAATGCAAAAGATGGCGCCTCATCTTCTCCGTCTGCTTCTCCAAGAACAGACAAGAAAGCCGCTCGTAACAAGTCATTCGCTGGCATGACTAAAACGTCCCAAGCCAAGAAACCTCCACTTGACATTTTCTCATTGCCTGAAACGGACGTTGATTCAGGAATCTCGGTAGCTTGTGAAAGACCAACATCAGGAAGAGCTTCCAAACGAAATCTTCGAATTATGGATCTGATGAAGAACTCAAAAGAACCAGAAAACAAAACACAACAACCAAAAAACGACAAAACGCGCGTCCAATCAAAGAGCAAGAAAACATCCGGGAAAGTTAAGTCTGCGAGTCCCACTCCCGCTCGTCCAGACATCCAGGTTCCTCCCAATGCACCTTACGCACCAAATTTCTTGGAAACAGATCTTGATGATAATTCAGGGAAACAAGGCAATTATCTTGTGGACGCCCAGCGAAGTTTTCACGTGTTTATCCCAAATGATAGAAACAAGTGGGACCACAAAAAGCGTTTTACGTACCTAGATGGCATCTCTGCTTCAGATGAAAAATTGCTTCGAGGAAAAGAAGTCTCAACGCGCAAAAGGTTTGAATTTGTTTCCGATTTGTTGTTGTTTGTGATTGAAATAGAAGTTCTCATAGCCTGTTGTTCTGCGTTTCTTTTGTTTTGTTATGAGAACTTGATGGCAGATCAAAGCAATATTCTGATTGTCTTGTTGGCTTTCTGCTCGATAATGTTTTGATGTTGTAAGGGGAAATAATGTTTTCATCAGTCTAGTAAAGTTAAAGGAGTTATCTTATGGATGATGCAGCTTGAAAAATTGTCGCTATTTTTTTTCCTCAAGTTAGTGTCCTTGTAGTTTCTGTTTTCTTACTACGTCTCAGGTACTTATCTACTTTGTTTAAGTTTTTCATAGCTTTTAACGTAACTCTTTGTTTTCCTCTTTTTAAATATTCAGGAGGCGAACTTCACTGCCAGATTTGCGTACCTTTTTTAATCAAAAACAAGAAGATAATAACTTACAAGGGTAAGTGTGTTTGCTAACTATTCAGTTAGACACGCTGATTGTCTCGCTTTGTTTAACAGAATTTACTCACATGATTGTTCCTTTCTTCAGAAATGAAAATAAATTGTCATCCAGGAGAAACAGAACTCATTCTCTGAATGACCTCGCAAAGATGTAAGTTCACGTTTTATTATTACCCCGGGATTATTACATATTTTCGAATATTTAGTACATCCCTTTTCTGTTTTTTAGCGGTAAAATGCTCACATACCGATGAAAAGTTTGTTCAACTTTCTGTTTTTGTTGCTTTCTGTTTGTTTGTTTTAAAATGGACAGTTCAACTTCTTGCCTGATTTCTGATTGTATGTATTTTATGATCTCTCGGTTCCAGGTCACCGTCCAACAACAAGCCTGCTCCACTCCACATTGACAACTTGTTCAGTGCCACAGATAATCGGGTGAGTAAATCATGCACGGCATTGCATCAAACGCTGCTGTTTTATTGGATGAAATCTGTCACGTGACAACACTACGGCTGGTCGGTGGACACGTGATCTTAATATTGACCCTTGGCTGATCCCCAGAAGCGAGTCAAACCTAACTTGTTCAAGAGGCTTCTATGCCAGGAATCAGCCTTCATGTATCGCATTCGCATTTATCTCTTGCCTTAGAAGTCTACTGCAGAGATCTCGCTTGGTCTAATTTTGTGTTTTGTTCTTTCTTCACAGTCTGACTCTCCATTGTTCTCACCCAGCATGGAACAGAGTGCTTCCAGCAATAAACTGTTACTAGTTACTGACTTGTAAGGGCAGCAACGATACGTCACGCAAGTTACTGACTTGTAACGCAGTCATGAAGTGTCACGCGAGTACTGGGCTGCACATGATGCGTCACGCAAGTAACTGACTTGTAACGGAGCCATGAAACTTCACGCAAGTCGCTGACTCGTATCTTATGCTATGACATGTCACGCAACTTATCGATTTTGACGTCATAACCATGATACGTCACAGAATTAAACACTTCATAAAAAGTCGGGAAAACGACGTTTTTAAGCATAACAAGTTCCTTTTTTATTTGTACAGTGAAATAATTGTAATTATTATTACTACTGTTATTATTAAATAATATTTACGGGAGCTGAATATCAAAACATTGATTTTCAGTACAACAATCGGTTACAATTTGCTTCCGTAATAATTTTTTAATCGTTACATATCTAATGTGTTAAGGCAGGTCCACTCCACACTATAACAAGACCCGACTGTATTTAGTATATTGTTTTTAGAGTTTTTTCTCTCGAATTCATATGTTGTTTGACTAGGAGGTATTTTAGTTGGAGGGCTTGTTATAATTTGAAATTGAATAATTTCTCGAGAATTGGTACGTCAGTATTACAATCATAATAATAAATCGAAACCAGTATAGCATTATTGAGAACAAGGTTCGTTTAATGTTTATCAATTGTAAATTTAGTTTACAATAGTGCTTACGAGTAAATAAGCAACTTTATTTCTCTCTCGAGATTAAATAATTTGAATTTATAGTTGATAATGGTACAGGCTGCTTTCTCTGAAATCACTGGAGACACGTGATTTCTTGACGCTTGCGCATTGAAACCTTTATCATAAAAGCAAATAACGAATAGGTTATTCGGCATTTAATTTTTTTTAAATCTGGTTTCCATTTGCGAATTACGTCGCTGCTGATCGCTCGCCAGCAACCTCTAGATGGAAATTAGCTTTTCAATGAAACAGACCCCTTTCGCTTCGTTTGTAACTAACCTCCAAAAAAAAGGAACTGTCAGTTTATTGTCCATTTCAGATCATGTGACATTGTCTAGAGAATCATTCCTTTATGAGGGTCTTCCAGGGGGGTCCATGTTCTCTTGGTCCCAGCAAAGGTCAGCAAAATGTTCCTTGTGTTCCCATGTTCCCTTAGTATTTCTTCGATTTTGGTGACCTTGTTCCTTAAAATATTCCTTTGGTCCCATGTTCCCAGTTTCATTTTCCTTTTGTTCCCTTGTTCCCAAAAAGTCAATGGCCATGTTCCCTTGCTCCCTGAAACCCCTGGGAGAGCCTCCTTTATCCTTCTAAAAGTGGTGCATTTATTCGCACGTCGAAATGATTAATAATTACAACTCAAGGGTAGTAGCATCACAAGGTCTGAAATGCGACAACAAACAACGAAGCTGAAGAGGTCTATTTGTTCTATGGAAATTTAATTTAGTTTCAACTTTCTCATTTATAAACTGCAATGTAATTTCAGGGGTCACTGAACTAGTAACCAAGTGGAAAATGTTTATTTTTAATCTGACTGTTGATACAGTGAGAGAACTGATTGACGATTGCAATGTGACTATGTCTGAGATATTTTTGTAAAGTAGCAACTGCGGTAGTAGTTTGTTAAATCATTTTATTACTTTCCTCAGTGAAAACTTAATGCCATGATCATTATGGTAACTAATTTATCGGTTTTTATTCAGGTAAAGGACAAAAATAAAGGCTGTTAAAACTGTGCGAAGCGAACGTGTTTGAGGACTGCTATTGAGTAACTACCCCTTCCCCTTTTTACGCCTGCTATGCAGGCTAGCTTAAGAGAAGAAAAGCGAAATATTTCACGACACAAGTTCTCTGATTTGGTCTTGCCTTGTTGCATAAGGAAGCGGGAGCCGGGTCATATTAGAGGGCAGCTCGAAAAATGGAATTAGCGCGAAAAAATGGCGAGATTTTTCGCTTGCCGTTTTTTGCGCTGCTCCTGCACTAACCGAACGCCTGGAACAGGCTACACGCTGGAGCACCCCGTCCAGTCCACGTGTAGCCGTACCTCTTTTCAACGGAGCTCGGCTGACACCGATAGTTTCATCAATTTTTTTCCAGGCATGGTCAGTAATTAAAACTTCTAGTAGAGCAGACTGCTCAGCGTCTTGCTTCATACCGGGAGCAGGAGGGCATTTTGCGGGCGCATGCGTGCAACCGCTGTACAAAGACCGCGTGATCTTGGGAATAAAAATGGCGCGGAAGATTCAAACTTTGTTTTTTGTACTGTTTATCGTCACATATTTTAATATAGACGTAAATTTCGCTGAGAAAAAGTGTTTTGTGTGTGGCAAGGCTCTTATAAAGCAGATTTTCTGGCCTGCTTCGGGATCGTTGTTGCAAATAATGGGAAAATATGTGGGACAGGTAGGAAAGCCTTCACCGACAAAAATCAAACAGGCCGTAAAAAGAGGAAAACATTTATTCGTGTGCTGGAGTGTGATATATTAGGATCAAAACTTCACATCAAATCAATTCTGTAATACAGGCAGAGTGCGAGCAATATTATAGCTTGTCGGGAGATTTTTTTCCTAAAGGGACGGCCACCAAAGAAAAGGGTTTTCCCTGAGGGGAAAGACATGTTTGGGTGTTCTGCACATGATAATACAGCTCACTGATGACTCCAAAGCAAAGCCAACTTGCCCTCGACTTGCAAACAGGGTTTCCTGGAACAAGAACTGCAGTTCTTTAAATCACATTTAGGCGACACAGAAGTTAAACGAGTCGTTATAACAGAACGAACATCAATCTTAAAGAAACAAACGTTGAATGAAAATTTGAAAATAACATTGTTTATAGTTAAAAATTATTTCTTAAGACATTTTATGCAGCAGTTATTAGAACGTTTCTGAAAAATATATATATCGCTTGTTCGTTTCATGCTATTTTTTGACTGGTGATCAAGGCTAGATTTTGATAAAGGAGCCAAAAATGTACTAATTAACATAGTAAAATGTAAACAAATAGTCTACCAGCAAAGAATTACCATAACACTTTAAAATTTAGACCGATCTCAGTAATTCTTTTCTTGTTCGACGGAATAATTGTGGTACATCGAAATGTGAAGTTATTTTGACCAATGCTTAAGTTTAAGGAAATAATCACTAACGATAGTTTCTCTGTTAGAATAAACCAGCGAGAACGTACGTTAAAGAAAGCTTAAAATTACCACAATAGACTATTTTTTAACGCTACCTTCGCAGCATTAGACGATAGTTCAAGTACTTCAGGCTCCATATATCATCGGTAGACGCTGGAGATCAAGGTTAGATTTTGAGATTTTTGCATCGTGAGAACGATGAAATTGCAGTTTTATGAAAAATCTGAACAAAATCATGACCATTCGCTCAAACCCGGGATACTTGATTATAACATCGTATAGTTAAAACTGCTGTTTTATATTTTAATACTAAGTAGCCGTAGCGCTTTGTCCGTTTAGATCTCCTAGCTATTAAAAACATGGGCAAGGTATTTAGGTTCTCGACATTCGGTCGCCATTTTGTCCACGCGCAATGTTTAATACACATAGCCAAAGTCGATCAGATAAACGGCACGCCGACACCAAAGTATGCTTGTTGTTGTCAGAAGATAAAGCAAGGACTCTTAGTATCGTATACAGCAAATAAAACTTAAAACACCTTTCATTTTGAGCTGAAAATTAGGCCATAAATTGTGAAAAATATGTAAACAATCGATAGCAGAACTTCTCTGTCGTGCGCACTAGCCCATATCGACGCATGCGCACGCAAAATGCCCTCCTGCTCATACCGGGTGTGTTTGACAAGTACCTTTCAAATGGAGTGCTACCCCTTGGGAACGAGATGGTACCCTCGTAGTGTTGGATTGTGAAAAGCTTGTCATAATTATTCAAGGATAGAAAAACGTCGTTTTGGAAGCTTACTGTAAACTAATATTGAAACATGGAGTCGATAAAGAAGACAGTTTATTTTGAAACAATTGCTACCAGCAATACACTGAACAGCCTCACTTCATTTACACGGACCAATCAATATTTTCGAGTGGTATAAGGTAGCCGGGCGGAGTTAGATTGAGGACGAGAGACGACTCACATTCCAGGCTAAGGTTTCTCGTTTTATTCCAAACAGCTCGGCATACTGTAAAGTGCAAAACAGTCTTCGTTTGGACAAACGCTGCGTCCCAAAAAGATCGAGAACGGGCACGCTTCCTTTGCAACACTGTGCGCTTCCCGCCTCGCGTTTACTTTGCGCGTTTGAGAAAAGACTGTTTTGCAATCTGCTCTAGCTTGCGAATACAGCGGCCTCTCATCGCTCCCGGCCGGTTTGGCGTTTCGGTTTGCTCTGGAGGACTTTCTTTGCGTTCTTCAAGCTTCGCAGGAATGCTTTTATTGTCCAACCCTTTCCCTTTAAACCGTTAATATGTTATGGTCCATCGTTTAATAGGAACTGCTATAGAACATGCCAGTTGTGGTTGTTAATATAAACAACACCTGAAACAACCATGGAGAAAATGCCGCTAACTATGGTCTGTGCGTCAATATTCCAGCGAATTATTATACTGCATTATTTTTTCTTTTTGGTTCGTTTTCTGGATTTTGTTTAACGATTACATGTACATGTAAGTGGGGGTTAAAAGTCCAGTTCTTATTCCCATTACAAACTTGGTTAACCTTAGAACGATCAGAATCAATTTTGTCCTCATAACAATTCATAAAATTGTCTTGATATTAAACAAATTCACTCAACTAATACTAGAAAAGAATAGAGACCAGTAGAAAGAACCTGTTTATCAACAATGGGGCTTACAGGGTTTGAAAGTCAGGACAAATTCTGTTTTTTATCTGGTCCAAAATTTTACATTTCCGTACATTTCTGTACATGAATAGAGGAACTTGATAGGGTCATGGAATTGTCAACTCTTATTCTGGACAACAATTTACAAGTGCTTTATAGGTAGAAAGCCTTCTAAAGCATACAGAATAAATTACTATAATTTCTATTGGCAGCTAAAGTTTATTTACAATGGTTTGAGAGCAGAGTATCTATTTCAATCAATGTAAAACTAAAAGACTACAAGCTACAGTATGTGAAATATCTCTTTGATTGTCTGTCACAAATGCTTTTTGTGAATGAATTACAATCACCGTCAAAATTGATCAGAAAAAACTACACAAAACAAACTAAAACTATTGATTCAAACTAGTTCTTGTCTTACATGTATAATAAAGGAAGGAGTAAAAAGAATTGACTACAGTACAATACTTAAATATTGAGCATAACTAACTACGTGTAACTCCCAAGAAAAACAACGTTTGACTAATGTACATGGAGAAATAAATGAGAGTTTCTTATTGTACACTCATTTCTGTAAAAAATTTAACTGTTTTTATATAAAATAAATTTGGAACATTTGCATTAAATATTGAATCCATGTTTACTTCCTAATATGATTTGTAATCCATTCCAATCCCTGGTACAATCTGTAGATAAACAAAGGATAATCAATACTGCTAGCATGTACAAGGCTGTGTGGCCAAGTGGTTTAGGGCACTGTTGTCATCATATGCAAGTCCTCGGATCAAGGCCAAGCCTTCCACCCTGCCAGAGGCAGGTTCAAATTCTCGGTCACACTTTGTATATAGCCAGCCGATCTGCCTCTTGACAGTTGGGATTTTGAACCATGTTATGTCATTTAAAATATTAAATATTTTAAATGAACATAACATGGTTTAAATCCCAACTTTCAGTGGCATGCCTGGACACCAGCTATCTTAAGGCTTAGTGCGTGACTACTTTAAATAACATTTGCGTCTACATAAAGCTTGACAGTATGAAAATCTTGGTTGGCTGAACATCATGGGTGGAGATTGGGGCAATTAAACCGGGGTGGGGTGGGGTGAAGTGAAGGGAGGGAATGTGCAGAGACAAGAAAAACCAGCTGGGCTTGTGACTAACAACAAATTCCTGCTCAGAGCATTTTGTTGTTGTTAAAAAATTCTCCAAAACCTGACATGATTGAACCCTGAATATGACTCTGTCCATGAGTTGAGAAATAGACTTACCCTTCCCCTGTAAGGGCACAACATGCCTAAAAGAGAACAAAAAATTACATACTTAATAATGGTACTACAAAAGTCCTGTCTGATATTTAACAATTAGACTACGAGCCTGAGTTTTCTATGAGCAAATAGTCAACGAGGCGCAGCCGAGTTGACTATCGCTCATAGAAAACGAGGGTGAGTAGTCTAATTGTTTTAGTAGAAACTCTAAAGGATTGCAGTCCACAACCTACAATATTGTGCACCTACAATATTGTGCTACAATATTGTGCACAAATTTACCGCTTAAAGAGCTACTCGCGCGCACGACTGTTTTCTATCGGCAAATAGAAAACAGTGAGAGAACCAATCAGATTTGCGGATTTCCAATAGAACACAGCTGAGTTTCTACTAAACCTGGTTAGTGTTTTCTTCAGAACACTTATGTACACTTTTGTAAACTGTTAATCCTCTCATTCCAAATTATATGGAAAACATGAATGTGTAGTTCTTTTCCAAGTAAAAGACTCCAGGAAAACACTTGTAATAAATTAATATCGGTAACACGCTACCTGTATATGCCATCCATGATCCTTAATTGAAGTAAGATTTAATTGCTCTGATATTTCTGCCACACTCATAGAACCCTGGAAAGATAATTAACCAATGTCAGCGTTGCTTTTGAAAGATGAGATGTGCATATTTTCCAGGAAATATCCAGGGGGGGGGGGGGTGTGGGTGTTCAAACCAAAAAAACCTTCAATTGGAGGAGTATGGATACTTATTAGAACAACACAATGGGAATGTTGTGTAGATGTTTCAGTCAGGAATATTGCTAAGGGCTTGAAGTTTCACCTGAAAACAATTAGACTTGGGTAAACTTTTAAAGATGCAAAGGCCAGAAAAAGCAGTTGGGCTTGTCAATGAGCCTGCTACATCCTTATTCAGTGCTCTTTTAGTGTGAATGTTGTAAATTCAACTTTTTGCACTGAACTCTTATCTTATGGTTATAACATGGCTAGTTACTACACCAAAAGCATGTTGCATTAATTATATACTAGTATACGTTGAGCCGGTTGTTGGGGGGGGGGACATTGAAAAAAATATATATCAAGAAAATAACAGTTATAGTGATAAAAGCAAACCTTAACATCTTGTTTGTTGGCAAATATAAGTACTCCAGCTTGTCTTAAATCCTACAGTAATAATATAATTGAAGGTTATATAGTGCAAATGATTAAATGCATCTACACTGATAAGATAAAACATAAAGATGCCAATATTACAGACACACAATGGATAGCAAATGTGGAAGAAGTTAATGTACACTGTGAGTTCTAGCAACTAATGTAATTTGTAACAAAGTATTTCTTTTTTCTTTTTATCAACTCCAGTCAACAGGTTTAAATATCATTTTGAAATCAGAAAGTCAAATACAATATACATGTAAGAAGTTTTACACATTCAAAAAGGGGTAAAATTTTCCTGCATGTATACTGTGTATTGTCAATAATCGACATTCTTGACATATAGCCTGCAAGCAGTCTCTTTCTTTTCCCAGCATGTGACATGAAAACAGGAATGCAAATCGAGATCTGCTTTGGCCCCATTCACTCCTCGTTTTTCCCCTCACTTGCATAATGTTTACTCTACTGGTCACACATAGGATTTTAAGAATGAAATCAGGCTGCTTGCAGGCTACTTGAAATGAAGCTTTTTTTTCATACGCATAACACCCCTTTGGCTAAGAACAAAAGTTAACCTTTTCACAAGCATTGCAAGGGATTAATGGACATACAATACTTGTCTAAATAAAATTTAAGACATTTTGTCCTAAGCACTCTAACAGTAAGATTCAAAGATGGCTCAAACATCTTACCTCATGATTCAACATGTTGTAAAGTTCTGCTTTTGTTACTGCAAGTCTTTCTCTATCCGTGCTATCTACAACTACAATTAAAAACTGAAAAAAAAAAAACACAAGTTGGTTTGAAAGAAAATTCCTATATTTTAATCTGTTACTTCATTCCTGACAGCTAAAAAGAATGAAAAGCAGGATTACAATTCATTACAGTGGGAAAAAAATTTATTTCCGACTTCATTTAAGCATACCTCTGCATTTGTGTAGTAAGTATTCCATGCTGATCTTAACGACTCTTGACCTCCTATGTCCCACATTAAAAAATGAATATTTTTCCATACTACCTAAAGACAAAAGCAGAAATCATTAATTTTCAACACTTCTATTCTTAGCCATAGTTTTAAGAAGGACCCCCAATACAGAACCTTTGTGTTTTCTCTTTAGGCTCTCTTGCAACCTCAGTTACTCAAAAAAATTCTTCTCTTTAACTTTTTTTTAACTTTGCTATAATAATAAATAAGTTTACCAACAGAACAAATTACTACCTGGCTATTCTGATTTACTTCTTTCAGCTTATTGAAAGTATACCTTTGTTAGAAAACCTTGATAAAAATGGTAACAATAATTGCATACAAAATTCTCACTAAAATTCATGGGGAAAATTCTTTACGGCGGATCTTTTTTTTAGCAGGGATGCTTTTGACAAATCACGAAAACTAATTATAACACCCCCCAGAAATTATGAAATATAAAATGTCCAAGTCTATGACTGCTAATTGGCATATATTGATAACAATGATGTTGCATATCCATACTAAGTACTTTCACAGCCAGGTTTTCATACCATGTCAGTGATACCACTTATTATATTAAATACCAGCAACAGAAAAAATCAATTCATCACAGAATCTCACCTCTTCTACATTGCTTCCTATCGTTGGTGATGTATGAACTACTTCACTCATTAAACTGTAAAACAAAATTACCAGGCATTAAATTAACACAGTTAATCCATATGCAATGTTTAACTTCTGCACAATACAACACAGCACATGTAAAAGGGTCAAATGACAAAATACTTACAATTGATATAAAATTGTTGTCTTTCCTGCATTATCTAAGCCTACAATTATCACCTTGTGCTCTGTGAATAAAATAATAGATCACATATTAGAACCAACTTTTGCAGTTTAACCCACAAGAAAACAAAGGAAAAAAGAATGTAACAGTATTATTAAGGGTGGGATAACTTTTTATTGGTTTTTGGTGTGTGTAGTTTTTGCAAAATATTTTTTTATTTTTTTTTTTTAAAAATGTTTTGTTTTTACAAAAGGGGGGAGGAAGAAAAAAAAAAAATGGGGGGTGGTATTATTATGAGTCGTAGTTTAATTTTACCCTTGTTCCTCTGTTCTGGTGTATGATGATTATATATGATAATGAACATAACACAAAGGAAAATTCCAGAGTCTACCAAGGATAAAATTGTACCATTAAGCCCAGGCCAAACAAGGATGAGAGTTGATGAGAGTTGACTCACATGAGAGTTTCCCTTAACTCTCATCGACTTCACTACCATTAACTCAGGCCAAACGAGAACGAGAGCCCGTCAAACTCTCATTGACTCTCATGAAAAGCTTGAGCATGTTCAAAGTTGATGAGAGCGGCATGAGAGTTCCATGCCAAACGAGAGTGAGAGTTTGAACTCTCATCCTCGTTTGGCCCGGGCTTTACAATATATTGAATGTTTAATGTTTTGTACACAAACAGAGGTTGCAAAATGCAGTAAAAATTCTAATAAACCTCCTTCTTCCCCCAAAATAAGCTGTCCTGAAAATACACCTTCCAAATCTCAGACAGAAAAATCTTCGGAGACTTGTGATGTTCACTTAATGACTGTAGAACTCTTTGTGTTACAAATGAGTTTTACCATGTGGTATTCTTGTAACATTCACCTACTCACATCAAACAATTTTGGAAACAAAAAAGTGCTTCATTCTGTTTTTTTTGGTTTTTTTTCAATCAGACAGACTGAAGCATACTCTTTTTTCAGCCTGCTGTTAATTTATTATTCTATAATTGAAGTTTATGTGCAAATTATTTCTTTTCTCATGATCAGCTGCCCCAGATTCCATTGGTAACAGCAGGAGGTATTTGAGAAGTTTCCAGCATAGATCTCCACAGAAGGGGGAGTCATTTTCAACAGTTTTCAGTACAACTAATGCTGTGTAAATATTAACAATAATCAGACTACAAGCTCAAATTTTCTACAAGCAAAACAATGAAGTACAGCTGAGTTGACTTTTACTTGCAGATAAAAAAGAGAGAGTATTGGAAACTGCCTTTCTGTAACACAAGAATTGCTTTATCTAACTTTTTAATTCTAAATATTGTCAGATAATAAGCTACATGCAACGATAGCACAGCATGCAGAGCATCTTTCAACTAATTTAGATATGTTAATGTAAGAAAAAAAGATGAGTAAGAAACCCCATAAAATACAACTGCTTGTTGTCACAGCACAAAATTTGGAACCTAACATTTTACAAGTTCAACACTAAAAAAGTGTACCAGGGTATTATTGCTCGATATTTGACTCAAGTAAATAACTTAAGCTTACATGGAAAAGTAAAAAACTATCCTTTTCTTAAGATAATTACAAGAGATCAATACATGTCAGACTCCTTTAAAAGTAATAACGTATAATAAAGGTTTACAAGATTATGCCACTTTTACCTGAATGTTATCACTATACAAGAATAACTTATTATTGTGTAAGATGAATTTTACGTGTCGAAAAAAACTCTTGGTCGGCGTGTGATTCTGTTCAATGCCCAAAGAAGCTCAGAAAAATACATTTTGAAGTGAAATATTGTATGATTTCTCCTTCAAAATTATTCTAAAAACCTGCCTTTTTTCGACTTTTTTTGCTTGTTTACAAGTAAAAAAAGTAGAATAGCGTTTACCTGGGCTAAAATCTGAACCGGAAGGGATTGCATTCTTGTTAACTCTCAAGGGACTGTTTTAATTTCTCAAGGGAATACTTTCCGCTGTGGGTGATCAAAGCGCGTGACTTGTAAAGTGTCACTCTATAGCTGTGCTTCAGCACTTCCGTTCTTGTAGAAAAAACGTGACTTGTCAAATTTACAAACATTATATAAGAATAAAAAACGTGAGTAGCCCAAATCTTACGTCACATAACCAATTAAGAATGTAAGGGGTTCAGCGCTCGAAGGCTGCGAAGTTTAAAACGATTAAGAACGCAATTTTTACTAGTACAAGTCTTTAGGGGCTAATATTAATTTAACCTAAAATCACATAGCGAAAACGAAGACCGCTTGGACATGTCCAAGCTATTTAAAACTACCACTACGTCAGACCCATGTCACGCGATCTCTCGCTTGTAGCTATAAATAATCATTCACCTATTTTCAGTTTGAATACTCTGCGCTCTGTTTGTGTGAAATATTTATTGTTGTGTTACTCAAGCGTTTGGCTCGGAGCGAGTACAAGTCGTACAATTTACCCGGAACGTGTTAAATATTGCAAAACAACGACTTATTTTCTGGATATCCCAATTTTTGTTTTGAGTTTACGGTATTTTGAGAATCGAAACGTTATCGAAACGTAAGTTGCAAGCTCAGCAAGAATGTGTCAAAGCACGGGATACACGTCATCGCGCCAGGGGAATTACCAAAAGCTTGTCGGAAGACGCTAAAAGGAGAAACACAATGGGATAGTCTTTATAGTCTACTCTTTATTTTGGCGTGATTTGGCTTTCTTTTAAATGAACTGGTTTGGGTTATTTTATTGAACATTCGGAACAAAATAAATATTCGCATGCGTAAGCAGGCATTTTTCCGGCTAGGCATGTGGTTTTAAAAAGCAAAAGATGACGTGGTAAAGGAAATTCATGTCACGTTCACTCCGTGACTAACGCAAACACGACTTGTGTGTTTCTCAAGTGACTGCTTTTCTAAAGATTTTACTGTGCGGCGCCGTGCCTTTAATTTAGCCAAAGCACTGAAAGAGGTCAGGAGGTCAAACATTACCCGCACGAACACACTAAAACGTTGCTAATAGTTAACCAAAAGGAACTCATTTCATGACAATTGATTATTTCTGCTGAGTTGCACAATTTAGGGCCTGTTTACATGGAAGGCGGGTGCCCCGGCTAACCGAGTTACCCGGCTAACCGAGCTACCCTGGGCGAGCCAACTTTTCATACGTTTCTTTAAAGAACGCATCGAAGCGTTTACATGCAAGACGGGAAACCCGCCTTGCCGGGGCACTCGGTCTGCTTTCCCGGGGCACCCTTCTAGGCGGGATAGCTTTTTGCCATGTAAACGGTTATGACCGAGCTATCCCGGCTTGCCGGGATAAGTCTTCGCGCGTTCTTAAATTAAATTTGTAGTTAATGGCATAAAATGCATAAATTCTCGACCCAAACAATGCTATTTGACCAAAATTAGATCAAATTAGTTTTCTCTGTAGGCTGGAAAATTTTTCTTTAAGCAACAGCTAATTAATTCGAAATTTTCGTAGGAATGGTTATCCTAACTCACGAAACAACAAATTTAATTTCAATTTGCGGCCAAAGACTGTTAAATTTCGATGGATTCCTCCATAAACGGACGTACTAAAGTTCTAAGTGCTTCCACATCAAAATAAAACAGGCTTGAAGACGGCTAGCCTCGATTATTTAGTAAAAAGTCATATTTTTCTTCATTCATTTGGAGCTACATGGTTTTCCCACGCTGTGACACGCTTCAATGACGCTGTCTAATCCCGGGTAGAAGGGCTGTGAATTCTGCATGTAATGGCGCGCTATGTTTCATCCCTTCTAGCCGGGTTACTCGGTTAGCCGGGGCACCCTCCCTCCATGTAAACAGGCCCTTAGAATTGCAACATCATCTAGCAAAGCGCACTATTACTAAAAATAGATTTCACCACAGTGAGTCGTGAGTCGGACAACAATTTTAGTTTTGGCAAAGGCTTTGTATGGAGGGGACGCATCTTGACAAGAAAAAAAGGGCGAGAAAGGCACAATTTGAGGCCGAGATTCTCGAAAGGCCGAAAAATGATAGATTTCAAACATTTTTGCTTTAGTAAGTGAAAAACAGATTGAAGGTATCCAAAAAATGGCCCAAAATTAATTTATTAGTCGAAGATCCGGTAATGACACCTTGATTTCCACTGCAAAATTATTCAGGCTGCCGAGAAATTTATGCGGCGGATAGCGAATTACTATCGGATTATATAATTGCGAAGGATAGCACTTGTATGTTTGCTTCATTTAGGCACCGGAAAGATCGTCGTTTGCAAGAAGTTCAGAATTCTTCCCGAATTTGACGGCACTGATCGCCGGCCATCCGATCTGTTTCGACACATGATAGATAGAGGGCGAAAATATTATGCTAAGAACAGTGTAAACGCTTTGCATTTCGCATAAAAATAAATGTTTTCTTTCAGCAAATCCCGGCAGCAAATCGGGCCTTTATAATCCATTCAATAACTGAGAGTAAAACATTTTACACATTTATTGAATAATCGCTCTGTTTGACAAACCTTTTGTTTCAAACTTTTCAAACCACGGTTTGAGCTTTCTACGTTGCACAGGTAAGGCTTTCCGAAGTCCGAGCCAATCTGGCCATGGTTTTGTGAAACAATCGCTAAATATGCCTCCAAAGTGCCCGCCAACCATACATTGCTCTTACAGAGCGATTTGTTTGTCCGAATTTTGACTCACACCGGGAGTCAAATTCTGTGACGTCATTAGTGCGCTTCGCTAATTGCAACATCATTAAATGTGTTAAGTGATATTTAAAAGTTTTTTGTAGCTTTCGAATAACAAAATGTTTTGTGAAACATTTGAGAAGAAAAATAAGCGATAGGAAAATAGAACGACGTTTCGATGACGCCATGTCATCATTATCAAGTTAAAATTATAATACGGAGTTCAGGCTTATATAGTGATCTAGGGTGTGATAATATATTAGCATATTAAGATTTTAAATAAAATTCAGTTTATCACGCACAGAATCTGATTGTGTGTTAAGTTTCGGCTTTATGTTTCTAATAAAGAGCATTTCGTAAATTATTTAAACAGTCCAACTTCGTGCGGCATTTCTTTAAAACAGAAAACTGGTCTTGTACATTGTAGACTTGCAGCTGGTGGTCTTCTTTTAAGTGTCGGTTTTGTAGCCTGTTGTGAAATTACTTCCGGTGGAAGCAGTAAACGTTAAACGTTTCTTCCGTTCAGAAGTTAATGCATCGTCATTAGAAAAATAAACAGCAACTGTTTTGCTGGAAATGTAGTCGTTAGAAATGGGATGTGTAGCCGTAAGGTAAAGAATAACAAGGAGGAGCGGCTTTTGGTAATATCCAAACGAAAATTTAACTCTCAATGTGGGGTTAAGATTGCATGACGAGACAAAAGGTAACTCTGTCGTGCGTAACCTAACCTGCGATCAGGCGTTATTTTTCTGCATTAAGCCGAGTAGAAATCTTTCTAACTCGAAAGGAAACAACTATTTCGATTAAACATGTTAAAGGCAAACGTCAAAGTTTACCTTTTTTAACCAAGCCAAAGTATATGAGTCGCAAAGCACCCAGCCGTCGCGACTGACAAGTACAGCATTTACTCCGCGAAAATAAAAAAATGCTTGAACTGAAAGTCGTTTGAATTCTTCCATGATATGTTCGAACAACAATGCCCAGGATAAACTTTCTACTCATACTAACTTCATGCAAAAAAAGTCGATATCTCGAAGAGACCTTTGATTAAATAATCTCCATGATATTACAGCAAATTGAAATCAATCTAATAAACGGAGGGGGGAATTAGAAGTGAGTCTTGACAAATATTTTTTCTTGCTAGTGCACGTAAAACTGGACTGTAAAACTTACCTTCGTTGCTAAACCAACTAAATAATTTCGCGAACAGCAATCCCATCTCATGCCGATGAAAATTACGTAATTGTTAAGCAAATCGGAATAAAATCCTTGAGCTTTGAGAAAGATTTTCCTACCAATATTCGCGTCTACTTCCGAATCTTCTCTTCGTGTGGGAAAGATACTACTACGCATGCTTTAAGCCTCGCATGGATGTAATGTGACGTCACTAAGGGAAGAGAGTGGGGGGAGCTTCCGGAGAAATTCGGAACATTCCGGAAGTTGATTTGGAATTTGGAAAGATTAAAAAACAAAATTTGTCAATTATGAAATTACAGTTTTTGGATCAGATGTGCTGTATGCTTTGTGAAAACAATTTTTTTACCAGGATCAAGGTGCGGAGTTGATAAGCAACAGCCGAGGTAAAGTTTGGCGCATTTATGAAACATCGAGTTCCATTTCCGACACTCGATCGCCCGTCAGCTGTTTTGATGGTTAACTATGATTGCCCATATTTTTTTATTATTGTGACTTGAACCAGACCCGTGTTCCTTCTCTACTTAATTTTTTTTCTATATTTTTCCTCGAGGGCTTACTACGTTGAGTTCAGTTCAAAGTATACATGTACATTTTCCTCTCACATAAAGATAAAGAGTTTCGACTTCCCTTTTGTTTTAACCAAAACAGATTTCCTTCCATATTATCTTTAAAACAGAATAACATGTATTTCAGAAACGGAAGGCTTGGTAGGAACATCCTCAGACGCTGTCTAGACACGGCAGTCAACTAAAATTACGCCGACAATTTTAACAAGTTTGACTTGTTAAATGCAAGCCGTGCACTCTCGCTTTCAGGCACGGATTTCACGCAAGGTAAAGAGACCAACCTTAAATGAACATCTGAACCTCTGACAATGAACTTTATTCAAGAAACAACGAAGCATTAAAGTTAATACACACATATTTCCTTTATTAAACATTCACCAAAAAGACAAAAATAGAACTCAAACGAAAATATGGAAGTAGAATGGTGCGTAACAGCCAGCTGTTGGTATGAAATTAACAATAATGGACTTCTTTGTGATACAAGTCTGTTGCCGTGTATTTAATTATTATTTTTATTTGTTTTTAGGCCATCCCAATAAAATGTTTCGTTTCCCATCGCCCCGTCTCTTGTGATGGTGGGTCGGTCGGTCGGTCGGGCAAAAGAAAAAAAACAATAAACACTTTAAGGGGTCTGGGTTAATTTAAGAAGCCAGGAGATGCAGAACCGAAAGATTTTGTTTCAGTCGATCTCGCTGAGAATGTCGGAACAATCCGGTTAATGCCCTTGGCACGAAACAACCTTTGAAAAACAAACTTAGTATCGATGTTAATTAAAGACAAGGACATCACATCATACCAATTTTTGTTAATAAAACAAGATCGTGTGCTTGTAAATTAAAGTTCTTGCCTACTTGACCAGTTGGAATTTTCTTTTTTTTACATTTCGAAAAAAAATGAGTCGGTCGGGCGATGGAAAACGAAACATTTTATTGGGATGGCCTTACGTCACAATCCGCAAAGAATCCCCATCACTGCGATTGTGTAACACCAAATAACAGTAAAAAACATTGAAAGTCTGGGTTGTAGGGTAGGAGCCCATGCTTTTCGTTTTTCGGAAATAAGAAAAGGCCCACTGCTACAAGCTGACGTTAAAAAATTTCCGACAACTTTGGGATACACCGTATGAGCGATAATGAAAAGTCACGAGGAGTGAAAAAAAACATGAAACTAAGTACTCATCAAAAACGATTATGAAATAAATGCAAGGGGTTGAGTAGTGTAGCAGCTCTAGCACGCTTTCTATTTTACTGGTCCTCTTCTGTAGCAGTCGCTAAAGAGTTCTGTTCCTACACGCAATTTTGAGCGATTTTCAATATACAAAATGTCTTCAACAGAAAGGAAGCCTCACTATACTTTTAAATTCTCTAAAAAAGCAAAATATAAAACAAAGATTGAATAACCCACAGCCGGTGAGGTTATCAGAATCAACTTTCATTACTTGCCCAAGACTTCCTTCAGCTAAGTTTTGCTTCACTTTTAAATCAACATTTCATAATTAAAGAAAACGCCTCGTTGCCTTTGTATGCCATGAAATAGTTACAATAACTTATTGTGATTGGTGAAAGAAGCTATGGATAACACTGAAGCAAGGTTATGCTGGAAGAATGGAGAATTTTCTAAAACTTTTCCTCCATCAGCCACGTGCCTTGACTTGTTTCACTTTGAATGGATTTCTTTTCTTCATTTCTTTCTTGTGTTCTCTCTCCTGCAGAGAAAAATGTCAAACACGTTTTAGCCAAGCTATTCAAATCACATAACATGCGAACCTGAACACTCATGAGTCCACTATCGTAACGGTCAGCAATGTTGCTAAGCAACATCCACTAACCTCAAGCCGTCGTTGTCTCTCAGGGTCATCCTCCTGCATGATGCGTTCTTTCTCAGCTCTTATTTTGTCTTCACGACGCTGTTGGGCGGCCTTTAATGTACGAGTAAGAAACAAACAAATCAGTAAACGATTTAACAGCGACAAGTACTGACGATAAGTCAGTCATCCATTTCTGTTCAGTGTGACTTCTCTAATACTACACTCACTTCTTGCCTTTGGGCGTGAGATTGTTTCAGAAGGTTTTCTTCAAGTTCCCGTCGGTTCTTTTCAGCTTTAGCTTTTGCCTGAAAGTAAACGTAACACGGTTAAGTCACACAAGACTATACTGTAACTTGAGTACAAATGTACCTCTTTTCGTACTCAAGTTTTCTTCGGTAAAGAGTCACAGATTTGAGCCGAGAAATTCTAAACTGATAGCGTTACTCTTGAAATATCTATGCAGTGACTCTGACTGGCTTTGCCTTGCTCACAAAGTATTAATAAAAATATATCCGTATAGAGCAACATCATTAGTCTGGAATATCACTAAAACACAAACCTCTCTCACATGGGGGAGGAGTTATAAGTTTTTGTATGATAATGATGATGACTGAGCACAAGAAAAGGGAAGTGTGTTCAATTAATGCTGTGAGACTAGCATCTGATATATTTAATTCCTGCCCAGCGGACTTAACAAGAATCATCAGAGATTTCTTCAATTTACGGAAGCATGAGTTGTTTATCACACATGACCAGTTTGACACACCTCTTTTCCGAGCCTGAAACGGCGAACCCTGTCAATACAGTGCAGTACTAGCCTCATCATGGGTTCCAATTTGACCATGTCAGCTGACTTGGTACTACTGCCTTTAGAGGGGACTGCAAAATAATTACAAACACTGAATAATCTTTACAAACAATCATGGACAACTTTATCCACAGGATAAATTATTGTCCAGTGGATTGAAAAAACAAACTATGCTATCCACTGGATAGTGATTTATCCAGAGAATAGCATTATCCACCTTTTGAAGAACAGGGACCTGGATTTTAAACTATCTCTTTAGGTAACTGTGGGGAAAAAATCAATATTTTAAAGCTAGGGCCGGGATGGCTACATGAAAAAGTCAGTAAACCAGAACATAGCTTAATGTGCCTTTATGTGATCACCTAGCCTGTGAACAGGCTCTCCGGTCGGGGAGGGGGCGAAAAAAAAGGAAGAGCGGAGGGGGGGCTGGGAGAGAGAGCCTGTTGACAAAGCATGGAGGCAGCCATTCCGCCCCTTTTTATAAACCTTTCATCATCTGTCACTAATCTGTCGACAACGTGTCATCAACTCCACCTTCTCCGCCTAGATGCATTGGAATGTAATTAGAGCGTACTTGAAAATGACAGCTCGCGGGAAAAAACCGCGCTTTTCTCCAATATGGATCGGAGCGATCCTCATTGCCGCTTTTGTAAAAAGTCTTTGAGCAGTTCAAAAAGGGTACTAAATTCTGTGCCGGTTTTCGATGTTTCTAAAAATAAGGAACTTCTTGTTGTCCCCGGACAAGATAGCGTCGTCGTGGCAGAGGCCTTGGAAATCCTTGGATTACAAGTAGAAAAGAAAGAGGGGTTTTCAGTTCTTTGTTGCATGCCGTGTGCTCGACAAGCTGTTCGCCTCTCTCATTCAGTTTCCGTCTTCACAAGCCGATGCAGTGAACCGTCTTTAAGTGTGAAAGACCCTTCGCCTGACTCATCAATCGCTGGCGGATCTCCCGAAAGAAATACAACGAGTACAAAACGATCGGTGGAGTTTCGTTCGCCGGCCGGTGTTACACCTTCGGCAAAGCGAAATAGAGATAGTGTTTCCGCTATTAAAACTTCGCGCAGGACACTAGCTTTTACGGATGAAACAAGCGAGGATAGCATTGAAGTCCCCCTTACAGTTGATGGTAAATAAAGGTGACGGGCCTACACGACTCCTACGTTCGTGACATTTGTAACCTTTGCCGTTTTGTGTTGAGTTCGGTCTTTCGACCTTTTTTGCTTCTGACTTCTTTCTGAGGGTACTGGAAGGACAAGATCTGAAATGTTCCGTGAAAATGTAAACTACTTGCATTTTATTGAAGCCGGGCCCGGCATTTTAATCTGTTTTTAAAATCAATACTGATGCAAGATGTATTGTCTTATCACGGATTTATCTTTTGTCCGGCTTAGCCAGAGACTGTTTCAGCTTTACTATGAAAAAGCTGAAAGTTGGTTTCAGAGAGACATTCTGTGTTGTAAAGGCTATGCTTCTTGCATTATTTTGATCGAGCGCTCTGTCTTTCAAGCTCGATTTTTAGGAACATTTCAGATCTTGTCCTTCCAGGGCGAACATTTTGAGAGCCTAAAGCATATCTTGCAAATAGAATTGAGCCAAAACAAACTGAACTAGCACAACATGTGGCAGAGTACAGATTTAGAGGTGTCATTCAACTTTACAAACGGAAACCACGCGGCGCGGACTAATGACCTCTAGACACTTAAATGGCCACAATCTTACGGCTCTATTCAATACATAAAGCCTCCAAATAATAACAGTACCCTCAGAAAGAAGTCAGAAGCAAAAAAGGTCGAAAGACCGAACTCAACACAAAACGGCAAAGGTTACAAATGTCACGAACGTAGGAGTCGTGTAGGCCCGTCACCTTTATTTATCATCGCCATGTTTTCACTTCATAATAAGCCGCATTCCATCGCGTCCGTGTATATTTACGGTGTCGGCAAATTGAGATATGTTGATAAGACCTGTCAACAGTCAGTGATTCGACCAATCAGATGTTGCACTAGAATCTCGTGCACGGAACGGCGGCAAAAAAGCTTTGTCCGCAGGCTCCCCCGATTTTGAGTCCCGACCCGACACATAACTCGGCTCGCTCCGCTCGCCGAAAACATCATCGGGAGCCTGCTCGCAGGCTAGTGATCACCTGACTAGGAACTATGACCCAAGCACTCCACAGCGTGTAGGAACCAGAGCGGATTGTTAGGCTTTACCTCGTGAACAGCTTTGTTATGTAAGGGCCCAGTTTAGTCACATTATTAGTTTATCCAACTTACCAATAAAATTAAAAAGCAAGACCTTCTTGGGTTTGACAGGTTTTCCATTGGCTGCTTGCTCACTGGAAAAAGAATAAAACTAATATCAAACTAACATGCAGTTGGAAGAATCCTTCACTTGCCTGATTCATTTCCTTACTTAATAATTAAGTCTCATTATTAGACTCAACAAACATTGATCAATACAAAAAACAGTAAATTATATTAACAGAAAACATACTCATCATCTGGCTGTTTAGGGCCAACATATTGATCAGAGAATATCAAAGACTCAAACATTTCTTCACCACCTGAAATAGCTCTTGTGATCTATGAAAAAACAACAACAGATTTCTATCGGTCCTTGACATGAAAACAAACATTTGTAAGCAAACCAAGGTCCTTGCTTAATCTTAGACTGTTCACAGTCCCCTGTTTTTCCTGAATGCGAGTGAAAACTGGGGAGAGTGCAAAATCCCCATGGATAGGGGTGCCCACCTGCACCCTATAAACACCCTGCAACCCTGACCCAGTTTTCGTTCGCTTTAAGGAACCAAGATGGCGGCTCGTCAAACTCAACGATCGATCTCTACCACTTCACAGAAAAATAGGGGACTGTGAACAGTCTAGCAGAATCTTTGATTACAAGATCAATACAACATCAGGAACAAAGGCCTAGAGAACAAAAAATCATCCACTTCACAAGATAAGGACTACAAAGGAGATGTCTTAAAATGGATGATCCAGCAAATTCCCAGAGCTAAAATTAAAAGAAATATAGGATAATCAAAAGGAGAATTTATGATTTCATCATAATTTAAGTGGTACCTGGGATGATAAAATGGCACTAGCAGCCTCAGCTGATTCAGTTAACACAACAAATGAAGCAGGAAGATCATATTTGGCACCACTGCGTTTTTCAGGGCAGAAGAAGGTCTAAAACAAAAGAAACCAAAAAATGATTTAACTGATTATTTGTTAGTGTAGCAAAACGTAATAAAATGCAGTGTAATGCCATGTAAGGTAGTATATAATAATATAATGTACAGTTGAATCCCGATAACTCGAACCTTCAAGGGAAATCGAAAAAGGTTCGAGATAACGGGAGTTCGAGTTATCGAGGGTAAAATTAGTAAGAAAATGACCTAAAAGGGAAATCGAAAAAGGTTCGAGTTAGCGGGAGTTCGAGTTACTGAGGGTTCGAGTTATCGGGATTCAACTGTAGTACCGGTAAGTATTTCTTTTTTTCTAAACACTGTATGACACCAAAATAAATGCATTTGTTGCTTACCAAATCTTGCAGTTCCTTCTGCATCTTTGTTGCAGTCTTTTTTGGCAGCACAGCAAAAACAAAGTTGTCCATTTCTTCATCAGTCATGTGTACTGTAACTGTCTAAAAGAAATTTGTAAAGATACAGCAGAATTAAAGGCAGTCTATTTTCTTCAGGGGTAGAGTTTATATTTGTTTTGATCTCTTTTGGACCAAGTGAGCTGTCCATATTATAGAGGTGTCCATAACAGGAGGTTTGACTGAACCTGAGTTTTGACAAAAAACACGTTCATTTGTCATCTAATGACATACAGTGTAAGTTATTCCCAGCTGGGTACCCAGACAATACCAGAGCAATAACTTGCCCGGTAGTTGTTTTGACAAAGAATCCATTCAATGTCATGAAAATTGAATTTAATTTAAACTGGATTACAAAATACATAAAAATTTAATGTACCGGTATTTACATTAAACCTTTCCAGTTTCCTGGTGCAGTAGGGGGATTTCCTTACATGTAGCTAAGAGATGGTCTCATAAAGCCATGCCACTCAATTCATGCATATGCTGTCTAACATTATCAGATTATCTCTTCAGTAACACTCTGTTGCAGTTACCACTCACATACAACTTATTGGCAAGTTAAATAGAAGAATGAAACACTTACTATGGTATCTTTAACTGGTTTGACTAAATATGACATCACACTAACTAGGTCATGACGTTTTTGTAACTGCAATAGAAAATAGATTAATTTCAAGTGAGAACATCAACAAGCAACATTATATTACTTCACGGCAAACAAAACTTAGACACCACATTTCTCTTTGCAAATACTGAAAAAATTGGTCAGTCAATCAGTCGGACAGTCAGTTTGTTGGTCGGCAAGTCCACTGTTTAGTTGGTTGGGTTGGTTGACTAATAATAATTCTAAGGGGACAGACCATGAACGTAATGATGCTCCTGAAAATATCTAATTGCCGTAACCGTTCATCAGTAGGATGCCGAAAATGCGTGCAATTCCACAATTGGTTTCGGCTCCATTCAATCCTATACCAATTGCAGAAAATTTTAGAAGGAGCCACCCACGATGTGAGCACAGTTACAGACAAGACAAAATAATAAGGAAAATATAACGTAAACAAATGTAAACCGTTAAATTACGAACTAAGCGCACACGTCAAATAAATTAAGCAAAGCGCGCGCATGATATCACGAGCACAAGACTAGCGCGCGCACCTACATAATAATAAGCAATTATTGGATGAGGTTGAGCATGATATCGTGAATTATCAAAACCGAGGTCTGTGTTATCTGCTGAAGCCGAAGGCTGAGGCAGATAACACAGACACGAGGTTTTGATAATTCACGATATCATGCGAAAACCGAATTCAATAATTGTTTTATTATACGTTTTCAAACAATTTGCCATCACTTTTTCTAGCGCCGGCGTAAAACTTCGTCAGAACATTGGCCAAAGCGGTTTTAACTTGTGGTTCCTCCAGGTTCTTCTCCCTCAAATAATCATTCAGAATTTTTACACTTGGTTTTGTTGTTCTCTTGGTGTTTTTAGAATCTTTATTCTCGATCAAAACTTTCAATTCCTCTTCAGAAACGGAGACGAATCGCTCAGCCATATTTTCAAAAGTTTGACAGCACTACACGGACGAGGGGCTTGGAAACTAGGCAGACTTTGAACTTGACATGATAACCTAATATCTGCTGCAGATATTGGGTTATCATGTCAAGTTCACATGCTACTGTATATTGACTGAATGCTCTCGACCAATCACATGTTTCAAAGAAATTCTAATGTATAATAATCAAAACTAGCACATGCCAATACTAAATACTCCATCAAGTAACATGAAGTCACTTCTGTGCAGTATACTCAACCTTACCTTTATTTCAACAAGCAATCCATCACACCCCACCCTGCCTGTACACCATAATGTGTACAGACTTTCACTCTCTTTTACAAGTACTCCTTGTTGAGGCTCCTCACTTGAACCATCATCACCTGTTTAATGAAAATAAGTTCATACATGTAATTATAAACATGTCCAAGGCTGTGCTCCAAGAAAAATTACAAGGAGCCCAAAGGTTCCAAACTATGACAGGGCTCATAGAAAAAAAAAAAAAAATTACCATCTTTATTATTTACTATGACAGGGCTCGACAAAAAATTTAATTCCAGCTTGCCCATGGGGCAAGTAACTCTCAAATTCTGCTTGCCCGGACACTTTCCCACTTGCCCAGGTTCTTAAACTTATTAATAATTCATGAACCCCCTGCACCTCCCTCCCTCTCCCAAAAAACAAAACAAAACAAAACAAAAATGTAGAAAATTGTTGTTTTGCCTTACTTTTTTGAGTGGCTGATTCTATGGAAAATAAGAACCAAAAATTAAGGTCTTAAAGGCTTGCAAACGGTGAATTTATCACTGTCGTGAAGCCTTGTTCAAAGTAGCATCGTTCAAAACTTCCTTTAGTTTTTGTAAAAGATTATTTATAACCTTTGATTACCCATGACAAGTAGGCTAAAAATGTACTTCTTTGTTTCAAAATCGTTGTTTAAGAAATTAGTTAATTGATGGTTTGCCTGGGCCCTTGCCCGTCGGGCAAGTGAGCATGAAAAGTCACTTGCCCGACTGGAAAATCTACTTGTCCCGGACGATCAGACGGGGGTTTTGGTGAGCCCTGTATGAGATCCTGGGTGCCCAGCATAAAGCTTATATGAAAGAAATAAGATTATCTGGTCGCCCAAAGACAAAAGTTAGTCGCCTGAGGCACCCGGGCGCCCTAAGAGCACAGCCCTGATTATTGTCAGGATCATGGTCAATCCTAATTTTCCATATCTAAAAATAGCCATCACAAAATGTAGAATAAACACAATGAGTGCCTTATCAACTTACCCACTATGCTGAAATTACTCTCCAAAAGCTCTTTGTTAGATTTCAACCTATAAGTATAATAAAGAAACTGACTTTTAGTACTGTTATAAATCAATCCAAAAACAGTTCTTAGTTTTCTATGAAAAACATACTTTCAGCATCATCCAATCAATTGACTTACCACGCAGTCGCAAGCCTGGAGTTTTTACTGCGTCCAGCAAAGAAATTAAGAGCATATGCTGCAAGTCCTGCTAGAGTCAAAATTTCAGCATAAAATCCTTCCCAGTTTGCTCTTAAATGAACAGGAATCTGAAATAAAGATAAAAATGTAAGCAAAAAAAACAGCCAAAAATTATGAAAAGCAACAAGTATAAAAGATTATCTCATCGGTGAAAACAGTAAATGTACCTTTTTAATTTTCAAATCAGGCTGTGGACCTGACTTTCCTTTTGGTATCTTTTCTTTATTATAACCCTGTGAAGTGGGAAAAAGCAGATGAAAATAATTTTTATTACAAAACATGCTGTCATAATGATCAAAACTTCCCAAAGGAGAGTATGACATAATTATGACATATCTGTGTACAAGTAAAGCAATGGAAAACATGAATTCTAAGAACCTCAAACTCTTCTTCATCTGTAAAGTGATCAAATTCTTCTTGTTCCTCGTCAGGCTGCAATTTGAAAGGAAAGATAGGTAAGTTGTTCAATTGCCGTGAGGAGAATTAACACATGGATCTCAGGTTACCTCTTCAACTGTGGCTTCTGATTCATCTGTCTCTTCTTGAACTTCAGCTGAAAAGCAGATGAAAAGTGTCTGCTAAATTGTTCTTTTTGTACTTTGCTCAAAGAAGTCAGCACACCCAGAACAAAGTCACTGATTGATTCCCAAACTAGTAACTGTTCAACATCCAATTTTCCCAATTTAATTTAATTAACATGTATAAACGACTGACCTCATAATGGATTCCAGAGGATTTCTCTAGTATAAATTGGCTACATTGTTTATGTTGTGGTTCAATTGTATTGAGGTTAGGAAGTCTTTGAGAAACTTTTTATATGAAAAAGTCAAAGGTATATACGATTAGTTTTACAAAAAATAGGAAAACAACAAGGACGAACCCATCTAAATGCAAATGATTGATGCACGGATGGTGTAGGGGTCCAATTACAGGTATCCAATATGAAGTTGTTCAAATTGGATACAGTTGAATCCCGATAACTCGAACCCTCAGTAACTCGAACTCCCACTAACTCGAACCTTTTTCGATTTCCCTTTTAGGTCATTTTCTTACTAATTTTACCCTTGATAACTCGAACTCCCGTTATCTCGAACCTTTTTCGATTTCCCTTGAAGGTTCGAGTTATCGGGATTCAACTGTACCTGTAATTGCACACCCACGTGATTGCGTTCCAATTATGCCACAAATAGGCGTGCCAGATCCAATCAAACTCGAGATTTCTGCCATAGATATGATTAACTTTGTTTTTACCCGGCTGCCCTAATAGTTCATTAGTTATATCGTCCAGGAAGGAGAGAAGCAAGTAAAATCCCTTGAACCCAGACTGGTCAACTAAGAATTAATTTTATTAGACCACCATGCTTCAAAAAATAAAAATGGGGGATTTATATTAGAGTTAACCTGACTGAAAGTTACAATACAGGCATCATTCTCGTGTTGTAACAATTCATTTGAGTGATATAGGTTGCTTCAGTTCAATTACTGTGGTTAGTTCACTTCTGTTTCCACTTTTATACACAAATTTGATATAATGCGAATTATTATTGATTAACACCCGTCACGTGGCAGGTTACCTGCATGTTACCACGTGAAATTGATTAAAACTTTATCAATATCCAGAACAGTGCAAGGAAAAACTGAAAATTATCAGGCAATGGTTATCAAAATGGACATACATTTAATATAATTGAAAATATTGAAATAAACAACAGCCGAATGACTAGAAAGAAAAAGAACGTCTAGAAATCCTCAAGACATCAGTACACTTTAATTATTTTCAATTGTAAACGAAGTTAGTCCTGGCTTCGAATTCCAATTCCATTCGAATTCTTAGAAGCAGTTTTTCGAAGTGCATTCCATCGTCTACATAAACTTTGTGGTTTAAAATTCGTCTACTTACTAGTCTATAGATAATAATTAAAAAGGAAATCTACTTTGGAATATTTTGATCAAACCTTCTTCGTCTTCTTCTTCATCTTGATCATGTGTTCCGTGTATGTCTGTTTCTTCTTCTTCCTCCTCGTCCCCTTCCGTTTCAAATTCAGCAAAATCGTTAACACCATCATCAGGTTCGTCAGCAGCAGTAATGTACGTCAAAAATCCAACAAGCAACAGAAAAATCATGATCAAAATGGGCCTAAAAGGCTTCAAATATGTACGCACGGACGCCATCTTCCCTCGGGCTCAAATAATTCCCAGAAGTCCTTTTGCTCGCTCGCGCCAGGTTTTCAATGTATGTTGGGAAGAGGCGGCCATATTGAACGTTTGGGAATCGTTTTGTGTCCAAATTTTATCAACATTGTTAATTTTTTGAGTAAAAATGGGAAGCGAGGTTAAGATGGAGGTTGACGTGAATGGCAAGTCGTCATCACGAGATGAAAAAGATATTACGGAACGAGACAGAGATAGGGAAAAAGAGCGACACCGGCATAAGGACAGAAACTCTGACAGAGAGAAAGAACGAAAGAGAGACAAGGACAGGCATCGAGACAGGGACAAACGTGACAAAGAAAGGGACAGAAGGAGAGATAAAGATAAAGACAGAAAACACCGGAAAAGATCAAGGTAACTGAGTTTATTAATCAAGTAAAGTCAAACGTACTGCAAGGTGTCAGTCTGGCAGGCTGCAGTAGTCAGTGAGTAATAATAATATAAATAATTAGCTTGTATAGCAAACAACATGCAACAACACATTCATTCAAGATTTATATGAGTGCAATTAAAAAATTGACAAATCACGGCTAATTGGGACTGGTACACGCTGTTCCCAAAGTGCGGTGATTTTATACACTACATGTACATCATTTATTTTCAGTAGAATGATTCATCCGATCTGAGATTATTAAACACTAAATTTTCGGTGGCCTCTGTCCACCTTCATCAGAGTATTGAAAATGAGTTCGTTATAATATTAGCACGCGCTAGTCATGTTTGAATACGCCATCTAATCTTTAATTCCTTAACAATGGAGTGTAAGCGCGCGGAAGGGGTTTTCTTTCGTTAACCGCGTGTAATCCACCGTAGAGTGCCACGACTCTAGGAACAGTCTCTTGGTGTAACTTGAGATTCCTCGTTCTACGGTGGATTCCAACGCGGTTAACGAAAGGAAACCCCTTCCACGCGCTTATCTTCTGTGCAAGTTGCATAGAAAGGTAAGGTAGGTAGGTGAAGTCTGCATTCAAGCCTATTGGCCCATCAAGACGGTGCTTATCCGGTTTTAGTAGCATGGATGGGATGATTATCCATTGCAGGGTAAGCCCCCCCCCCAGCATTGAATCTGTTGGTACCCATTTACACTCCTTTTCCAATTATTTCAAGCTCAATTCAACTAATCATGCTGCTTTGGGTATCATTGGAAAGAACTCCTCCCACCGCAGAACTTGAGCACCAGTGATGCCTGTTCTGGTTAATAGCAATGTGTTAAGAGCTATACCGTAACTAAATACCATAAAATTCCAAAATTGGCTCCCCTGGAAATAAACCCGTAGACCCCCCCTGCCAAATATGAATAAGCCCCACAAATCTCAGATGCAAAAAACCTTCCACAAATAACCCCCCTCCCCCCCCTCCCCAATTGTGAGCCCATGGGCTTGTATTTATTGACCTTTCTTCATATTTCAGATCCAGGTCACCAAACAGATCCAAAGATAGCAAAAAATCAAAGTAAGTTGTCCCCCCCCACCTATTTCCTTTTCATGATGTATTTTTATTTTCTTACTGTCTACAGTGTCATGAATAAACAAGTATGTAGATACTGGTAGAATAAGAGCTTTCTAGGAATGAACCATGGGTGCTTACTGGGGAAGGGCATGAATTGGCATTATACAGTCGAAGCTCTCTTAACGGACACTCTCGTAAGCGGACAGCTCTACTTACGGCCGCCTTGTTTGAAACCCCGTTTTAACTCCCATACAAACTCTGTATTTTTACATTCTCGTAAGCGGACATTCCAGTAAGCGGCCGCGGACACTTTCGGAGATTACGACTTAGTCTTTTTCTTTGTTTTTAAGCTCTTGTAAGCGGACATCCCGAAGAAAATCCTTTTAACGACTTCTGTATCTTGTTTTAATCAATCAACTTCACACCGCCGTTAGTCACAATGATTTTACAGTAATTACAGTACCATATCTCAGTGTTTGTTTTATCGTCATCCACGTCCGTCCGGTTATTGTCAACTGGGCAAGCTCCCGTAAGCGACCATTTATCCCCAACACCTCTAGTGGCCGCCTACGAGAACCATTCTTGTAAGCGGCCAGCTCCAGTTACGGACACTTTTTTCGCGTCCCAAGGGTGTCCGCTTACGAGAGCTTCGACTGTAGTTGCTAATTGATTGTAAGGAGGATGCTTATTTGAGTTAAATTAATATAATTGTAAATTACATTGTTGTTCTTTACAGACCAGATGATAACAAAAAAGATGAAGAAGAACAAGAACAAGAGAAAACTGCAAAAGTTGAGGTGAGCGTACTACTGTTAAAAAGTTAATGCTGCACCTTGGGTTACTGGTTTATGCCGCTAGAGCTTATTCCAGTTCCCACAAGATAAAGTAAACACGAGTACTACTACAACTACTTTATCCCCCTTGATGTGATACAGTGTAATGAAAAAAGTAGCTGTCAAACAAGTGTGCGAACGGCTTAAACAACTGTGTAACTCTTGAACAAAGTACTGGATATCCCTGTGAATTATTTTCTTTATTTCTAACTGATTAGAAATATACATGTCAGGCAAATGTGCAGTACATGTTCAAGTACAATGTATATTACTATGAGCAATAAGCTGGTAGTCAAAAACGTTTTTCAGGCCAAACAATAGCTATCACTGTAGGTTAACCACTACTGCTTTAATTTATTTATTATTATAATGAAGTTTGTAACAGACCCGACATGTAGCGTTTCTGATGGTATTTTAGACTGTTTCGCAAAGTTTCCTAACTGTTGTATCATTAGTCTGTATTAATTCCTATTTATTGAGTTGCATTATAAAGCCGTAGATGTTCTTCTTTCTTGTGTTAGCCCTTGTCACTTGAAGAGATGATTGCAAGACGAGAGGCTGAAAAGAAAGCACAAGAGAAGGTACATACTGTCATGGGGAACCACTACTTGAGTGGGACCCTGTAGGATTGTTTTTATGCATTTCATTTGTAAATGTTTACATGTACTTTAAAGTTTTACTTAAGTTGTTGTTCAATGGAACAGCTTGTTTTTCATTTGTACTTTAAGGTTTGCTGAAAGTCTTTAACTTGATATTTTTTTCACAGCCAACATTTTTGACCAAAGAACAAAGAGCCATGGAGGCACTAAAGAGAAGACAACAACAAGTTGAAGAACAGCGGAAGAAGACTGAGGTGTGAGAACTTAGAGGTCTTTGATCTGATTGGTCTAAAGTCTGCTTTCGAAACTAGTGGCCCATATTGAGAGCTCATCCCACTTTCAGTAGAAAGTGACTAAGAGTATTTCTACTCCCCTAGGATGGAATGCTAGTCCATCACAGGGCTGCCCCCCAGCATTAAATTTGCCGGTACCCATTTATGAACCTGGGTGGAGACAGGCACTATGTTTCCCAATTTTACATGCAGATGGCCAATCCAGATGTACATGTTTCAATTAATTTTATTTTTTTTGTTTTTCAGGAAGAGCGCCAAATGAGAGAGAAGTTTCTTAGAGAGGCACAGTATTCTAGAGGTTGGCCTTATTAAGAACTGCTATGTTTACATTGTATTGTGTGCAGATTTGCCAGTTTCTAGCTTTTGAATAGCCAAGGTTTGCATGTTACAGGTATCCTGTATACTGCTAGGATCAGTAATTTCAAATGCATTGAGTATGGTTATAATAAATACATGTAAAAAAACAGTTAATCAGGGCTGCAAATAATTTTTTTCACTTGAAAGGACATATGTCCTACTAAGACACCATCTTGGTCGGACAAAACAAAATTGTGGTCGGACAGACTTTATTCATTGTTGCCGTAAAATGATTAATAATCAAAAAATTGTCCGGCCATTATGTCCGACCACACTTGGGATTTCGTCGGACAAGAGCAAATTTTGTTCGGCCAATGTCCGATGACGGACTGTTATTTGCAGCCCTGGTTAATGCTAAGCTTGGTCATACTATCATAGGTAAATTCGATTCAGGTTCAGAAAAGGTAACTTGTATTCCGTTTGTCCCATGCTTGTGACAAAGTTGATACAGATTACTGAGTACAATATGTGTCATTTTGTTTTATCTTCGCTTCCTTCAGAGGATGAAGTAGAAAGAGAGAGAAGAGAAAGAAGGGAAAGAAGAGAGAAGAACCTCACTGAAGAAGAGGTGTGAGCTTTGTTTATTAAAAATGTAATACATTTGAAGGGCTCGGTGCAAAAAGGGCGGTAGTGATTTTCCCTTGAAATGAACATTATCGAAACAGCTCCAAATTTCGCATGCAAATTTGTTTGCGTGTGCTTAACACTGTCCTGTGTTTCATTTCGTTGTTCTTTCCTTCGTTTTCGAAAAATAACGTATGCAAAAAGAAACAGATTTTTAACTTACATTGTCCACAGTAATCCAGCACTAGACATTTTTCCACGCATCGCGTGTGCAAATCTTGCCTCGAGGCACTTTATTACAGTCGTCCGGGATGTAAAAACAGCTTTTCAGAAACCAACTTTGCTGACCGCCATGTTTTCTCATATTTAATTTGCTCCCAGGCGGTGGCAGCGAGGGACTGGGACTCGCTATTCTATTGTGACGTCTTAAGTCACATGTTAGTGGCTCAAGAACAGAGAACAAAAATGGCACCTTTCTTGGGGAAATAAACTACTGGTTCGTTCGAGCGAGTGCGTCCGCTTGGCGGTTGAAGGACATCATTAAGTCTGAAAACCCGTAAGTCCCACAGCATTTCTCGAAGAAATGAGAGATGTTCGGCCTTTGTTTTGTACAATAGTGCTCTTTAGCGCTCGAGAGAGAAAGTTGTTTGACAAAGGCCAGCGGAGCCAAGCGGTAATAAAGTCTAAAACACAGATCTCACAGAACACAGATTTTCTGTGTCTCATTAAATATTCATCAATGAATCTATCGATTCGTGCGAACGAAAACCTCATAAGTTTATCTTGTTTTCGCGGGAAGGAGTGGAGATAGAAGTGAGAGCAAGCCGGCGGCACTCAACTGAAAGCAAAACTAGTATAATGTGACAACACGAGCAAGCGTATTCAATCAACAATCAGTCTTTATTTCACTTTCACCTCGGCAAATTACAGCTAACGGTAACAGAGTAAAATAGTCTTGCCCGAAACAACAAAAACTAGATAAGTGCAAACAGACTGCAGAAAAAGCTAGCTGCAAGCAAACTGGCGTGAAAGCTTACTGCATTAAAAGCGCGATCTATAAAAGGTTGAGGCTGACTCTGATCCTAAACTTAACTTGAAACGGCTTAACTCCCTAATCCCTTGGGGTTAGTGTTAAACTTGTTTTTTGTGTGTGTGTGTGTGTGTGTGTGTGTTAGGGCTAGGCTTTTGCGTTAGGGCTAAGTCTGTAACCCTAATCTGAAACTCTAATCCCGACCCTACGGCCTTGGGGTTACCTTTTGCGTTAGGGCTAGGACTGTAACCCTAAAAATTTAGCTGACTTCATCATCTTGAGAAACAAAAGGTTTGTAAAAGAAAAGTCAAAAGACGCCGCGCAAGCAAAAACCTTGTCTTTTTGCATGTGTTATTTTTCGAAAACGAAGGAAAGACCAGCGAAATGAAATGCAGGACAATGTTTAGCACACGTAAACAAACTCACATGCGAAATTTGGAGTCGTTTTGTCCATGTTCGTTTTCGGCCAAAATCACTACCGCCCTTTTTGCAGCGAGCCCTTCATTTATTAAAAGGTTGCATTCAACAGCTATAAAAAAAATTGACAGAATGATAGACTTAAAAGCTTGCCAAACAGGCCATTCAAACCATTTTTCTTTTTCTTTCCTATCTTTAGGCTGAAAGTGAGAAAGCAAAGCTACGAAAGGTATGCTCCTAGTTTTGTACAGTATGCTTGGGGCAAAAGATGTTAAAATGCATACTTGAAGAGTACATAATTTGATATAATAAAGCTAGAATCTAGTTGCATCAAACAATGCTTTCCCTCAAGACCAGTCATTGAGTGTACTATACTTCAGACAACTGTATTTCCGTCAGAACTTGTACCTGAAGGAAAATAGATGAATGAAAACAACCTCAACACATCTGTCTTTTTTTCATAAATTTTACCCAGTCAGACCATCATTATTATTTTTGATCTTTTATTTTTGCAGGAAAAAGACCACGACAAGGAAGTCATAGCTATTAAGGTAGGTACCAAATGCATCAATATAATTATCTGTTTAAAAAGTAATTGAGAACACCAACAGGAGTCAAACTGGTGATTCTTGCAGGTACCAGTGCAAACACACTCTGTAATGTACTCTGTAATTTACTAACAGGGTAAGAAAAGTCTGGAATAGAAATCAAAGCATTCAACAGTGAAAAGGAAAAATTAATAAGGGTGACAAGGACACATTATTAATATTAGTACCAATGATATAGTACTAAACAGAAAACAAGGAAAATGGGCTCCTATAACATGCAGCATATGGTTTTTTTGTATATCATTATCTGTTAAAGAGCTCTTGACAGTAACCTTGTTGAATACACCCTTGAACACTAAGTTAAACTACTCTTGACTACCTTTTTTCTAATGTGCGTCATTTCAGGAGCGGTACCTTGGTGGAGTAAAAAAGAGAAAGAAGATCCGTCGTCTTGCTGACAGAAAGTTTGTGTTTGAATGGGACACAGGAGAAGACACTGCTGTGGATTATAATCCAATGTTAGTTTCATTTGTGATGATAATATCTTGCTTCTAATAAATCTTCCAAACGTTGACACCAGTGGCATGTTTAACCAGTATCTTGTGTTTTGTGTCTGCAGTTATATGGACAAGCATCAGATACAGCTCTTTGGAAGAGGACACATTGGTGGAATTGACATAAAGGTAACTTGCAACTGCACAATTAAAACCTTGCTGCACAACATGTAATAGGTGATATGGCTCATTATTATTCCACTATTGCACCATTTTACCATATTAGGGCAAAAGAACGCGCAAAATATGCCAGGTTATTACACTGTAGAACAGGGCAAAAATACGGACCCACAAACTTACGGAATACGAACCCAAAATTAGTGGAAAAAATAGTGGAATAATAAATCCCTTATTCGATGGTTTAACATACAATACAAGCGGGCATTTGCTCATTGCTCGCATTTTTCCTCGCCCCTACGGGGCCCAACTCGCAAAATATCAGCGCGTATTATATGTTAAACCATTGAATAAGGTGTACATGTACATGTATGTATTGAGTAGTCAGTATGGGGTTCTGAATCCAAAGTTCATCCTTGTATCAAGTTCTTGGGCAGCGCACTTAACTTTCACAGTGCTTCTCAACAACAAGGTGATAGTATGAATGAGTATCAGTGAAGGTGACAACCTGGAAAAATGTTCAAAATGGACAGTTGGACAAAAGGCACAATGAATGTGTTAAGCCCATCCAGGAGTGGCAATACTCCCAGCTGCTTGGCCTTTATTCAGTCTTTGTGGATGGATTTAAAATGGCATCTTGTCAGTTGATAGATTTCTCAAATGGAAGGGCAATAGTGACCTCCATGTAGAAAAAGTAAAGTGTAATTCCTCTGTTTAGTAATAAAATTGTAAAATGTACTTAATAATCATGCTGAATTATTTATTCAAACAGTGGCAAAAGAAAGAAACAGGGAAATTTTACCAGGAAATGTTGGAGAAAAGACGAACTGTGGAGGAAAAGACCCAAGAGGCGTAAGTGATGTAGCAATGAAACTTAAAAGTACTCTTTCATTCTTCTGTACATACAATGCCTTCAGGGTGTCACGGTCTATCACTTCCATTTACATTGATAGGCGACTTAAGAAATGAAAACCCCCGCGGAAACATTTCCAAGATTTCCTTTAATCAAGTTTGAAATGATGTTTCCTTGATCATGAAGTTTAACCGGTGATAAATAAATTTTATGCTGACAGAAGACAACTTAGCTACAAAAGGGTTCAATACGTGCCCGTTAAAAACAGTTAGAGGAGTTTTTTGCCGCTGAATAAAATTTATTTATCACCAGTTCACTTTTTTGATGACTCGTGCAAAACGCCTGAAACCCCTTTAAACTTTGATTGACGGAAATCTTGGAAATGTCTCCGGGTGTTTTCAACAAAAACAGTGGTAAGAGATTTCAAGCAGCCAGTCAAAGACCTGTGTAAGGCAGGGGAAGATAGAAGAGAAAATCACACAAAAACATTGTATATATTTACCATTTTTCTCTTCTCTTCACTTTTACGTAACAGCCTGCAGCTGTACAAATTTATAAACACCTTTGTTCAATTTTAGGTCACGAGTGAAAAAGCAGCATGATCAGGAAAAACAGCGTGCTCATGATGATCGTCACTGGAGCAAGAAGTCTCTGGAAGAGATGGCTGAAAGAGATTGGCGTATTTTACGAGAAGATTTTACTATTTCCACAAAAGGCAAGCACATTCACTCCTAAAGTCAATTTTTTTATTGTTATCATTACTGACTGAGATTATTTGGTAGTACATTATTACTTTAATTGCCTAGTTTGTATTTGTTATGAGTGATTTAAACTTTTCTTATGTCATTAGTTCTACTTCTTAAGTTCAATTAGTTACAATTTGAATTAAGTTTGAATTGACCAATTTGGGCCAAAACCTGACAAAATCTGGGGGTAACTCACAAAGGGCTAACTTCTTATCCAAATGAAACACAAAGACTTACAGTGGTTGCTAAATGCTATAATAACCAGATAGTCTATTGATGACCTGATGAGGCACTAGTATCTATGTGAGAGTTTTGTTTTGTTTCAGGTGGTAAAATCCCGCACCCTCTGAGGTCATGGAAGGAGAGTCCGCTTCCCAAGGATATACTTGATATAGTTGACAAACTAGGATATGAGGTAACCACAGGCTGCCAAGCTATTATATGTTACATTGTAACTAGACATAATGATAAGTTAACAGTAAAGATGAGATATACAAGAACGAACGTCCTTAAATATTCTTATTTTCATAGAGTAGCGGGAACATGGAATTCGCTTCCGCTTTTCATTCGTGAGGCAACAAGTGTGAACTCTTTTAAAGCATTAGTTAGAAAGTTTTTTATGGATCAGCAAAATTTTTAAATATTTTTCTTGTTTACTTATTTATTACTATTATAATTTCACTTTCTTTTTTGTAATTAGTACCTTAGGTGATCTGCTTCAATATGGGGTCTTTGACTCTTTTGCATTTCATCCTTTGGCCTAGTTTAGCCTTAGCCATAAATTGTAATAAAACTGTAAAACGTTGTGTATTGTAATAAGTTAAGGGGGCTTGTGCTTGATAAATATTTCCCGCCCTGCAACACAAAATGACATCACAGTAGAACCCCAATTTCTTGTACCCTGGGTTCCTTGAAACTCCCAATTTCTATTTCCCTTGGACAGTACTTTTTTGTAACTTTACCAATGATTTCTCAAACCTCCTGATTTCTTGAAGCAATCTTAGTTTTCCCTAGAGTTTTGAGATTCTACTGTGTCATACTGTATGATGTGTGTTCACTGCCCCAAGCTCTTGCATAGAACAGAGCTTAACTGAAAATGTGTCTTGTCTTTCCAGGAACCGACACCAATCCAGCGTCAAGCCATTCCTATTGGTCTCCAAAACAGGGACATTATAGGAGTAGCAGAAACAGGTCTGATGCCAAAATATATAAACTGTTATTCTTATTACAAACCAGTTTTTTAGATATGGGACAAAGAAAGCCTTGTCCTTTCAAACCCTTTAGATATGATGAAGGTGCATTAAGCTTGAGAATGAGCACGCTCTCTACCAGTGAAGACCAGTTATAGGAGGGAAGAGTGGAAATTTACGTGTAATAGCAGTTTTCACAAACATGCAAACTCTGAAATTCAAACCTCAACCAGCGGTTTTACGCTTTTTGCTGCTACGCTTAACAGCACTAATTTTGTAATCCGTGATTAAAATGTTAAATATGTGTTCCCTTTTTACTGTAAAAACGTATCAAGTTTGTTTTGCTTATTCCTTTAGCAAAACTGATTATGTTGTTTTTATCGTGTAAAGGTAGTGGAAAAACAGCCGCATTTTTAATTCCTCTGTTGGTGTGGATCATGGGTCTGCCAAAGATTGAACGAGACATTGATGTAGACAAGGGACCATATGCTTTGATCTTAGCTCCAACCCGAGAGTTGGCACTGCAGGTAAATAAACTAAGGCTTATCCGTCGTTTGTGTGAACAACAGCTATTTGCAGCTTCATAGGTTAATTATTAAAAAATTCGAATTAATAAGTTGACACTGGCTAAAAATATTACATTTTGGACGTTTCGGCCACTAACTGTTGCCTGAGGGGGATGAATAGGGGTATGCAAATCCGTCGATCCGTCATAATTTAATGACCAAATCCGTCGATCCGTTATACTTTAATGACCAAATCCGTTGATCCGTTAAAAAAGGTCTAACTTAAGGAATGAACGTTAATTCGTTTGTCTCACGATATAATCGGTTTGAGATGTTGATCGCGACGTTTCGACTGCAATACTGCTAGTCTTCATCAGGCGATGAGGTCGATTGTTTACGCGTCGCTATTTATGCAAGTTGGTTCGCTGTGATTGGTGCATTTCGATCCTCATTATTCCGACTAACAGATGATGTTCCCTCATAGGTCCGCTTTGTAGTTGAACGGCTGTTATGCTTTCTGATTGTAGGTATCCATGCTTCAGAACTATCAATTCCGCTGTCTCTAGTGATGTTATTAGAATGAAGTCTTATTTGGATAGCTTCTCTTCTATCGCTAGGCAAACGAATAAACGTTCATTCCTATCTTACACCACGATGAACAATATTCACATCTTTAATGACAGGTCTAACTTTAGAAGCCAAATTTTATTTGGCGGTAGGATTTGTGAAAAAAACGCAACTGGAGTTGTTTTGTGTTAGCTAAGAAGCAATCAGCATTTCAGTCTTGCGCGTGACCAAAGCATTTCTGAGGATCGTTGAGATCCGCGATCCGAACTTTATTGCAAGCAAAATCCAAAATCCGGGCCCAAAAATTGGATGAATCCGCGATCCGCTGCAATTGCAGGATCCGTAAATCCGTTAAAAAATTTACTCTGGATCCGAAATCCGGGCAAAAATATTGTCCAAATCCGTCGATCCGTTTTCCTATTCACCCCCCTCTTGCCTTCTTCAGCAAGATAAAAATGTTCGGGTTGTAGCCAGGCATGTTGAAAAATTCGAAATAATAAGTTGACACTGGCTAAAAATATCGTTTTTGGACGTTTCGGCCTCGTAACTGTTGCCTTCTTCAGCAAGATAAAAATGCAAATGTTCAAGATAACAGACAAAAGAAGGAACCCAACATCGAGCTTGGCATTCTGTGCGAGACAAGAACGCTATAAACGAACACATAGCGCTACCAAACGTTTACAATAGCATTAAGAATTCATAGACTCATTAAGAATGCTCTAGAGACTTTTGTTGCACTCAAAAAGTTCATTTAGTTTTTATCACACATTCGTTACATATTTTAACAGGACGCCGTTGAACATTTGCATTTTTATCTTGCTGAAGAAGGCCGAAACGTCCAAAAACGATATTTTTAGCCAGTGTCAACTTATTATTTCGAATTTTTTAACATGCATGGCTACAACCCGAACATTTTTAGGTTAATTATTTTTCTCTGCAGTTAAATTAGTCATGTTACGTATTTCTTGCCAAATAAGTATACTTTTGATGTATGGTAGGTTGTTTTTAAAATAACTAAGTTCCTTTTGTTTTAATTTCTGCGGATCAATGTTTTATCTTAATAATCATAAAACTATAATTTGTATTGCCAGATTGAAGATGATGCAACAAAGTTTGGTCGTCCTCTTGGTGTTCGGACAGTTTCTGTGATTGGAGGGGTAAGTAAGTAACTCATCAGTGATCAACATCTTATTTCTCCTTACGTTACGTCTTGATGCACAAACAAATTATTAGAACTAACATAAGGAAATAACGAACGTCAAGTTCTGCTCCACAAGATTAACAATTATGGACATTTTTAGCCTCCTGAAGTCAAGCTATAAACAGATGGCAGTATTTCTTTCTAGTTTTGATGGAATCCGATCCAAACTTAACTTTTATGTTGCTTACGTTTACCTTCACAGTTGTCACGAGAGGATCAAGGATTTCAGTTGCGTCTTGGATGTGAGGTAAGCTAAAACCAACTGTCTTTGAAGATTGCGTGACAAGCTACCATTGAAGATTGCGTGACAAGCTACCAACTGTCTTTGAAGGTTGAGTGACACAATGATATATTATCTCTTTGTCGTTTGACCAAATTGTATGACTGTCATTTTTTTCAGATTGTTATTGCAACGCCTGGTCGTTTGATTGATGTGCTCGGTAAAGTTTCCTTGTCATATTTGTTTTCGTTGCTGCTTTCTTTTCTTTGTTTGCTTTTGGTTGCTAATTTGTTTCGCTTTTTGACAGAAAATCGCTACCTTGTACTGAGTCGCTGTTCATACTTTGTTCTTGATGAGGTTGGTGGTGATTGTTATTTTGTTCTAGCACATACAATCTTGTACAAATATACAGCACTGAATTTGTTTCTTTTTTTTTCTATCTTCTGGTCTGGAAGTAATTTTGTCCAATTAAGTCCCAGTGAATACAAAAAGTGTAATATAATGAAGCATAGCGTTACAAATCACTCGTTCTTCTGAAGCAGTTGTAACAACGTTATTTATTTAACAAAGTATTCGTTCTGCCAATCAAGGAGTGGACGAAACTCCATAACAGTGAATGCATAGCCTTTATTAAAACACGATACTTTTTAAGCTGCGAACTTGTGGGGTCGTGTGGAACTGAAAAATAGATTAAAATGGTGGGAGTTAGAGGTTTCAGTTGAGTGTCGAAAGTTATTTGCGTTTGCTTTGGTTTTGCATTGCTACGCTAAGTGATTAGTTTAAAAATCTCGCGCCCGCACTTTCTTAGCCAATCAGAACTAAAACCAAAACCAATCGTGACTCGTTCACGCACGTTTTCCCGCGCTTCGTACCTGCGACAAGTGTTTGCTTCGAGTTTTGATTGGCTCACTGGATTGTCTATGTCCTTTGTGATTGGACAGAGTTATTACTTTGCTTTTGGATTTACTACACTCAATTGAAAACTGCTCTAAAAAGCGTGTTAAACCAAGTCATGAATTGTTTGACTGCAGGCTGATCGTATGATTGACATGGGTTTTGAACCTGAAGTGCAGAAAATCTTGGAACATTTACCAGTTAGTAACGTCAAACCTGATTCCGAGGACGCTGAGGATCCCGAGAAGCTATTAGCGTACATGGGAAAGGACCGGTTTAGACAGGTTTGTACAGAAACTCAACAAAGCTAGTATTTTCTAAAGAAACTGTTAAGCTGCGTCGGAGGGGAAGCAAGCGTTAGCCTTTTGTCGGAGCAAAGTCAAAGTGAAACTCCTCCAAAATCATGCCTTAGAAATTTTTGTCAAAAGTAACGTTTGTTTTGTTGAAACAAAAGAACGCCGTAAACAATAATCAATGAAGTTTCGACTTACATGGCACTATCAGACACTTGGAGGGTACTTCACGTTGCCTAGCAACACCCCTTTCCAGAAAAATAAAAATTGTGGACAGGAGTTGTGGAAAAAGGGTGCTTGTATCTTCCACTGAAGACTTGAAATCACGTAGGATTCCGATAAGCTCAGTATTGTCAGTAAAGGCCAATGCTAAAATATTGTCTGTTCAGACACGCATCTCTTATAAGCTCTACTATATGTTTGTTGTTTGTGGAATAGTCACTTTTTTGTTGCCTTTTTCAGACTGTTATGTTTACAGCCACTATGCCTCCACAAGTTGAACGCTTGGCCAGAAACTATCTTAGGTAAGTGTTTTTTTGGAAGCAAATCTAATTTCTTAATATAAACAAAGCACTTCGTAAAATACCTACGTTTCGTTACCGTTATTTGGTTATTCAGGTAACCTGTTCTATTTCCCTTTCAGGCGGCCAGCTGTGGTGTATATCGGTTCTATAGGTAAATATCGTTTTAAATTTTTTACTTAATTGATAACATAAAATGTTTAATGATCATTTCCGTTATTATAATTACTATTACAGGTAGACCAGTTGAGAGAGTGGAACAGAAAGTTTACTTGCTTAAAGAAGGAGCAAAGAGGTAAACAATCTTGGCAGGATTCTTGTTTATCTTATTCTGACAGTGCTGGAAGTTTTACTACGTAGTTTGCATTTCTCTTGCCTTCGTCGATCCTGTTTTGGATTTAAAAGCTTAAGATGGTTCCTACTGAAAGAGTGCGTATAGTGTAATCGTCCGGGTAAGAGTAGTTCTGAAAAGAACTGTTGTTGGTGACTGCCGTTTCGACAACCTGAGCGGAATCATTGTCAGAGTCTTCAGCGACTCATTCAGAGTCACTTGATTACTCCTACTAAACAGAACCCCTACTAACAAGTTATACAGTCAACTCTCGCCTTGCGGACACCACGCTATTGCGGACACTCGCTATTACGGACAAAATCCAGATCCCCGGCGAATAAGGTTCAACTGGAAATGACTCCCGCTATTACGGACTCTCGCTATAACGGACACTAAACGACGTCCCGAGCGTGTCCGCTAAAACGAGAGTTGACTGTATATGTTAAAGTAAAAGTTGTGGGTTTTTTTTTTTTCGAGAATTGTTTAGCTAAGTCCTCATTGCTCAATCGGTTTTACGGTTTCCACTTGTCATTAGTGATTACTTTTTCTAAAATCAATTTAAAGCTACGCAACTCTTGTACTGTAAGAAAAAAGTAAAACGTTCACATCCAATGTCATTTCACAACTTTGTTTGTTGTAAAATCAACATGTAATACACACTATCACGATCAAGTTGATTTCAGTACCAGTCAGATTTTTTTATGGGATCAATTTAGGTTTCTGGGAAACTGCTCACCTACCCCTCCCCAAACCTAACATTTTGCCCAAAGCGATAAGTAAGGGTTAATGTTGGGTTTGGGGAGGGGTAGGTGAGCAGTTTCCCAGAAACCTAAATTGATCCTTTTTATGTGGGTAAAGGTGATCCGTAAAAACAAGCAACGTAAAAGTTAAACAATAAACACCTAGCTCCTTCCATTAACAGGCTTTGATGAATGTTTTTTAATAACAGGAAGAAGCTGTTAGAGATATTGAATGGTGGTATTGATCCACCCATCATGATATTTGTCAATCAAAAGAAGGTAAGATCCGCTGCTGAGTTCTCTTGCATAAAATGTTCAGCTTAGCTGCTGGGTCTGTTATCATTGTGATGGTGTGGGAGGTGATCACGTGATGTGTTCATGTCAGACGTTCCCATGGCAACCTGCAATAGAAGTGTGTTCCACTGTACGAATAGTCTTTCATTTGCGATAATAGTAATTAAAATTTACGAAGCGCAAATTACACAACTGACAAGCAAAAAACAGAACTATAAATATTAAAATGCTCTAGCGATTTTATCCGTTTTCGCACGGTACAAGGTGGATGTGCCCAAACACAGGAATTGAGAATCTAATTGCGGCTGAAAAAGGAGAGTTCATTCACTTACAATAACGAAACAAACGTTTTCATTCAACCACCATTTATTTTTTCTTTTAGGGAGCAGACGTGCTAGCAAGATCCTTGGAGAAAATGGGTGTAAGTTTCTCCTTATTGTTGTTGTTGTTTATGAGCTACATCTACTGCTAACGCCAAGGGACATTTTCCACAAGAATACCACACCACAAGTTTGATGTTGTCATAAAGGCGAAACGTAAAATTACACTGAACTTTGGAAACTCTTTTGAATAGCGATTTCCGTGCTTTTAGCCTCGATTTCCCGTCAGATCAGTCTTAAGTCATGGAGTCCTTCTGTTCAAGTTTTCGTTTTCTTAAAATATAATTTTAAAATGCTATTTAATTGTTTTCCTTAGTTCCGCGCCACGACCCTTCATGGTGGACGAAATCAGGAGCAGAGGTGAGTAGTACGAACCTAAGATGGAAATATGAATTCTCCTTACGAATTGCCATTGACTTGTTATCAAGTTAGTTATAAGAATTTGTCAAAACAACATAATTATTTTATTTTATACTATTTTATTTTCCAGAGAGTTTGCTTTGTCGAGTCTGAAGTCTGGTTCTAAAGACATTCTTGTAGCTACTGATGTGGCTGGACGTGGTATTGATATCAAGTACGTAATAATTGTCATTTACATGTTTCCATGTTTGCGCTTATGTTTAAGTATTTACTAATATACTTTACTATCTTCTTAGGGATGTATCACTTGTTTTAAACTATGACATGGCCAAGTCCATTGAAGGTAAGCGTTTCACTCAATAATTCGTGGAAAGCGAGTAAGTGCGATAGCTCGGCCGGCTAGGCACGTTTCTGTTTCGTAAACGGTCAATGCCATTTTAGCGTCACTTAATTGTTTTTTTTTCACTATCATCGAAATTTTTTTCTCCCAAAAAGATCAATGTCACCACGCAGCTTAGGTCTAATAAGAGCCTTAACTAGGTCTAATTTCATCTAATATTCAGAGAACAGTTTTACTAGTCGAGGCCTAAACTAGAGCAGTTGTGACATCGTCCATTACGAGAAGCTTGGTTACCAATGATGGTATCGACCGTTAAAAATTGCTGCGACCGTTTACGAAAGAGAAATCAGCGCCAGCTAGACCAGTTTGACTTTCGCGAGAGAGAGACAAATCGAAAGCCGAAGCTGCCGAGAACGACGAGAGGCAGAGGATGGAATCGATAGTCGTGAGCGAAGTCGATAGTCGTGAGCGGAATCGATAGTCGTGAGCGAAGTGTGCACTCACTCTCGATCTCGACCTACATTTGCTTCTGCTGTTCAAAATCAGTACATTCTAAACAACAGTAACAACATTTCTTTTTAAATCTCTGATCCTAAACTTGTTTCTCTGTTGTTTCCGTTCCAGGCTACACTCATCGTATCGGCAGAACCGGTCGCGCGGGAAAGACTGGTGTCGCCGTCACGTTTTTGACCCAGGAAGACTCGGCCGTGTTTTATGACCTCAAGCAGACGTTATTAGCCAGTCCGGTAAGTAAAATGAAATCAGCAATGGGGGAGGGGAGGGGAGAGGAGAAAAACGCGGAAGATAAGGCGGGGCTTTTTTCTCCCCCCCCCCCCCTCTCTCCCCCTCTCCCTGCCAGATTGAATTTGCTTCTGTTCACAAGTTCTCAGTGTTTTCCAAAAAAAGAATTTTAGTAACTGGCAGTTTTTATTTATTTATTTATTTTTTGACAGGTGAGTAATTGTCCGCCGGAACTGGATAAACATCCTGATGCACAGCATAAACCCGGCACTGTGCTGACAAAGAAGAGAAAAGAAGAGACCATATTTGTATAAAAACAAAACATACATTGAATTAACATTTTGTATCGCAGTTCTTCAGTAAGCTGTAGAAGCGTAAGGCAAATGGAATAATAAAGCTGAAGTCGTTTAACACTGTGTCTAGTCCTATTTTTCAAGTCATATCACTGCAAAACTTGCTTGTCGTAATTTCCAAAGAAAGTAATTATAGTAAGTGCTAGTGAAGAATGCTAAAACAGGGGCAAAATTGTGAAAAATTTTATTTAAAAGCGCAGTTAAGTAGCATACAAGCAACAAAATTTGTCCATTGATACAAACTGGTTTTGGCATTTATACATTAATTCCACTTTTAATAAAAGTTTTTAAAATATTTTATACAGACGCCATATTAAAACCGTATTAGAACCTGACGATTAAATTTACTTAGGTTTGCCGTGAGTAATGGGGTTTGTGGCCGGCAATTCGTGGTTAGAAAGGGAAAGATCAGGGAAATTTTCAAATAGCATGAGGCTTTGAAAACAAATTCGAATGTCACTCGTGTGATGTGTGAAGAAATCAAAAGTTTGAAAGCCTGCTGGCTAGTCTAGTTGTCGAAGTCCGTGTTGCCGAATTTGATTTTTAACAAACATTTAAATCAGGTCATTTGCTGTCTAGTTCTTTTTCTTTTTAGGAGTTCCTCGAATCTGGAAAAGCAACGGAAATTATTTTAAAGGTTTTTTAATGAACTAAGGCGTACTGCAAATGTTTCCGGCTGTTGACCTTCACTTTTTAATTTTTACATTTTGACTTGCGATGCCGAAAAGCCCCGAGGGGTGCATTTTAATAGTAAAGCATTACGTAAGGACATTAGAAAAACTGCTGAGCAGTACTCCTAGAACTCTGCATGTGTAGAATGAACTAATTTTCACATTAATGAGCAGGAGGAGCAAACAAGGCCACTGTGCTGACTGTTTTCGGGGACATTGTAACATCAGCCTTCTTGTTTACACTGAGGCGGCCTGTCCCGGCTGTACACTCACATCTAGAAACTACAAACAAAACATAAAAAATAAATATATTTATTAATAATTTACAATAATACATCGAGAAAACACAGAAAGAAGCAATCAAGGGTGAGACTTTCACCTGATTTTCTTTGCCTTTCTTCTAAGTAATTAGTAATTTGGGACACTCAATTATCGTTACATTATTTACGTAATATCTAAACAAAATTTATTCAGCATTGAATGTCAGTTGTAATTGCTAACAAGAAACAGTCAATGCGTAGCATTACTCACTTTTTTCATCCAGTTCTGTGACTATGGCGGACAGCTGTTTTACCTGGTTTCTTAATTGCTCCAAATCTTCCGGCTGTGAACAAAACACACGAGGCGCTGATCAGTTCTTTTCTCTGTATGCATTGCGTGTCTACATTTATTATGGACATGTTTACTTACGGAGGCGCCAATCCCCGGGCGTCCAGGTTCACCCGGCGGTCCAGGAAGTCCTTGGATTCCCTGGGGTCCTTGTATGGAGTTCCCTTGTTCTCCTTTTTGCCCAGGAGGACCGGCAGGTCCCGAGGCACCCCGTGTTCCTGGAGCGCCAGGGTCACCCGTCACCACCATTGTTGGCCCCGGGGGGCCTGGGTTCCCTTTCTCTCCTTTTGGGCCACGGGGACCCTGAGATGATCCTACGGATAAAAAAAAAAAAACAAAAAAAAAAACAATAAATTCAGGATACCGTAGTTCATCACTTTGTCTGACACGTCCATAACAGAGAGTTGCCCACATGCGAAAAAAAAAGACTTCATTACTGGACTTCCGCTGAAACCTTTCACTCACCTCCTGCTCCCCTTGATCCCCCTATCCCCGGTTCTCCTCTTTGTCCCGGTCTCCCCGGTGGTCCTGGGGGCCCGGGAGGACCCGGTGGTCCTCGGGGACTGTTCTGAATTATCCTTGATGCAGGCGCGTTCTGAAGTTTCTTTAAAAAAATTGAAAGAAAATCAACGAATTAGAAATGTTGTAACCTCAGTAGCACAAAGGTGTCGACTCAGGTTAGTGTACTTCTCATTCACTACGGCCCGGATGCCAGAGGGTTTTTTTTTGGGGGAAGCCGCTATAAAGAGAAAAACCTCTGGCACCCAGAGTAACATAACCTCGACAACTGCTGTAAAATTTGGATCTTTTTCTCCAGTGTAATGTAGTGATTACTAGCATAGAGCATTTTAATTTTACAGTATGCTGCCAGAAATTCTTACCTTTTCCAAGGCTGTTAATCTGTTCTCCCACAAAAGGAACTTCGTACAATTAAAACAGGCTGTATAATTATAAAAAAAATCGCAATTTGCATTAGTGTGAAATAATCAGTTGGCTTAAAATGTCACAGTTGTTTAGGTAATTATGATGCCGGCAAGGCAATGGAATAGGCTGTCAGACAATATTATTATATAGTTGTTTCCCTATCTCTTGCATTTGTTAATGTTTGTGTTGTTTTTTCTCTTCCCTCTATTATTTTTCATTTTTCCTTTTACTCGGAGATATTAGTAACAACCTGTAAATCCAAATTAAAAATAAGGTTGTATATATAGCCTTTTGAAATGAATTTCACGACAAAATTGTTTTATTTGAATAATCACAATATACGTTATTATAAAGCTTTCCTGTTTTTTTTCTTTCTTTTTTTTTTGAAAACGTTAAATTATAGTTGGAGAACAAATTGGTTTCAGAAATAATTAACGGATTTCACTGTGACGTACTTTGTACCGTGGTATCGAAAAACTTAAAAGAGCGGGAAAATAATAAGTGAAAAGCGACAAAGATAACAAAAGTTATGCGACTGTTTGGCCAGCGAATAATTGATGCAAACAAAATTTAATATCCGCACAACTGTTTATCCAAGTTAAAAATTCATTTGTTAAAATGTTGAATCTCAGGGGTGTTCCAAACAATTAAAACTTCGCTGGAGAGCAGTTTCAATTATCTGTCAGTTTTTGTTTTGATTAGGACGCCTATTAAGAGCCCCGAAATTAGTTAAAACCAATCGGCATTTCAATGAGATCAGAAAAAACGCATTTTACTATTTGAATATTAAGTTATCACCTCGAGGAACTTATCCAGCTGCGAGTTAATGGCCTTGGCTCACAAAAATACTGCGATTCAGTCATGTGACTGCGAGTTATTTCAACAGCAATTGAGCAAAATGCTAAGAAGGTAAAGAAGCGTCCAGCGTTATGATGTTTTATCAAGAGATATGTGATTCACTGAAAGAAAAGTTAATAATCGAAGACAGTCCACTGCCGTTCGTGGTTTCTATTGCATTTACGAACATCGTGTTGTCGCTAACAGCATTTGTTGGCAATTTACTTATTGTACTCGTGTTGAAAAAATGCCGCACCATTCATCCGCCATCGAAAGTTCTTCTGTTCAGTCTGGCTTTAACAGATCTTGGCGTAGGCTTATTTTCTCAGCCGTTATTTGCAGCATCCAAAATCATTGGCTACACACAAGACTATAACAAGGTTATCTGTATAATCGCAGTGATTGATACGTTGGTCGGAGACGCTCTGGCAGCTGTGTCACTCTTAACAGTCACTGTGATATCGGTGGATAGATACTTAGCGTTTCGCATGCGAGGGAAATACCGCGATATCGTCACGTTGAAAAAGACTCTTCTGGCTGTTGCAGGTTGCTGGATGATTGCGTGTCTTTGGATTGGATTGCGGCTGGGAAATAAACGCGCAGCCCGGCAGTTACAGACTGTTGTTGTGAGCTTATGCTTAATACTAACCTTCGCTTCATACACAAGAATTTGTGTGGGGTTACGCTTCTGCAAAACTCATGTTCAAGCAAGAAATGTCCCGAATGGGATTACCATGACATACTACAGGAAATCAGCCGTTACAATGGCCTATGTCTGCGGGTTTCTCCTTCTCTGTTATTCACCTCATTTTATTCTTGAAGCAATTTCGAGCGTTTTCACCGAGCAGACATATCTCCGAATTAAAAACTGCACAAAAACAGTGGCGTATTTCAGTTCGTCAATAAATCCGCTTATTTACTGCTGGAGAATCCAGGAGATATTTGAATTAGTTTCGTTAATGGTTTCACGTCTCTGCTGTTTTCGAGCGCGGTAGATTAAAAAGGACGAACTGATTGCTGTATTTTAACAGTGGGGTGTTGAAGTCGCTTCCTTGTTTGTAGGAGTAAAAACGAAATTAAACTCAACGCGTAGAATGCACACTGCTTCACTTATTTGCATGGAAATTTAAGCTAATGTTCATTGTCCAAGAACAAAAAAGAAACACCATCGTTGTACGAAAAGTATAATTAATTTAATAACCTTCTTTAGCTTCGTTTGTTTGTTGTTTCATTTCAGACCATGTGACGTTTCCCTTGAGAGTGTGTTCTTTCATATTCAAATACATCCAAGAAGAAATGGTTGAATAATTTTCAGCAAGATAAAGGCACAAGTACAAGCACAACAATTGGCTTAAGCACAATCAGTCTTCTTACGCTGGTGTCCTTAAGTAGCATAAGCACAAGTTTGTTTTTCTTGTGCTTATGTGCTTATGCTTATGTAAGCACATAGCGCTGACTAGTGGGAACGAAGGCTTTAAAGATCGAGATGTCAGCAATGGTCATTCTCGTTCCCAGAGCTCTCGTTTCTTTCTGTCTGATGACGTCATGCACGCGCAGATAATAACGTGAGGTACACACCTTGGCTGCAGTCTGAACCTGTAAATCCGGGACAACAGTCTCTGACTGACGTCATGACGGTTCTCATCTCTATCTTATATTCTGGACGATACGTCACTCTGAAAACGCCAAAATAATAAAAAAACAAAACCATCAGTGAATGAGCTTGTGAGTTGTCTAGTTAATATTCTAAAGTTAAATCACGCATTTTGTAAGATAATGCAAGAGAGAAAATCCAGGGCCCCAAAGGGGTTTAGGGCTCCAGGCCCAAAAGATCCGGGCTCCAGGGCTCTGGACCCCTAAATTTCAGGGCTCCGGGCTCCGTGGAAAACATTCTCAGGGCTCCACGTTCTGCAGCAAAGGGCTCTAAAAGTAAGCAATGGGGCTCCAGGCTCCACGGCGAAAAGTTCAGGGCTCCTGGGCAGTAAGACATTTTGGGAACCCTGAAAATCAGTTAAACATACTTGTGGCGGGAGATTCGAAATCAGTAAACTGGCGTTAAAACAAGTTGAAACGAAATCTTCACAGAACATCATGTCAGATGTGCCAAGTAAGGAATGAGCTTACCTGTAACCTGTACAGATTTTGTCTTGAGATTGCGTTCCACAGTAGTATTTGTATTTGTTAGTCACTCTTTTCATGTGCGCTACATTGCAAGTTACTTGTTTAGGTTTTTGGTAAATACAGTACTGCCCACCAGAAGCCGCGCTATCCTGGGATCTAGCCTGGCTTACGGGTCCTCCTTGACTTTGCTTTGCAGGGCTCGGTGCCTTTACACCAGTACGTTTGTACAGCGGGAGCTTGCTGGAAGGATCGAGTACTAACCTTTTTGGTTGGTGTCTAGATTGACTGAAAAGAGAGAGTGAGAATGATAGGTAATTAATTGTCAAATTTTCCCGCGCTGATTGCAACCTTGTCCCCAGGGAGCTTTTATCCGAAAAGCGCCCTGGGGACAAGGCGGTTGGCGCTGATTGGCTGGGCTCTCATTTCCAGAGTCTTTACTCCTGCCTCTGACCAGCAAAGACTGGGAATGAGATTCCGCAAAGGTGATGAGAGGGCAAGTCAGCGTTCTCTACACACGCCAAGAATAACCTGCTTGTCAGATAATTTTAATCTTTCTTTCTTTATCTCTCCATTTATCTTTGCTCTCTATTTTTATTTCAGGGTGGTCTTAAACATCTCTTTTTATCCTTTTTCTGAAGATAACTCCGTTTCCTTTAGTACACCTCGTTACAAAAGCCGTCCGATTTTTATCTCGTAAGACAGGCTGAAGACAATGTAATTAACAATCTCAAGCAATCCGAAGTATTTTGAAGGGTGTGGAACGGTAACTAATTGACTTAAATTAGCCCTGCTGGAGATTTTCCGTGACCTTACTGCTGTAATCTACACGGCTTTAAATTATTTTGGTCACGAAAATTAAAATGTGTCAAAGGTCGATAGCAAATATCTAAAGTATGGTGAACGTTTGAGAAATTTAGTGGTCGCCACAGAGCTTAAAACCGCAAACCACAATTTGATTGTACTTTGTGGACAAACTGACCGAACAAAGCCCCGCGCCTATCAACTTCCCAATGGAGAACAGAGCATTACATTTTTGACAAAAAATAACAGATCAAGTTGATCAACAATAGTACGTTCTCTCTTCTGAGTTTATGATTATACCCCAGAGGTACAGCAGACGGTTGCTATGTGTAAATGTGTCACGGGAAATGCTTCAACATAATGCGTGACTGAATCAGAGAGAATAAATCTAAACTGCGTGCGTGTCGCAAACAAACTGATTTCATGTTCTCCAAATTTCCTTTCCGGACACTTGGTTATTTTATGAGGAAACCCCTGTTTACCTTTCAAGTAGAGTGAATTTTCGCATAAATAAACTTCAACCTTGTAAATAGTTATCTCATTTTACAATAAGTATATAACGGTGATTAGCTATCACGAGAAATGCTTTTTTCCCCTGCTTGTTAATACTTCGAACAAAATTTTTCTTTTTAAAAAATTGAGAACGAAATTTATAGCATGCTCGTGTGAGCTATTGCAATTTGAAATCTTCCTTCAGCTCGTTACTTTCAGTTTGATAGAAATACTGAACCATTACAACACGCTTGTCGTATTTCACACAGCTTATAAGAAAAGAAACAAGAGCTTTAAAGATTATAAAGAATGCACGCTATCGAAGTGTTGATGCAAGGTAACTTTAGAACTAACCTTTGTACACTTGGGTTATTGTAACCATAGAGGGAGATTGGTCTGCTTGAATACGATCTTGAATTGCTTCGAAAACCATCCACAGAATAGAGTGATACCAGGGGAAAAAGAAGGCAACTTTTTGAGATGAGCATGCTGTTGAGTCAGGATATGTGGTGTAACGGTGCAATAGTATCCACCAGCAGTCAGCTAGAAGTTATTTGAAGTTTTGAATGCCGTGAAGCTGCTTGTAGGTTCAGCGCGTTCCAGAAACGATCAGCCCAAGATTTAATCTTGTTTTCTTGAAACCCAGTTGCTGAGCAGTTCCTTCTTGAAAGTGCCGCTACGATCTTTGGTTTCCTGCTGAAGAGTTGTCCGCAGGCCTGTAAATTTGAGATGAGATCAGTGATAACCACTTTTAGTGATGACAAAATGATTAGAGCACAAGTTTTTGATCAATCTCCGCTGTTGTAAGTGAACTGGGGATTTCCGGTCACAATGAAAGCGAAAAAAGGCTTGGAAGACGTCCAGAAAAACATGCACGAAAATTAACTAACAGTTAAACACTGATCTACAGACGAACCAAAACAATCTGATATTTTTGAAATATATTTATTTTTCTGCAATAAAGAAAACATTTATAAAACAACAAACTTTCAGCCTTAAAATCAAAGGTTTCACAGTGGTTTCCGCTGTCTTGTACCTTTCTTATTGACCTTTACAGACCAGCGGACTCTTGATAACAGTAACCCAATACAATCATCTGATGGATGACTTTAGCACTGAGCGCGTGTTGAAAGTCAAACTCGCTTTTGTCGTTCGTTTATCAAACAGCTGTCAAGCAGATAAAAGCAAATGTCTTCCTTTCTGCATTTTTGGGGACATCCGTTACTTGTTAGAAAGAAAAACATAAAACAATGTTGCTGACCAATTCAAGTCAGCGGGGAATTTTTTTTATTGCCAACAAACTGAGCAAACAAATTAGTCCGAAAAAAAAAGACTAAAAAATTCATGATGTGTATTCTGCATTCTGCTAAAGGTTTTAGTTTAACCAGCTAAATAAACCCGCTTCCCCCCTCGTAGTATTTTAAGTTGAAGGAAATACGGTTGTTTGTCTTTACATTTTTGATCAGTTCGCATAGTTGAAGAGAAGCGGGTTTCCATAGCCAGTCACCTGTTTTTTTTTGTTGTTGTTGTTTTTTTCACTATCCCCTTTTAGTCTTTCGAATAGGTGAACTCAAAACAGTTTGCTTCCCTTGCAATTTTAAGGCATTCAGAAACATTGTTAGAACTTTTTAAAGGTAGCACTGTAAGCAGTGTCTATTACACGATATTATAATTAAATTTACTTGATTTCCAAAGCAGATTTTCGTCATTTTTATCTTATCTCTCCGATCCAAAAACGGGGCGTGTTTGAGTTATTTAGCTAAAGACGGAGATAACACCAAGGAGGCATTAAATTTGAAAAGGAAAGATGATGATGTATTATTCCTGCACAAAATAAACCAACAAACAAATAATACTGAGAAAGCAAGATGACTAGCTAAGCACAGGCGAACAGTACATTCTCCTCTCGGAGTCCACAATCAAGCCTTTTTCTATCAAAGATCAAAGCTGTCAAACTTCTAGGTGCAAGTGTTTTGTGGCCGAAATTAGAGGTCTTGGAGAGAATGTGTGATAGAGCCGATCAATAGGGATTTCCACAATGCAAAAAGGTTATCTCTACCTAACGACGGCATCCAACGGTCGTGCACAACATGTTATCGATTAGACGTGTGGGGTTATTCCTGTTTAGGTAACTACTGCGGCAAAATGGAAAAGCACTTCATATCTTCAGTTTAGCCCTGGACGTGCGCCTATGTGTGATGTTTGTCATGTCCTTTTAGAAGTGGTTGAACGTGCAGCCGCCCATTAAGTCCGTGAAAGTTGAAATCTTTACAAGTGTTTCTGCGTTTCGTCCCAAAGAATGTGGAAACTAGGCCAGAGAAGCATGGTTTTAGTTCGTCTGCGACGCAAGCTTAGGTCAGAGGAGCTCCCAATTTATCATGAAGTTAAAAGGCAATCAGGCACAAGTTTTATCTGAAGAGTGTTTCCAGAAGAAATTTGTTTACTTTTGTTTGTTTAGTTCGACCTGGATACAGTTTCTTGTGACCTGAACTATGGGTCACCATGCATTCCCTACCTTATTAGCATCAGACAACGGAATAAAGAAATTTTTTATTAACCCGCACGTATTCCGTCGTGTACGTGGTGCTATTTCGCGCAAAGCTTTGTACGACCGCTAAAATCCTCCCAATTTCTCGACCCTCGGTTTCTCGAAATTTGCGATTTCTCGAGCCAATTTTCGTTTCACTGGGAGAGTGCTTCTCTGTGATTTTATCGCCGATTTCGCGAAGCAATTTTCGTTTCTCCTGAGGTATAAGAAAATCGGGATACTCCTGCTAATCTAAACCAATGGAAAGAGTATTTGTCATGAGCAGAAACTGGGATCCGGTCCGTATCGAAATCTCATAAGTAGCAAGTGGTTCTACTGCTGTAGAATTCTAAAAGAACCATTAGATCTTCAAGTTGTGTTAAGTAACACGAGTATAAAAATCAACATTGAAACAAAAATATCAGGATTTTTTTCGTCAATAATGAACACCATGGGGGTGTAGCTGTCGGCAATTTTTCACTGATAATCGTTTCTGTTTGAGCGCCTGATTTTCCTGATAACGCTAAGGAGGTAGATGACACAATTCAAACCATATCGAGCAGGACATTGCAGTCGCAGACGCCAGAGGACTGAGAACATTTGGATACCATAACAATGATTCAATCAAAGAATTGTAACTTACCAAAACTGTCAAGGCCAAAATACCCGGGATTGTGCAGTTCAACCTTCTTATCTGAAGACACCCGTTTTCTAAATTCTGTTCCCTTCGAGAATGCGCGCTCCCGAACTTGATTTTTCAATCAAAATAAAGTTATTAATCAAAATAACTGTTATTTCCGTCAATTAATTTATGACGGTTGTTTTGAGGGTTTGTAAACTTATCTACCGCCCAGTCTTTATTTACAATATCTTCCCTGGAAAAACAAAACGTTACAATTATCTTTTTACCGCCGCCTTTAATTATCTCTCAGCAGATGAAGTTTACTGATAATCCGAGGTCACTGCGATCAATTGTCTCATCAGGATGATTTTATCAGAGCTTTGGATTCCTCATTACCGTATTTTTAACATTATCCACAGCTCCAGCGTTTTATTGTAACTGAGGCGTTCCGAATTTGTTTTATATAACGATTCCTCGATATAACGATATAATTTTACTGCCCCCTTGGCATATCGTTATATCGGGGTTCCACTGTAGCTGCAAATGAACAGGAACTTCTCGCCAAGAAATAGTTTTTGTTTAGGACGTAGGTCTTGGGCGCCCGGGGGGGGGGGGGGTACTTGACCTATGTTCGGGTATAGGGATGCTGCTGGGGGTTTGAAACCCTGACCCTGTTTAGGACAATAAAAACTTAGAATACCTACCCTGTGTAGGACACCACCCCGTATTTTGAGACCCTATTTAGGACAAAGGACAACATCGACAATCATTTACGCTTTATTGTGATTGCGTACCATACGCGATGTTCGACGCTTTGGAATGCGAACAAAGATCCCAGCAAATAAAAATATGCTTTTCATTGAAGCGAAAGCTAAAACAATGTAAATACTCGACGACAGTCTTGCAGCCATACCCTGTCTAGATAGGACAGGTTCAGGCCCTTCAGGTCAAAGGAGGTTGAAATTATATACCCTGTTCAGGGCCGGAGGTGTCAAAAACCATACCCTATCCAGAGGCACGTCCCTGTATAGGCCATATAGGGGAGTGTCCCCCCCCCCCCCTGGGCTTGGGCGGCTATTGTGAACTATTATCCGCCTGAGAGGTCTATAATGCTAGACTTCCGGTCAGTTACTCAGCAATAAAACAGTAAGCTACGTACACTAAGACCTCTTATGGATTATTATTTACTCCAGCCACGCCTATAGAAATGGTTTCCATTTCGGTAACTTTTTAACAGATTACATTCCAGGAAAAGAGTTAAGATTGGAGATTTGTTGAAAAGCAGTAGTACAATTCTGAAATAAAATACAGGAACAGCTAGGAATGTTAGCTTGCGAAATAGAGAATGATACTTCTCGATTTGATTAGTCAAGAAAACTGGAAAAGGGAATAATTACTAAGCAATGTTTGCTTGCAAGCATTCTTCACGTCGTCACGCTCCTCTCCTTTATTGTAGAGAGAAACGTTGCGTGACAAACTCTGCGAAAGTGGGAGGAGGGACTGGGAAGAGGTCACCTAAATTCATGGCGTGGAACTTCCCTCATTTAAAAACATTAGCATGCTGCGAATGACTCAATTAGGGTTCGGGGCGTTAGTGTAATTTTGGATTCTTATGGTAGCAAAGTTGAGACAGGGCGTTAATTTTATGTGTTTTTAATCTTTACTTACCCAAACTAAATCGTTTTCTCTTATAGCAACGAAACCAAACCGTTCTCAAATGAATGACTTATTTTTTCTGGGTCTGTAGTAGGTCATTGGTTTTTCATCCATACTCTCATTTACTCTCTGAAAGCCGTGCCATGTTTATCCCTCGGGGAGGTAACCAAGAAAGTCCAAATCCTTACCCTCTGGTAACCCTCTTATATTCCTTCCATGGAAGTAGTGTACTTACAGTAGAAATATTACATCCCTTTTCAGAACTTTTCACTTGAGCAACCCCTTAACACTGAGATGAATCAGTTGTAAGGTGCCTCTGCTCCGTTTATTTTGAAAGGCCTTTTTAATACCTAAAGGACACTTTTTCCTACACTTTCACTCTTGAAATGCCTTCCCTTTTTTATACCTCTAGCCTGAAAAAAGGTACTCCTTTCAGGAGGAGCCTCCATGTGAAGTCCACTATAGGTAGTAACCCCTGGGTTTACATTTCTAGCTATTTCTTCAATTGCTTATTTTGTCTATCTTTTGATCATTGCTTATAATTGATACACTGGCTAGCCTCAGACTAATGTTAACCAGTCAGTTGTACGTTCCCTTACTCTTTAGCTATTGACCTAACGTATGTTTTATTCTACTAGTTAAACAGAATGAATTCCGTTATTGTATTAGCATGCTTAATGGATTCTAGGGATGAAAATAAAATCAGAACATCGCCGACAGATACTTTTTTTATATAGTCTAAATAGACTCATATTATCTCTGCAGGAAACGAAAGTTCGTATGTAATTGAAGTCAGAGATAAGCTCTTCCTGAAGTTATAAATGAACTTGGGTGGGTTGATACCAGCTAGATTTACTCTGTCACTGTGAGAAATGATACCGTTATCTAATTTTATTCCTCAACAACGGTACTTTCTTGAGCTTAGTGAAGATTTACCATCCCGGAAGTCAGCTTATATGTAAAAAAAATATGTTGGGTTAAATAAGTACATAATAGTTTGGTTTTCCGGTCGTATAGAACGTGAACACGAAACAAGGTTGCTTTTGTTTATGGAAGAGGGTCAGCAAATATGACTGCCTCAGCAGCACCATGCAGTCTCCCAAACCGATTCCAATTTTTAAACAACACTTATGGAGATATCAGTGTCCAACCAACAGCTGAAACAAAATTTTCCCCTGGCGCCAATTGTATGTGTATTTCAGTGTTATCCTGTGATAAGTACTATTTTTAGTTGTCTTGTGTTTTCTCAACAGGGATTAGTTTACAGGACTCTTTCACCCCAAGTAGTCTATGCTCCGGCTCAGTCTTGGTGTGGTAGAGATTGCCCCGTGTGTTCAAATACGGGTCGCCTGCCACAGTTTAAGTCGGTAATCCCTAAAGGAATTAGCAGGCTTTTAGAGTGTAACAGATATGACTAACAGATGAACTCACCAAGTACTAGCAGCACCTGTAGGGGGGGGACAGTGTATGGTTTTAGGGTTCTTACGTCTTGAAAAAGATACATGTTTTTGCTAAAGAAGACGCCATAAATAGAATATATCTGCTTTGACTTAGAGTCTTAAGTGTCGTTCAATTGTTGAATAGTACCGACTTGACTCAGTATTTAGGTGTCCTGTTACCTCACTTGTAGTAGTTGAGGTATAATATGGAGGCTGTCATCTTAAATTGGGCCATAAAGCAGGCCTCCTTTGACTCCTTGCCTCAAAAGTGACAAATAAGCAGCTTTGTCTTATTAAACGTGGTCATAGTTTGAAAGCCCTTGCTGGCATTACCCCACCCAAGCTTTTTTTAATAAAATTCAACGAATTAAAACCTCTTCTCTTGAATTTTGGCCGTATTAGGGTTCTTTAAATAATTAAGGGGCCAAAATAAACTGGCCGTAATCATAACGGGGTGACCGTTTGGCGGAGTTCCAGTAAACAAGAAAAGGTCAGATTTGAACTGTGGCAGGCAGGTGTGGAGGTGGATGGATAGTCTCAGTCAGATTGGGGGATGGAAGTGGGGAAAGGAGCTGAATATTTAGGGTGAGTGGAACCACACATAAAGTGGTTCGTAACAGATATGTGAAATTAAGAATTTTAAAACATGTATGTATCGATATGTACATGAAAACAAACCTCAAGCTACTGTCGATTTGCAGGCCAGAAACTGTAAGTTCCCGTCCCTTGGACAGATCAAGGGTTGGAACGTTTTTCCCATACCAGGCCCCCCATATCAGGCCCCCCATACCAGGCCCCCCATTAGCCTTGGACATATAAAGTCCTGTCTCCAATTCTCTATCTCACACACAATACTAGCAAATGTGGCTTTGTTTTCACACATGAAAAAACAACCTAAAACCTGCTGCGTCGGTGACCCAAAGACAGCGTACAAAATATAGAGACTGTTTACTTCTGTAAAATATCAATATTTTGACCCTACCTTACCTTTTGGATGATTTACAGCGGAATGTTCTTTGTCCTTTTGCTATCTTTCGCTTTGTCTGACTATGCAGTGACAGCTAACGACCACTTGAGTGTAGAGGCGATCTTTAGAAAGAGTTTTCCGTTCGAATCGCTCAGTCAGTTTAGTTCGTGGGTAGAACTTAGATCAAAACGAACAACCACGAACATCCGGATTCAAGTGAGTAAAAGTTAAAACTGCTGAATAAATATTTAGACAAGTATTTAAAGGGATGTGTAAACAGTTTTATGTTTTGATAAACTTCGCGGTTAATTTGGTACACACGCATCAAGAATTACCTCTTTATCAGGGCTATGCTTCAAAGGCCTCCATTGTTGTCTCCTATTACATTCTATAACTAAAATAACAGAGGCAGTTTTAACATCTGTGCAAGTTACATTTATTACGCCATGCATAGCTGGTTTACTGAGCAAAGCTCTTTTGTTACTTTTGCTGATTCTAAACTGATCATTTTCAAGCGTTTTTGATCAAATCGGATTTTTGTTTGTCCAGTAAATAGATAACGGCGTCTGCATGTTTACTTTTTTGGAAACACTTGGTTTTTAAACTGCACGTTTAGTTTTAATTTAACTTTAATAGATATTTCCTGACACGCCAAAATATAGTTGGCTCGGTTTCAATTGAAAGATTATAGTTTGTCCCAAACTGATCTCCATCCCAGATGTCTGAAGACATATCAGCTATATTTAGAATTGCATTGTCTGATTCTACACACATTTTTCCCCAGACACTCATGCCCCGAGACTAAAGCCTGGCAAGATCCAGTGATTGAAGCTCTCATGATACTATCCATAGTTACGCTATGGAGAGAAGAGACAAATGTAATGAAAGCTTGTACGTTAGTGTGTACATCAACAAAAAAAGTAAAAAAAAGTCCATGGTAACGCTACCTTAGTATCCCACCCTGAAAAGAAATCGACAAAGAACCCAGATCTCTCTTTTTTACAGGGTGCGGAGCCTAGAGCCCTCTGTACTTAAACTCCTTTGGGAATAATTTAAAATCTACTGTAGACCTTTTCTACAAAAACTTGCTAGAAAATCGGCTAAACCAAGTTTAAAAATGAAAATTTCTGACAGAGAACTGGAAGCCTTTATCTTTTTCATTTTATGATATTATAATCAATTATTATATTTCATTTGTATTCCTTTACTTGTTGTATTAGAACTGAAATCTTCAGGTTGAAGATGACGTTTTATAAAGTTAAAAGATTATTTAAGTCGTGCAAGCGTTTCAAACCTTTGTTGTTTTCTCTTGATGAGGCCATCTTTCATTCCCTGTTCTCTTAGGCTGCAATTTTCTGTGCGCACTGTTTGGCAAAAAAAAGCAGCAAAAGTTCCAGGATTGTTGTTTTAGCAAACGATCCACAAAATCACAAAACGGAAACTTTATATGTTGATCTTTCGTGACTTTTCTGTGCGTAACAGCTGTGACGTAACTGTGTCACGTGTTATTTGTGCCTCCGGATCATCGTTCGATCGTTTGCTTGTCTTGAGCTGCAAATGGCGGGAACCGAGGTAAGCTAGTTTATTCGGTATTCAGCACCTTGATTCTCAAAGAGTACATTTCACTCTTTCTCCAAAATACCATGAGCACTTTTCTGCAAGCACTGTTTGCGCTTTGTGGTGCAGAAGTCAAGAAATCGAAAAGTTCATTGTACTCCAACTCGGCATTGTTCCATTGTCTGTTCGACATTTTTCATTGTATATTTCACAGGTTTCTTTGAGTCAGTGATCCCAACTTTACTCCTTCGCATTAGGCTTTGGCTTTATTTATTTAAAGCATGAGAAATGCTGTGAACGAACCTTTCTAAAACCGAGTTTGTTTCTCGGTGATATTGATCACCGGCTATTTCGTTTTCACAAAACCTTTTCAAACATAAAAACACCTCAATCAGTTTGGTTTAAATGTCACGAGAATCAGTTAAAGTGAGTGTCGAGTCTTGAAACACCTTATTCAAAGAGTATTTCTTACAACAACTCGAATGGAGGCCTCTGAAGATCGAGGAAATCGAGGAATTTACAATTTGAATGTGCCATTTATCCACGTGACATCTCCATGTGATCGTGACATTATGCGAATCGTCACGCAATTCGTGATTGTTGTTGTTAAGTTACACCGTCACTTCTGAAAACCGAGAAAGGTTTGTTATTGGAGGGAGGGGGCTCATGACAGGATGTCCACAGTTTGGCAGTTTGTTTTTCTTTTATTTATCTTATAAACATCTAATCAAGGAATCATTGGATTTCAAACCTTGTGCAGCACAAACCAACATCAGAGATAATCCTTGGTTTCTATGAATTAAAAAAATGATTCATTGTTTATTTTTGCAGTATGATACTGAGTCGGTCAAGGACCACTGTCCTGCATTTAAGGAGGGCTGCCCTTATTCCAAGCTTACCCAAGATCTTTTTATGGATGAGCTGAAAAAGTGCCCCGAGTTCCAGAAGGGCTGCCCCTTTAAAGATGCACATAATGTTAAGGAGGTACTTGAAGAGCTGTCCACGATGCCAGAATCAAAGCACCATACAGGTCCAGCCCATGAGCAGTTACTAAACATGCTAAAGTCTGTTCATTCTGAGTCTAAAAGCTTGGAAGAGAAAGTTGGAGAGTGCCCTGTGTTCAAGACAAAGGAAGGTTGTCCTTTCAAAGATGCCAGCAAGGAAGGAAAGCCTCTGATTGAGCCACCGACTGCTGTTCTAGAGAGTCTGACTGCTTCAGATGTCAGCAAGCTCAAGGAGAAGTGCCCTGCTTTTAAAGAAGGATGTCCATTTGCCAAGATGGATAATGAAGCTCTTCTGGAAGAAATCAAGAAGTGCCCTGAGTTCCAGGAGGGATGTGCCTTCAAGGATGCCAAATCAATTGAAGAAATCTACAGCAAGCTGTCGCAGATGCCAAGCAGTGACAAGGATTGTCACCATAAAGAAGCTCTTATGAAGACCATGAAAGTCATTCACAGTGTTGGCCACGAGAAAGCTGATGAGTGTCCAGTGCTTCAGAAAGAAGGCTGCCCTTTCAAGGCTGTTGAAAGTGAAGGGAAACCACTTGTGGAGCCGGCTGAAGCCGTGCTGCCAGCTGGAGTCAAAAGGAAGTGCCCTGCCTCTGATAAAGGATGTCCTTTTTCCAAAGTGGGCAAAGAAGATCCAGGAAACTAATAACCAGTCAAGCCGATAATGGACAGTCTGAGCAATGATGTATGATGTGACATTAGCAGTTAAGAAACTAGTTGTTAAATTCACACAAGAACACTACCTGTTCTGTTTTTTAAAAACAAATAGGTGGATAAACTAGTGTTTTTGGTGTATTATGAGTAGGCTTTAAGATATTAAACTTGTATTGTGACTGGTAACACAATAAATAAAAGTCACCTTTCTTTTTATGATTTCAACTGGAAAATTTTATTTTAACAGCAGACAGATTGGTAATGTATCATATCAAGCACTTGAAACAGTGTTTCATCACAATCCCAAACATGGTGTTTGTGGGGTCATGGGCTCGATTTCCTGTCGGGGACCTAGATTTTTTCATTGCCTCACAGTGGTGACATGATGAACATTGCATCTTTCTCACCTTATTTTTTTTTTAAAACAACATGGCATATTTTAAACTATATTCTTGGTGTTTGGAAGTCTGATGAAACACTGCCTCTCATGTTTGATATACTACTTCAACCATAGACCCCGAAATTATCCAATCATAACGGAAAACCACTTAAATATTGGTTACTTGAATTTGATAGTCAACAACAGTATTGTTATACATGGAAGGCTGATTGTAATCCGGAATCACCGTATCTATAAAAGACCTTTTTCAAGACTTTTCAAGACAGCAAACATGCGGAGAAAATAAGAGCGAAAACTGGGTACTAGCCCCAAGCCCCCAATGGAATTCAAGATGGCGGATCGGCGAGATTGTTTATTTTCAATCGACTTGTACAGATAAAAATCATCTGAGAAAAGTGTAAACATGGACGCTGAAGATCCAGAAAGGGTTATATTACATATTGTAGTGGTGGGATTTCATCATCAGCGAGGATCTGAGGTGAAAAAAGCATGCAATTTTTAAAATTTCTTCAGCCCCCGCTGAAGATTATTCAGAAATGGCTTTGAATGGCTTCAGAAATAGTTTACGAAGCTAAATTTTCCTTTTTTGTCATGAAAATTGGTCTTCCAAACAAAAGAATCGAAAGAAAGCAAATATACTGTCTGAGAACTTTGATTAAAATAGCCGAAGGAGATGTAATCACTGAGTTTGAAGGAGCGCTATCAAATACTGCTTGACAGGTTTACAAAAGGAGGTGGAAATCATGTACAACTTTGTGTTCAATTTACAATTATTTGTTTTTACACAAGTGTCCCCATGCAGCTAGCACAGCTGTGCTAAAAATTAAATCCACAGACGCTTTTAAAAAGTAAAGTTATTTATTCTTTATTTATTCAGGGCAAGGCTAGAGTTTTGTGAACTTAATGCACCTATCAATGTTAAGCCCGAGGGGGGGGGGGGGGTCGGGCAAGGGGTGGGGATTTTGACATTTTCTATAAAAAAATGTCAAATTCCCCACCCCCGGGACAAAATAATTGGTCAAAATCCCCATGAAAGGTGGTCAGATGTCCTTCAAACCTTCTATAAATGACCAAAATCCCTACCCTGGGGGCACCACGTACGATCAAAATCCCCACCCTGGGGACAGCGCTCACGATCAAAATCCCGTGGTCAGCCCCACCCCCCCCCCCCTCGGGCTTAACATTGATAGGTGCATAACCCACAGGCAGACCACCCTATGTGTTCGTAGTTAATTATTGTTGTTGACACGAGACGAACAAAAGAAATTTTGAAATCTATAAGGGCTACTGAAATAAAGCTCTTGAAATTACATATCTAAACTACATTTCGCTCTAAATATCTCAATAAAGTTGAACGAAACGTTTATCGACTCAATTGTTGCATTTCTTCGCCTGTGCGGGCCGTTTTAAGCGCCTTTTTAACTGATTTAGCCGGCCGAAGGCCGGTAATAGATAAAGAGGAGACAAGGCTTGCAAGTCGGCGGCCGACAGCAGCGACCTCCTCCACTTCAAAACGGAATTTACGCCAAACTTCTGAAAATCTCACCTATCTGACGACGGCTATCGATCGGCGAGTTGTTGCTCTATCTCTTCGCCGAATTTGAACTTCATCCCTCCAACAGTTTTCGAGAAAATCCACGCTAAAATCATGCATACGGCTTGATTTCTATGATCGGTGCTCAACTCAGCGACCAGAGAAATCCAGAACATGACGGCCGTTTCAAATTCACCAATCAGGTTTTGAGCCGCGGCGGGCTGCCGCGAAATGCCAAGCGCTGATTGGTGAATTTGAAACAGCCGTCATGTTCTGGATTTCTCTGGTCGCTGAGTTGAGCACCGATCATAGAAATCAAGCCGTATGCATGATTTTAGCGTGGATTTTCTCGAAAACTGTTGGAGGGATGAAGTTCAAATTCGGCGAAGAGATAGAGCAACAACTCGCCGATCGATAGCCGTCGTCAGATAGGTGAGATTTTCAGAAGTTTGGCGTTAATTCCGTTTTGAAGTGGAGGAGGTCGCTGCTGTCGGCCGCCAACTTGCAAGCCTTGTCTCCTCTTTCTCTATTACCGGCCTTCGGCCGGCTAAATCAGTTAAAAAGACGCTTAAAACGGCCCGCGCAGGCGAAGGAATGCAACAATTGAGTCGATAAACGTTTCATTCAACTTTATTGAGAAATTATTTAGAGCGAAATGTAGTTTAGATATGTAATTTCAAGAGCTTTATTTCAGTAGCCCTTATAGATTTTAAAATTTCTTTTGTTCGTCTGGTGTCAACAACAATAATTAACTACGAACACATAAGGTGGTCTGCCTGTGCTTAACCTGTTATGCCCCCTTCCCAGAATATTAAATATTAGTATATACTAAAACAGTGGATAACGTTTTTGGCACGCGCTGATTGGCTACTCAAACTCCGAATTTCCTTTGCTATTCACCTCCGAGCAACGCACACGAGAAAATTGTAATCTTTGAAGGGAATAAACTAGTCAAAGATCATTCTTTGGGGCTATATTATCTCACTGTTTTAGTATTATACTAAAACAACTATTCGCCTCAGTGTCAGTGGCTAGTGGTGGATATTCACCTCGCCTCGCGGCTCGGTAGATATCCACCACTAGCCACCTCCACTTCGGTGAATAGTTGTTTGTTATTAAAAAACTTGGTATATTGCAATTCACGAGTTTTAACTGGTTTACAGGCCATGGTATATGAGCTCATCAGGCTGTAACTGTTTTCCTTTCTTTTTGAATTTGCAACATGCAGGTAGAGTTTTCATTTCCACCACTTTTAAAGGATGGAAACTCACAAACCACAACGCTTCCAAGTGAATGGCGGTTCTTGCCATTTTTGGCATTACCAGATGGTGTCCATAACTGTGAGCAAGGTACTAATAAAACTACATTTACAAGGACTGATTTGATTTGTGATAATTAAAATGCCGATGTGTAAACTGGTTGGATAGTCAACTTTGTTGTTACAACAGATAGGGGTGGTGAATGGTCCTTCAAAAAATGCATGTCTCGCAAAATTTAGCCAAATTTCAGGGGTCTCGTCGTCTTGAAGTTTTTATTGATGCCTTCTCGGAGTCTGACTCGAAGAAAAGATATCAGTCTCACCGGCTTGCAAAGTCTTAGATTTATCATTTGACACCCCTACAGATGTCATAATTGCATCCCTCTTATACAAAGCAGCTGGGGTTTTTAGTAATTTTAAACCTGCACCTGGAGCAGCACAAGTGACTGTTTTGTAAAACTCAAAGTTCTTGTAATATAAACTAATTTGTGGTTATTTGTGGTTCAACAAAAGTCAGTCTGTATAATCTCACATGTGAACACATGCAAATTAATTATTATTTATTTGTTATTTAATAAATAATCATTTATTATTTATTATTATTATAAATACAGTCGGATGATTTGCCTCATCTTACCTTGGAAAAAAGACAATGGCCGCGGCCGCACTTAGAGAATAACTGGCTTAATTTTTTAGAAACCCGGTTAAAAATTTCCACAAAACTTAACTCGGTTAAAGTATGGTAACCATAACTAACTCGGTTAAATATTTTTAGCGTCCGCATTACGATCAGATCAGACTGGAGTGATGCCATGATTAAGCTTTTTGAAAACAAGCAAAAACGGCTGGCTTTCATGATAATTCTATTACTTGCTCATTTCTTCTGCTGCTTTTAAGATTTATTTTGATGCATTCTCGGCTTACAGCGTTCTATTTCTTCCAAATGCATTCTACGCAAATTTCAAGCCCAGTTGTTTCAAATATGTTGATCTTTAGCAGTCGTTCTAAGGCTCATTGCCATATCGAAATCGCCTTCAAGACCTTCAAGTGCACGTTTTTCCAAGGAATCGGCGAAGAGACAAAAGAGATCATCAGAAACCATAAGAGCCCTGTCTGATACAAATAATCCGCATTTCTCTCAGTGGTGGTTCTAGAGTTTCCTAATAACAAGGGAATTCTAGAATTAAGCCACGAATTGTGTCTGAACGCCATGTTTGCGTGTGATGGAAAAGAATACCTTCTCTTACACGGAGATGATTGACACATTTGGCAAAGAAAACAATAGTGGAATCTGATAAGAAACCACTAACCTGGTTAAAACGACCCAGGAAGGTAGTTTAGAATTAACCTAACCCAGTTAAAAAATCTATTGTTCTTTGATTAATTTCCATGGGAACCGCTAACCTGGTTAAGAGTCAGTTAACTCTCCAAATACGTGGCCGCACTAGACATTTTTTTAACCCGGTTAATTTTAATTGATTAATTGGAAATAACCCGGTTAACTCGCCAAGTGCGGCCGCGGTCAATGTCTTCTTAAAATCCTCTATGTAGTCCTTTGTTTAAGAGAGCCCAAACAATAAATTATAAAGGTATAACTTCTTTAAACACTTGTTGTATTATGATATTGTACATGTAAAAAAAAGCAGATAGAAATTGTACATTTTGTCTGTTTCAGCATTATGTTTTTGTATAAGATTAATTCTGATCTTCACCATCTTGTATCTAGACTCTTCTGTCTTTCATTTACCAAGTCTCAGCACATCTGTCAGCAAACAGAACTTTCAATCCACTGTTTTTGGAATTTCTTGTTACAAGCAGATTGACAGCAAGGTATATGATGATTTCTGAATATTCTCATATTATTCTTCAATAGTCTAATGTTATGTTCACTAATTTAAACTTACCGTAATTGTCATGTGGTCAAAGAATACTGAAACATTATATTTGATGGGAAAATTTAACAGAAAAATTTAAATAGTTTGATATTGCTTTCTTGAAGCCAAACATACTCCACCAATTAACAGAGGGAAATTAAAGCATGCATGTACATATCTACACTGATTTGACAAAAGGTGGACTCTGGGATCCATGCAAGTTTGATATGGTGATATTAAAAATGTGCGTTTTTGCATTAACAGGACTTAAAAATAAAAAATGATGATGTGACCAGAAGAACTGTACAGAAAAGTGTCTGCATTCTCTCCTGTTTGGTAAGTGATCTTACACAGTGGAACACATAAGATAGAGGTAAAATCTGACGAGTGTTTAAAAGACCTAAAAATCATTAACAATGCTTAATAAATAATTTGGCAAGTGGACACTTTATTGTTGTCAATTTTTTGGCAAGGATATACAGTACTCAACTCAAGTGACACAGGAGTTCGCTGATAAAGTTTTAGTACAGTACCTGATCAAGAAACAAATTTTTAGCCATACTGCTTGCCTGGCCATAATTTTTTGTCATTCAAGGTTTGCTGTATTGTCTTAAGGCCCGTGTTTGACTGTTCAATGTTTTAACACAATAAGTGTTTTTATGTTGAAACAGCCACTTTATGGTTACTTAAACGAAAAGCTGGAAGTTGCTACTAGAGTATACTTTGACGAGAAGGATTTCTCAAGAACAGGAATTTTAGAGGTACTTGGTGTCCCTGTTGACTCTTTCATGACATAAACAGTTACTCATGAAAGTTCTTTCTTGACCTTCAAATAATAACCTGGCTTTTTTTTTTCTTTTTCTTGTGCTCCTTCCTAGGAATTGTATAAAAATTTAAACATGTCTGTATCACCAAGCCTTATATTGGAAGATTCTTTACTATTCGTTGGTGAGTCTGTTATTTGCAGTTTGTAGTTAATAAGTTAATTTAATCAAATGGTTCTTAAGTGAAGTCTTGACCTGGAGGAGTCAACTTCTAACTTCTCCTAACAATATTAATATGTTATCAAGCAGACAGGTGATAAGAATAAAATAAGAAGAATCCAAGAAGATGTGCAATAATAAATTCTCTGGTCAGCGTTATTCTTTATATAATGAAGTCTTCTTAATCCAGTTAAAATTATGTTTAGTTTTGTAGATCCAAACTCATTTAAATTCATCAAGGTATGGACTAGATCTTGTCTAGGAGGAGTACACTGTAGAAATACACCTGTCATTAAATGCTATGGAAACCGGGATAAGCTTTGGCCTGATCGGCCTCTATAGGCCTGAAATATGCAGCAGTCCTTACCTAACCTTACATTTACAATTTTATTTCTCTATTGTCTACTAAAAGTTTCAGTTACAAATGAAAAAAAATCATAAAATATACAAAACACTGAAGACAGTGCTTCAGCACATTTCCAAACACCTCAATGTTTGTCATGAGTAGTCAGCTGAGTGTTGTATTTTTAACTCTCTTCTCATTTGTTTGGAAATGTGAAGAAACGTTGCCTCTTGTTTGATATATGACAAAGTGTGTTGGTCTTATTTTACAGGTCTTCCTGTTGTAGAATTAGTTAGAAAATTTCAACATAGGGTGAGTATATTAGAATGAAAAACATTTTTCAACTGCAACAGCACTGTACATTTAGTTATAAATCTTTTTTATGCATAAATAACATCATTACATACTGTAATGATCTGATTTAGCACCCGAGGCACTTATAAATTTACTTTTGGTTCCTCAAGGGAGGGCGCTTATTTGAGACAGGGTGCTTATTTAATTTTTTTGAGAAACAACCAAATGTTCAAAACAAAACTTAAATAAATATTAAAATGACTAACAATAACAGAAACTGTAACAGTAACAAATTGTTGAAAGTTCAGTTACTTTAAAAATGTGAATGTTCCTGAGTTTATTTATTCAACTTTGATGACTTCAGTTGGGGCAGTTATCCACAATAGGGACGCTTATTGGAATTGAGGGGCGCTTATAAGAATGGGGGCGCTTTTTAGAATGGCAGCGCTGATTGGAATAGGGCGCTTATTGACAAAAACACATTCGAAGGGGGCGCTTATTGGAAGGAGGGTGCTAAATCAAACCATGATGGTAAGGCTATTCTGCATTGTCAGACAATATTGTGTGATCACTCTTAAATAAATGCATGTATAATGTTATAAAAACATTTTTTCCTTTTTAGATTTTAGTTCTTTTTAAGCTGCTTCTTCTTGAAAAAAAGGTATGCACTAGTTAGTCAGCATTTTTTCTAACATTTTTCATCAAATTTTTCTATGGTCTAGTTTTGTTGATCAGTGAGATATTTGTGGAAATAGTTGCATCACTGACTGATAATTATCTTCCAAGCACAAAACATCTTATGAGGTTTCTTTACTTGTTTCTCTTTTTCCATAATCCTTTTCCAACTATCACTAGGTACATACATTACACAAATGAATGTGCATTTATCTATTTAAAACCTATTAATTATTAATTATTGGACTTAATTTTATATGTTTCTTTTTACTCAAAGGTGATATTTCATGGCTTTCCAGTTGGCAATATGTGTACACAGCTTCTCTCACTTGTTTCTCTCTTTCCAAGTATGTCTACTGATAATATTTGTTTTTATATTTTTTCTGTGTATACAACAATATTATATATTTTAAAACTAGTCACAAATGCTGCTAGAACCTTGGTACGTGCACAAAATAGCATGATTAAACCAAAAGTGAGACTGAACCACAGTGTAAACATACTGTTGCTATTTGTGCTTGCTGTCAAAATCCTATAAATCTTGGAGTTAACAATTTAACTTCTTGAGTCAAAGTGTTGTTGTTTTCTTTTCTAGAAATGATCCAATGTGGTTTGGCGTATGCAGCTCCCAGAGAAAAAGAAGTTTCTCAAAATGATAATGTATGCACGTATTTTGTGTTGATATGAAACATTTTGTTCAATCTTTTCAGTTGGAATTTTTTATTACGTCCCGTCATAACACTACATTGTACATTGTTTCGCGAGTTCTAAAAGATTTTTTGTTTTATAGGATATTTTTCAACCTCTGCATGTCAATGAATGTGAGCAGTTATTTGTCGATATTTTTGGATTTCCATTAGCATTGTTTACAAAGGTGAGTAAAGTGAATCGTTTTTTATGAGCAATTTTATTAGTTGTAATCAACATCTGCCAATGGCTTGTATTCATTGTAAAGAGTGTAACAGAATTTCCTAATTTCTAACTTTAATTACATTCTTAGATTTCCTATTTAATTAGATTTAAATAGTTTCTGACATTATTTTGACATCACTTTTGTTAGTTGTCCAAAGTTCAGAAATTTATTATCACATGGCCACTTTGACTTTCCCGCTTTTTCTGGGTTACTTGTTTTTTTTTTTTGATTGGTCAAAAGACATTCAACGGTGACAACAACTTGTTCAAGAATATAAGCTCTAGTACACTACCCAGCTAACCTGTTGCATACCACTTTTTTGGACTCATTGAAGCTGATCTTTTGTATACTCAGAGTTGATTTTCTGTTTTCTTTGTAGAACTCCATATTTCATCCTTATTTATCTTTGCAACAAATGGACCTGTTGAAGAGCCCTAATGTGCGCAGTTTTGTGGTTGGAGCATCAAATTATTTGTACAAACGACAGAAGGGACTATCAGACGTTTTAATAGATGTAAGTAGTTTAATATAGAACTATTATAGAAGAGGAAGAGGTTATATAACTTTCATGGCATGGTGTCGGTTAACAGTTTGAAAGAAATCAAGGTTGCATTCTATTGGAGAGGACTGTGAATTTAAATTTCTTGTTATCGTGTTGTTGCTGCTGCTGTTTATGTGTATATGTGACTCCATTTTCTTTTTACTGAACAGTATTTTTTTAATGCCGGAAAGTGTAACAAATTTGCCCGGGGGGGTACTCGAAAAAGTTTTGTACGGGGAGGCTCCGCCCGGAGATTTAACCCCTTACCCTTTTATATACCATTTTGATAGAAAAGGTACCCCTTTTGTATACCTTTTATTGCAAAAAGGCACCCCTTTCATATACCTACACGACATCACATTTACCTAAAACGGGATGTTTTCTTGTCATTTTTATGTAGCGCTTAAAAAATTACGACGGTACAGCCAAAAGTTGCGTCTGCTCGAAATATTTAATGTAAAGGCCTTTTAAAATATCATTATGACAGATTTCCCTACCCTTTCATATACCTAAACCTGTGATATCCCTACCCTTTAATATACCTGGAGCCTGAAAAAGGTACCCCTTTCGGGCGGAGCCTCCCCGTATAGGCCATTATAGGGAGTACCCCCCCCCCCCGGGCAAATTTGTGCGACATTGCTCAAACTAGTCAGCCAATCAGATCATATCTCTTCCCGCGCTTTCTATGTACGTCGTACATGCAGTCATCACAACATTGCCTTAACATTTGTTACAAGACTTGTGTCTGCTTACACAGTTTATTTTTTCCTGGCAGCTTGAAAGTGGATCAATGGAGATTCACAATCCTGATTTAAATGAACAGCTCTCCTTGTCAACCGCTGACCTGAGATTTGCAGACTATCTTATTCATCACGTCAATGATTATGTTGAAAAAGGCGAACAAGAAGCCGGTTAGTTTAAGTATAAACTCTGACATGCAGGCGATCACTACTACGTTATACTCTATTATTAATTACTTTTATATCTTGGCTGATTTGGTGAAACATAGTTTTACTAACTACGTCTTACTTTAAGGTTTGATGGCATTCCCGTAAGCTCGTTTCCGTCTTTGATTAACAAACATTTGTATTTAACTCGTACAGAGTGATAAAAACACCTAACAATTAGTGCTAAATAGTCAAAATGAAACAAAAGAAAACAATGGAATAAGCATCCATTGCAATAGTATCTAATTGTAAATTACTGACCATTTCACGGGTTAGTCTAAGTAAAATCATTCTAAAGGGAGAAAAAACTGGAATAAGTAGTTCTTCAGTAGTAAGGATAGAATACTTGTAGTGGCCTAAAACGCTGTCAAAAGAAATCTTGAATTCAATTCAATTTTGTTGTTGGTTGTTTTAATAGCAGTTGTCACAGCTGTGCTGTACACAACATTAGAAAACTGTTAATTTTGACAAGTTTGTTTTTTGCTCTCTTGTTAAGGCTGGGACGGCAGTGATGAGTGGATCCGAGCTCAGTTTAAATTGTATCTTTTGTCTTTATTATCCACCATACAGCACACAGGTTTGTAAGCTTTTTACTGTGCATTGGTTTATATAAAGTGGCGGCCCTGTCTGATACTCTCTATTGTTGCAGATGGTGATGGGATGGCAAACTACAATGAGCAGTTCATAGAGGCCTGGAAACAAACCACAAACTATCAAGTTTGGCGGGGAAAAGAGCATGCTGGGATTGACGACGTGCATGCTGGGTAAGCCACGTGACAGTTCAGAAATGAGAAGTGTTGGGAAAATAAGGAAAAACGAAATGTGGTAAATCTTTTTTTTTCTTTCTGTTTGACAGGCATCCATTTCAAGGACAGATGGGGCTATCAGACATAAAGATCAGACTTTCGAAGTAAGCATCCATTCCAGCTGAGCAGATGAGATCATTCGCAATATCTTATGAACTCTTAAGAACAATTGTTTCTTAGAACTATTCAAAGGAGATCTGCACAGTTTAGCCTTGAATGATATTTTTTAAAGAACTTGATTCAAAGTATTCTTTAGCTTCGTTTCAATGATTATTGTTTTTGCTGTTTAGTGTTATGCAGACAGACAGAGGCCGTAGGATTGGTCACGCGGTGGCGGAAACTGGCAAGGCTGTAGGTATGTCGACTTGCCCACAGCACCAAGAAACTGTGAACATTTTTCTTTGATATGTTGTGAAATGGATTCTACGTTTATTAAGTTGTGGTATTTCAAGCCTCGTTTTCGTTTTGCAGGTGGAGCAATCAACAGCGCACGCTCATTCGTGACGTCATGGCTGTCTGAGCTGGCGCAATCAACATCAGAGCAGAATGACGAAGAGGCTGACAACAATGAAAAACAGGACAAGGAACAACAAGTAACGGCAAATAGTGAAGAAAATACTGCTGAATTATGAGGCTGGTCGGACACTATAGGATTTTGGGAAATTGATAGTTCTCTTGTTTATGTAAAATATATAGGATTTCGAAATAAAATTAGCTTATTAAGTTATTTGGAAATAAATTGCAGTGGGTAATTTACCATAGTACAACGTTTTATTTAACAAGTGAAAGAATCTCTGTTCTGGTATAAGGCAAGCAAAAAGCATTGCAACACCCTTTTTTACAGTAGTTAAATCGAGACAAAACACTATTCATATAGACCTTTATAAATCAAATAGAACTAACGTTGCAACAGAAATTACACGGTATTAATATTCCTTCGAAACATTTAACAGCCAAGAACTGCAACTCAAGAATTAACGAGCGCAAAATATATATTGTTTTTTGTCACTTTCTAAGCGTTTTATAACAACGGCACGACTGAAGCTTCTTTGTGTGGCATCACTCATTTTGTGGAGTAATTTCTATTGTTATTTAATTTTACGAGGCGACCAACTATTTTACTTTTTACAGCGGCGAAGTGACGTCATTAATATGCTGTGTTCTCTCATGGAACACGCTCAGTTTCAATTCTCTTGTATGGCGGCTATTTATAAATATATTATAAATACTTTCGACCGTGAGCAGTCTCTGTTTATCTCCAGGAGCTATGCAGAGCAAACGTGAGTGAGAAGAGTGGTCTACTGGCGGCTTATCATATTTAACTGATCAATTAAACTTACATCGATCTACAATTACTAGAAGTTTGAGAACAAAGAAGTAAGTAATGTTTAACTTAAATCTGTAAATAAACAAGCTACGTACACATAATTGGCGTACAGCAATAAATAAACAATGCTTCAGTGTGCGGTCAAACATAAATAGTTATTATAATAGTTAGTCACTTGCAATATTTCAGGCATTTTGTATGTTACTTCCTCAAATATTAAAGGTAGATAAAAAAAGGTTCATTTTGGTTTACTAGGTTTGCGTTGTTTTTGTGTTTGATTGGTTCATATTTTAAGCAAAGGTACGTGTTAACAGATCAGTCGAACCTCTTTAATACGGACACCAAAGGGACAGGGAAAAGTGTCCGTTTTATGGAGTTGAGCGTTTTACAGAGGTGGAGGTTGTATGACTTTTATCTCTTCGGACCATCTAAACTGTCCAGGGCTAAACTGAGCCAAGTGGCCCATGCAGCCAGAGCTTATCCCGGTTTCCGTAGAATTAAGCGACTAGGAGTATTGCTACTCCCCCTTGTGGAGTGGGATGCTAGTCCATCGCAGGGTGAATCGCCGGTACCCATTTATACACCTGGGTGGAGAGAGGCACTGTGAGAGTTAAGAGTCTTGCCCAAGAACACAACGCATTGTCCCGGCCAGGCCTCGAGCCCGGACCGTTCGACTCGGAGTCGAGCACGCTTACCATTAGGCCACCGCGCCTCCCAGTCTATAATAGGGAGGTGTCCGTATTGAAGAGGTGTCCGTAACCAGAGGTTCGACTGTAACACGTGACCAGATTTGTCATTCTTTGCTTCATATTAGTTTTTTTTAGCTCTAATGACAAATTTGTGTTCCTTGCCTAGATACAGTAAACACCCGCGTGTAAGAACCTAGTGGCTTAAGAACCTGCTGGCAGAAATTTGCCATTTTAATACCCCAAAATATAAGACCTTTTAGCCAAGCAAATCAGCAGTTCTTATGTTAAAATTTATGAACTTTTTAACAGAACATCCCAAACTTATACAAATAAAGAAAAGACAGATTCACATAACTTATTGTCTCTTTGACCTTGATGAGGCTGAAGCAATACAGTTATGAATAAATGCTTATAATGAAGGACCACCCATTTTTTTCCTCTACAATCAAAAATATGCCCTCCTTAATAAGACCTTAGAACCTACTAGCCTAAATCCAATACTACCCCCAAATACAAGAACCTACCAACTAGAATTTATTCTTCCGCGTACGTAGCTTTACTCTTCAGTGCTAAAGTCGACTTTTGTCGACATTTGGAGGAGCAGTCAATGAACCACTTGTGACGTCACAATTTGAAAGTCAGCAGATTTGGCGATAGCATCTGATAGAGCTAGGTTTGACCTTTTCAAAGAACTATTCATTTTGCGTATCGGTCTCATCCTGACAGAGCTAATCAAGAAAAAGTCAATCACTTTTTGGTGCATCGGTGCTTAAACAGGCCAAAACACCTGTAAAAGATCGAGGTCCTCTTTTCAGGGTTTACCAGTGTTTTACTCAAAACTTTTTGGTCTAAAGGAAGGACGGATACAGTAGAAAGAAGTGGAAATAACAAAGCCGAGAAAAACGAAAGGAAAAGGAGCAAGGAAAAAAAATGGAAACGATTTTGCAAAAAAAAAAAAAAAAGGTCCAAATTTTGGCTTATGCGCATGCGCCAAAGTACAATTTTGTACATTTTTTCCATGGAATCTTCGTCAAAATCTTGCTGCATCGTGGAAAAGTGCTTTTAAGCAAAGTTAAGGGAAGTTCAGGATCCTAGTATCAAAAATTCAGTTTAACGGTAAAAAAACCTGTTTTTGGAGAAATGTAGCACTGAAAGGGTTAAAGACGTAATTTTACCGAAACCTTGTGAATCTCCAATCATCAAATTCTAATTATTACAATACATCTTCTAGCCAAGGGACTATTGCAAACTCTTCAAGCGCCATCTGTGGCCAAGTTCTTTACAAAGAACAGCAGTTGCTCCTGTGACGTCAGTTTTCGCGGAATCTTCAGTTGATTGACAGCAGTGGGTGTCACTTTCAGGAGAAACTCTCGGAATTTCTGGAACGTGCCAGGTTCGACCAAACAAACTTTCATTCTGTCTATACAGCCGCCATTTTCACGCCGGATCAGGTAAAATGGATTGACTTCACACAGGGCTTCGTCCAACTGAAATGGGAATTAAAACAAAAGAAGTAAGATCAGTTTGAGGAAATTGAATTGGCAACGAGGCTAAACTTACATACTAAAGTCATATCGTATCCATAGTGACCACATTTCATGCTATGAAAAGCAAAAAATTTCACGAGAAAAAAAAAAAAATGTCCAATTTTGAAATCAAATTTATTTTGGCCGAATGATGAAGAAAGTTGTGTAGAAAAGAAAACTCCGTTGCTGAAAATTTAATTTCCACATTAGTGGCGTTTTTTGGTACAAGCTAACCATTCATCCCGGTTTTCATTTAGAATAAACGTTAGTTCAAATTGTGAATGGTATAAAAAAAAACTCCGACACTAGGGAAAGAAAAAGGAAAAGGAAGGAACGAAAAGATCAAATCAGAATAAAAAAAAATGAGGTGAAACGTAGCATGATAGGTTTTCTGAAGTGCTTTTTATGGTGATTGCGTTTTTAGCAATTTAGCTGGAATTTGGCAATACCCCATGGCAAATATGAGCGGTAAAACCCAATCTAACGCGGATACGAGATTGCATGGATGGAAGCCTTACCTCTTGTGAAAGCAGGTCATTTACTGCTGCATCTCGGGTAGAGCCGCTCAGCTCCAAGAAAATCACATAGAATGGCTTGACACCGCCAAACCCTGTGTGATTGTCGTGTTTTTTCTTGCTGATAGTTTCCTCAATGGCTGCTCTACTACTGGGAATAAAATCCAACAGAATACTCTCTGCGCATGTGTAATCCACAAGCCGAAACCTCTCGTCTTTACTTCGGAGCACTGTCGTCAGTGCTTCGTACATCATCGTTTCAGTCGTTTTCTCCGAACGCATGTTAAGAAGCTGGCCTTGTCTATACTGGAACTCAATCACCGGGCAACTGTTATGCAAACAATCCACTTTCACCACATCTCCGATCCTATATCGATAAAGACCGCTAAGAGTTGTCACCACCAACTCGTACAAGCTGCCGACTTCAACTTCTTCACCAAACAGCGTCTGTTGAGTACAAAATAGACATATTAAATTTAAGTGAGGAATTACATGTTTAGTTGATGACGCGGTAACAATTCGGGTCCTTGTGGTAGTATCCTCTCAACAACAAAGTGTATACTGGAATTCTCATGGACGACAAGACTGAAGTACCCCAGCGGTACAATAAATCTTAATTAGCTTGATACCCCCTGAATCTCACCTTGCTTCGGTCCCTTAACTCTCTCTTCCGCGCGCTCTTTCTGGGGAACCCTAAAAAGGACGCGCAGAAGACCGAGTCAAGGGTTTTTAGCCAAGACACTAATTAGCCAATATCCAGTGATACCTTGTTGTAGTGTGATAGATCAATCACCCTACAACAAGGTTTTCTTGGATAGTGGGATCTTACAGAGTTTCGTGTCTACTATGTTTTCACAAATTAGCTAGTTTGAATCAATCTTTCGTAAATCAAAAATTGTGGGGACTTCAGATATCTGTTACCGGTCTCTTTATATTTCCAAACCTTTCCAGTCCAAAAATAAAACGATCCTAGAGAATCCCCCTTCCAATTCCCACCTCGAGAACGACTCCTTGCAATCACATTATCGTCTCAAAAGCAATTTCCTTTACCTTGGGTTGCTCCTCATGACTATGATTCAGTGGAATAAACTCAAAAAACATTGATCGAGGCACAAGAAGATAACAAGGCTTGGTTTCCAGCGGCCACAGGTTCACTCCCATTAATCCCTCAGTGGCTCCATAGATAGTAGAACACAATGGCACACCTTGAAGATAACGCTCCCTCAACTGAGTGGCATACAGCTCAGAAGAACCTGAGGTAAACGAAGAAATATTCAGTTATAGTTGATTTTAGGAGGGTAATAGGTTAGTTTTGTTTTAACTGCTTCTTAGATCGCAACTTTCGTGGGACACTTTTCACGTATGCGATAGGCGGTGTGTGGAGGGAGGTCAATGTTTTGGAAGACATCCGCGAGGGCACCAGGTTAGCTCAAATGTGTAGACTTTTTCGACGGATAATTCTTGGACAACGTATGCTTCTGTTAAAACTTCCATCAGTTACCGCCAACTGACACTAACAAGTAAAACTACTTCTATTATAAGCAATTCTCGTAACGATAACCTTTTCAGAAAGTGTACGTATCAACAGTTACAGAGGGTTCGAACTTATTGTATCGTTCCTTTACTTGGTAGGTTGCAACTTTCGGGACTTTACGACATCACTTGTATGAAAAAGATTGAGAGCGTAAACTGATCGCATAGTAAGTACTCGTAACTGATTTTCCCAATTGCAGTGATACTCATCACGAAAAATCATGTTGCAGGGTGTTGCACGGTAATCGTCCACACCAGTTTGAGTCATACACAATTTCTGCAAGGCACGTGAATGAAAATAAGACTAACATTTCCTTACCAGAAACTACCCCATGTACGTATGTTAAGTGAGGCCAGATTCTCTTAGCGATTCCAACAAATCCTTTCTGAAACTCTCTCCTGAGTTCATCCGCTCTTTGTTTATCGGGCTTGAGCAACTTATTTAACTCGCTATGAAGAAAATAGAAGAAAATGTTAAGCAGATTATCTTTCCAGTTGAGAAGTGTACAGAAAGAAAAACGGGGGTCAGGTGGAGGAGGGTTTATTTGAACATCTGTTAATTTATTGTTATCATCATCATCATCATCATCATCATCATCATCGTTATTATTATTTTTTGTTTAATTATAGCTCATACCTTCGGACACGATCTGTTATTTCCAGATCTGCTTTCATTTTGCCTTTCGCCAGGTCTTCAACCATTAGTTCCCAGTTTTTCTCCAAGAAAACGAAAACTCCGTGAATCCAGTATGTGAAGTTGCCCCAAATCGAGCCCAGGTCCCTATCTCTTAGTGCAAACAAGATATGAATATAAAGTCCTGCGGGCTCAGAGAAAACATCAAGATGTACGCGGGGCGTGGAGAGGGCGTGCAGCTGTAAAGAAGGGGCCAATGTTGAAGGTCCTATTGGAATACCTCCTTCTGAGTACTTTAGTTGAGGAGCGTGAAACAGTTTGAGGGACTTTAGTAGGTTGTCCGCCTGTGAAAGATAACTGAATGTCATTGACTGACCAAAAACGAAAAAAAAAATTCTTGGTGTCTAAGAAATAAAATTACACAAATTTCTTTCCTATACTTGCCTTACTGGCTTCTTACAATACGAAAATAGCATGCTTTTTTACCGTGTATAAACAAAATGTCACCAAGCTTCCCAAGCAGTGCATACCCAGCTTGAAAAAACCACTGGAACGCAATAAAACCAAGAGAAATTTTCTCTTGATAAAACTAAACCCTAAAGAAAAAGGCGGAAGACCGAATTGCAAGTCACTACTAGCCGACATCTATGTAGGAATTTTTTTATGGCATTTTCCGTTAAAACCGGAAAAATTTACAATCCGTTGGAAATAATCACGAAAAGAAGTTTCTCCCGAAATATATCTACTTTCATTTATAAATCTCTGTTGGAAATACTTGGAAAAAACAAATATGAAGTTATCATGTGGATACTGGAGAGGAACGAGAAATAACTGTAAGCAACACAGGAACACGGGGTCTTGTTCGCCACATGGCGTGAAGAGGCTTAAGTGGCACAGGAACACCTAGACTTCCCGAAAAGCGGCTGGAAATCGCCGAGCCGCAGGGAAAACCCAAATTTCATTCGGTTCATAGAAACAAAGAAGTTTTGACATGAACTCAATCGCGTGTGGCTATTTTCTCTGTGTGTCTAAGACTTGAATATCCGCTCACCTGTGGTAGAACGTTAAATATCGTATAATAAACACCAACTGCGAATCCATATTCCACGAATGCTTTGGAGTTGTCACGTGTCTTGGGAATAAGACAACTTTTCCCAGTTGTCCCGGATGTAACTGCTAGCATCCAAGGCTCCTGGCTTGTTAACACATTCTTTTCTCCCTTGGCAATTCTTTCTTTGAGAAATAAAAACATTGCTCACAGTTAAATGTTATGACAAAATCGAAACGATAACAAACAGGAAATATCGCTAGTGAGATACTTTTTTTGGCATCAATGCCTTCAGTCCCATTTTAAAAGTGTTATTTCTCCTTTTACATTGTCAGCACTTCTTTAAATGCTAGTTCCAAGAATTTGGAGGTAGATCAATGCCCATGGCAATCACTGCAGGGCCGTGACTAGCAAGAGGCAAGACGAGGCACTGCCTCGTCTAGATTTTTACCTAAAATTAAAAAAATTATGTTTTGTTGGGAAAATAATCCCGGTTGAAAGAGATTGATTTTTCTCAAACAATACGTTATCAAAAATGTCTCTGAAGAGTTTCACTGCTTCTGATATATTTTTCGGAGGGGATACCTCAGAAACCCCTAGCAAGATCTGCCTCGTCTATGGCAAAGTTGGTTACGGCCCTGCAATCGTAGATCGCTTCAGCAACATCTGAAGACATAGTGGACATGTTATTTTGTTATGTCGCGCTCCGTTTTCTTGTTCAACACAAAGCGTTTATATCATGTATGATAAACACTTAAGAGTGCTTGCAAGCATAAGGTCAACTTGTACATTAAAAATAGTCAACATATAAGCTGATTTGTCCATTAAATTATGACTTTTTATTATCAACAAACCAGTAACCCTTGTTGGAGTTAAGCTTGTCGCTACACGGTTATTGAAACTCGGACGTGGGAGAAAAAAATGACTTTTTGCAGACCACTGCAAATTTGTATTTGGCGACTTTTGTTTTAGTATAAGCAACTCAGATGTTTATAGACGACGAAAACTGCTGAAGCTTGAAGGAATTAAAGTTATTGTACTCTCCCATGTTCAGGCTCTAATAACAATGAAGATGTATTGTATTGAAGACTTATCTGACGAACTATTAGGGGTATCAAATATTTCAAATGGTCTTTCGCTTTGGTGCGGATTTTTTTTTGGGCGGCACTAAAAATTGCGAAGCTTTTTTAAAAACTCCTCTTTAAAAAAACCCCTCTAAGCCGGCCCAACAAAAACCCACAAAATTTCGCACCAGGCCCGGGAGGACACTATTGATAGCTAACAACTATGCGGTAAGTCATGAGCTGCAGCGATAGGGGACGAAAATATTTCATTCATGCTTGGCTATAAGCTACTTAAAGACTGGTACACATTAATAAACAATTTAGATACAATGTAAACATTTTTTCAGCTCGTTTATTCTTGCAAATCTTTTAATCAAATGATACAGTATTTAAATATCGTAAAACGATCGAGCAGCAACAATCAGATTTCTCTCTCGGGAAAATTTGCGAAAACGCCACTCACAAGGACGAATTTTGCACCAGTCTCTCATTGTTTCGTGCTCAAGCAGATTTGTTCTCCCAACGATTTTATATGAATTTGTATCATTTTTTTCTGGTTGATTAACATACTTTAGTTCTGATGGCAAATCAAGAAAATATTAGCCCGTCCCCCCCCTATCTTTATTCTCTCCTATACATTTTAATTAAGCTACCGTGAAGATTTCTCATTTCAGTAACATTTTTCATGGCCTGTACTGTTCAGAATATGTACTTCTCATTTTAAGCGCTAGTCCACGAGATTCTCTGTGAAAATCTTCCAAAACAAAGCAGAACAATAACATTAGTTTTCAGCCAAATTTCACGGAATGTTTATCATAGCATTAGCTGTCTTTCAATGCCACTCACTGTCTTTTAGTTCCAGTTCGCCGAAGCACTTAGCAACGTGTCAAAACATCTGGCTATAATACAGAGCATCTGCCTACTGCTCTCATCCACGTCAAAATAAATAACTGCTGATCATTTTGTCTGACTGTACAGAGGTCTTGACCCAAAACATATAAATTTCATGCATACACCTTGTTTGGATCCGAACCTGACAGTTTGTTCCATAAGAACCAGCTGCCACATCTTGGAAGTAATAATCTGCCATTGTGTATTATTTCAAGCACAAAATTGTTGGAGTCTTAATTTCGTCTTAGACCTCCCTGCCAATCGTGTTATATATTCCAGATTAAAATGGTTAAGTCTACAGGGAATGTCGTTGCGTTCTGTTTTCACAATATAGTTAAGGCCTTTTAAAAGGGATATTTGTGTAAACCAACAAAGTTTAATCTGTTTTAATTTTTCACCTGAGTATTACGGTGGCAGAAAGGGAAAAAATTTTATTTCCCAAATTTGCAAGCTATGGTTTTGGGCGATTTTGCTTGTCGAAGCCAAGAAAGTATTACTAAACACCATCTTGATTTGGAAAAATCTAATTTACATTTACTTTCTACACACTAATTAGTAAATTAGTGTGTAGAAAGTAAATGTAAATTAGATTTTTCCAAATCAAGATGATGCAAGCTATGGTTGTCTTTCCGAAAATCGTAGCTGGCGCTTTACCATGCCCAAAATCACATATTTTTACCTCCCCGAAAAAAAGCAGGCATTATATTTCACGAAAATTTGAGGTGAAATTGCACTAAAGAAAATCTGAGGGGATTACAGGCCTTCCGAATAGATATTCACCGAAATGATCCGATGGATGCCCCTGAATCTATAACCCTTTGGCAAAATAAGTCAACTTTGAACAATCTACTTTACTGACAGGGATAAATTCATGATAAGCGTTAGTTTAATTACCCCCTGGGTGAAAAAGCTAGTAAACTAAGCGACTATTTACTACTAAGCTATAAATACCTGGTGAAGAAAAATGATATAGAAATACCTACCAACAAATGTCTTGTAGTGATCATATCTGGTAATGGGATGACTGTTTGTGAAAGCACGCCGATTTTTTATGTCAGTGAACTTGAACTGTCTTCCATATTTAGTTTCTGAATTTTTCTCCAGAATGTTCAGCAAAAACTTTTCTTGAACTTGTGGAAAATTCTTCGTGTCTTGTTCAAGCTTTCGATTAGCTTTGGCTCCCAGAAAATATATAAAGCGGTTGAGAAGATAGTGAATTAAGACACTCCATACTGTGTGGAACCTGGATCGAGCTTTGTTCCAAATATGAACACTTCCAGAGACTACAACACCGAGAAAAATTAAAATTAAAGTTAAAAGAACCGCCATAAATGTGCCGTGATCATGGAAATAATGCTTAGACGTTTAACCACAATGTGGCACAAGCCTGTCTTTTATAAACATCATAAGAGTGTTTAAAGTTTTTGATAACCTTTCGGAAGTTTATGTGATGCGTGCCACCTGTGTGTTCACACGCACGTTTTACTGAATAGATCAAGTTTAGCTCAACATACAAATAAGAAATAACTTGTTCTCCCCAACAGAGAAGTTTTACCGGATATGTTCATTTTTCTAACAGCTATTTGAAAAAGACAGGAGCCTAAAGGCTGACAAATTTCTCTGGACGTGCGAGGGAAATTGCATGGTAAAACTTTGCCACCGTCACGCAAATGACGTCACGATAAGAGTCGCTCAGACCAGCAACCGGACGCACATTATTGAAAGAGTTAGAAGCCACAAGTTTTCGTTAACTCCTCCGCAGTCATCTTTTGGTGAGAGATGTGTTGAGTGATAATTTAAGTGTCTTCCTTTTTTTTCCCTAGCATAATACTACTATTCTTCTTTTCAAAGCTGTATGTATCGTTTGTTTCGCCACTATGCCACACTGAAAATGATCAGGGTCAAAGTTACTGATATAAATCTGTCTGTTGCTAATCGCTGATGACACTAAAGGCTGTGTTTCGCAAGGCAACTTGAAGTTTCTATATTTAATTTTTATAAGAATTTGCCTGAAAAAAATGAGCAATCTAATCCGACCGATTGTGTTTCAAACCGCTTACATCTTCACACGGGATGGCTTTATAATAAGTCTCCTCCCTTCCCCCAAAAAAACGCCTGCGGAGGAGACAAGGAGCAAAGGAGGGCCTATAAAGTTCTGTAGTATAAATACAGCTTCAATTCAATTCAACCATAGCGAGTAGACGTCATAAGTCGAACTTAGAGAATACCAAGTATTATCCATAGCAAGTTTATGAGCGATTTTCAACTGAAATGATTGTTTCGACAATTTTTAAAGCATCATGGTGCGGGTATGTTATGTTATTCCATTATCCTGCAATACTTGCCTCAGACATGACTGTCTACCACTCTACGGGTCAACCTGAGAGCTTTTGATAATAAATGTCAATAATTGTAGAGTGCTGAAGTTTCTTGTAGTTGGTTAAAAAACAGTAGTCCTGTTTAAAACAAACTAACCAAGGGGAACACCCGGGGGGGGGGGGGGGAACAATATTTCCTCATCGTGAACAGTTCGTGAGGATCAGTTTGCTGTTTCATTTGCCTTTATTCAAGTTTCTTTAAAGTTCCAGATCCGGCACCTCTTAGCTGATTGATCGTGATTTTCCTGTTCAGTGTTTAAATGTTTTTTGGGCCATCCGGGTAAATCATGTTTACTTGCGTGGTGACCCAGACGGTTCAAATAGCTGAAAATGAGAATAGAGAAATACTGTCGAGCTTATCACCGGAAGAGCAGTGACCTAAGGCGATTAACTCTAATCCGGGATAATACAGGTGTAATTACTTTTCATAAAGGCATTCAGTGTATTCAGTGCGATTTCAGTTAGTTCGTGTTTTTAGGGTTAGGGTTAATGCAAAATAAGTTGACACTTATAGATTCCCTTCTCCTACCTCAGGCCTGGAGAGCTTAGAGGAGTGAGGGAACATAATCCCGGAAGAACTGAATATAAATAGTTTTCTTGAAGATCAAAGTACGCCAGAATTCTTACAGTGCCAGCGTGTGGGATTAGCCGTAAACCACGACAGCTAATTTTCTATTTTTAGTTTAAAAAATGAACCGTCGACAATTTTATAACAATTGCAAACTAGGATTTCTTTTGTTTTACGATCATCTTCTTTATCTCTTTATTAAACTGACTTTTTTGACAACCAGAAAAATTTACTTCAGGAAGGCTTCTCAAAGACTTTTAATGATTGCTTTTGTGATTAGATATACACTGTATTAGAACTGTATAAAAGAAAAGTGATAAAGTCAGTCAGAAAAAAACCGGGTATAAAAACCTCTTGAACCATTTAAGAAAATCGAAGTCCATTGCCACACGAGTCGACAAAAACTAGATATAAGTTTTCTTCCGACATTCTTGGCATTTTCCAATCTGTGTTGAAAGTGAGTCGAGTCACGCCCGTTACGAATTTCCGTTAAGCGGCTGGGTCAAACACGTGAGTTATAGTTCCGTTTTTACTTCACATCCCGCTGGTTACGTGAAGGACTTCATTCCGTCAAAGGTGTTAATGTTATCGAAATGTTGCCTCGACTAACGTGAAAGGGAGAAAATTTTTGTTGCCTTGAGTTAAAATAACTTTACAAATTGTCGATCCGTCACAGCTTAACAGAAAATATGAACGATTTTCCATCAGCCTTAATCTTTTTTCTTCGATCTTTTTCATGGATGAAAGTTCAAAAAACTGCCCGACAATGATACATTTTGTAAAATAAACGGGTTGATAAGTGCCAAACATTTAGCAAAGTACCAAACTTATAAGGCTTTGCCCGCTTTACATAAAATGGAATCAACCGCCTACATTCAAAAAGCGAAATTTACAACTATCGTTTGACCGCAAAACAGTCTCATTTTCATGTCACCGTTTTCTCTCAAAATTTCGATGCATGACGCACGAATTGAACACTCAATCCCGCTCATCCGAGATCCTTCTAGGGATCGAAGTCGAGAAAGTTTTGCTGCCTAAAACGTCACAGTCAAACCTGACGCCCCATTATGGGTCATTATGACCCTCAAATAAGCACACTCGTTTGTGGGGCCTCTGATCCTTGTTCTATTGATGCGCTTTTGACTGACAGATCTGCACATGGGAGGAGGGGTGTGTTCCCATATAACAGTGACCCTAAGTGACGGGAATTGAAAGTAGTTGCAGCTGTTCTCGTAAGCTTTTAATTGTACTGGTTCTCTAGTGAAGCAGTTGCTAATGTTTTTGGAGTCAAGTCAAGTCAAGTGTATTTAGCTAGGCAGGCAATTTTCTTAGTACCTTTCTTAAGTTCCTTGGAGAGCTGAATTGATGGCTCTGCTCTCTTTTCCTGTCCTGCAGGCAGCACAGCTTCTGGTGGACTGATAAGTGGTTTCCCTTCACTCTCGACAGCCTTGAATGGGCAGCCTTTCTTTTGAAGTACTGGACACTCATCAGCTTTCTCGTGGCCAACACTGTGCATGACTTTCATGGTCTTCAAAAGAGCTTCTTTATGGTGGCAATCCTTGTCACTGCTCGGCATCTGTGACAGCTTGCTTTATTCTTCTCCATTTGGTTTGGCTTCCTTGAAAGCACATCCCTCCCGGAACCCAGGACATTTCTTGATTTCTTCCAGAAGAGCTTCCCTCATGTGGACAAAATATGTATAAAACTGTCGCAGCGGATAGGAATTTTAAAGAGGATCAAATGCTACTTACCTCTAAAACATAGACTACTTTACTATAACACCATGATTAGACCGATTATAGATTATGTGAGCGTGGTTTGGACCAGCTGTGATAAACATACCCTCACACGTGTTCTAAAACTGCAGAAGAGGGCTGCAAGAGTAATTCTAGATGCCGATCGCCAAGCGAACTCTGTCAAACTGTTCAATAAACTTAACTGGATACCATTCATTTACCGAACAGGCTAAACTAACTAAGTGCTTTATTATATACAAGCGTCTACAGGGGCATGTACCCACCTATCTGAAAAGCTTACTTAAGCTTACTAGCGAGACTCATTCACGAAATACAAGATATGCCAACTTTAATATTGTTCATGCAGTTATAAAACGATTCACTGAAGGTGGCAGAACTTTTACGGTGACTGCTTGTAAAGAATGGAACAGCCTACCCCTATCTATGCGAAAATTATCAACGATTAAAGCTTTTAGGAACTCTCTTTGGAAGAGAATTTTTAAAGAACAGCAGCTTTTAAATCATTTTATTCTGTAATTTAGTTACACTTTTACTCTTTTTACCTTTTTAATATTTTATCTCGTATTTCTTGTATTTTTATTCGTAATATTTCATAGTTTATCCATAGTTTTAATATTCGTATTGTTCTGTGTATTTTTATATTTTATTGTAAATAATTATTGAGGGCCACTGGTTTGTTAGTGTTTTTATGCTATTTTAGTGCTACCCTCGTTAAATAAAGATTTTACTTACTTACTTACTAGCTTCATTATTAATCTTGGCAAATGGGCAACCACCCGGACACTTCTCTCTGAGCTTGCTGGCATCTGAAGCAGTCCGACTCTCCAGAACAGCAGTTGGTGGCTCAATGGCTTTCCTTCCTTGCTGGCATCTTTGAAAGGACAACCTTTTTTTGTCTTGAACACAGGGCACTCTCCAACTTTCTCTTCCAAGCTTTTAGACTCAGAATGAACAGCCCTCAGCATGTTTAGTAACTGCTCATGAGCTGGACCTGTGTGGCGCTTTGATTCAGGCATCTTGGAAAGAAAAAAGAAAATTAACATTAAGATGCAAAGGGCAGATCCCAGGGGGGGTACTCCGACTTGTGAATGACGGGGATGATCGAATGAAGGCAAAACTCAGGACCCAAAAAAGTCCCTAAGTCTTCCGACATTACCCAAAAAAATCCCTGGACCAAAAATAACCCCTTAAAAATCCCTTGTCAAATTACCCCTAAATTGCCAGGAGGGCAAATAACGCTCGGGTTTGATTATTCATCATACCATAAATACGCCAAGGCCGTGCCAAAGCACTTTAGTTTGTTTTTAATACCCTAAAAGATCCCTTATTTGAATCAAGTCACCCAAAAAAATACTTGCCAAATCTTCTTACCCAAAAAAATCCCAGAATCGAAAATTTCAAACCAAAAAAAAATCCTTCGATCATCCCCGTCATTTACAAGCCGGAGTACCCCCCCCCCTGGGGGGCAGATGAGGACATTTATTGGTGATTATTGTCAGCTTAAGTACCATACATAAACAAAATTATTTATCAAATTGAACTTAATAATAATAAATAAACGGTCATGGTAAATTGAGTTTCCTGAAATGGCATTAGAAATCACTGTGCATATACAGGGCCTTAGGCAGGGGGGTGCCATGGGTGTGGCTCTGGCCTCAAAGGTCCGCCTAACAGGGGAGTTAGGGTTAAAATAACTCTCAGAATGCAGGAAATGTGGACATAAACAACTTCCCCGGGGAGAATAATCCCGCTATCCGAGACGCGTACACCTCTGGCGCTTGCAAGATCCTTACTACGGCCCTGGGTCCAGTTGTTCAAAGAGTGGATAACACTTTCCATCGGATAAATCGCTATCCAATGGATAAGTAATAACAAAACAAACTGCGCTATCCACCGGAAAGTGATTTATCCAGTTGATAGCGTTATCCCCGTTTTGAACAACTGGGGCCTGATATACCAAATGAGTATGAACAACGTTTTAGCCAAATTGATGCACTAAAAGTTAATTGCCTACAGGTGTCATTATTGTTGGCAATTTTACAAAACGAGCCAGACAAAAAGCCACAGGGCACCAGACCTCCCCCCCCCCCCCCCCCCAGACAAACAAGTGAAGACAACCCAAGATGCAGGCTGGGATTTTCAAAATTTAATTAACTCAACACTTGCAAATACAGATTTCTTTTTTATTCATCACTACTGGAAAACTCACTATTACTATATTTCGGTATGTTATCGAAAATAGCTACATCCATTTCCTAGAACACTTTCTTCATATATTAGACTGTAATCTAGCTATTTTTAATAAAATTATTACGAAGTACCTGAAATCACTTTATCAAACAGTTAAAACTTTTCTCTAATGTATTAAATTTTTTTGATGATCAGCTATAAATCATATCTCAACCATGACATAATTTCCTGTTTCAAAATCAATTCAAAACTTTTTATTAAATTGTCATGATGTTTGCAAATTATAACTCTAAGAACTCAATGAGCTCAATAGACCCTTCCCACATTCCAAACAATTGTGCTGAGCCGAGGTTAAGGTCCACAGACAAAAATGTTGTTATAATTTAGCTCAGTTGAATCTGAATCTACACACTCGAAAAGTTAAACATAAACTTAACAGTTATGCAATACTTGACTTAAGGTCACCTACATGTAAATCTATAAATTATTTTTTAAACTCTTTCAGTTAAAATGCTAATTCTCCATACCAATCATCATACATTTCTTTTGATGTAAGTTCTAAGAATTTGAAAGTACATCATAACAGAACTATAGCTAAATAATTTGTAATTACAGTAATCTCAACGTTAATGCCTCCTTCACAGTGTACTGATACTGTATTAGAAATCACTGTGCATAAACAGGGCCGTAGGCAGGGGGGTGCCATGGGTGTGCCACTGGCCTCATAGGTCCGCCTAATAGGGAAGTTAGGGTTAATATCACTGGTCTTCAATAATGATCATTTCAATGAATCATAGGTCTGCAATACATGCAAAGGATATTTGCATGCACTATCTTGTTCCAGAAAATATCCATACCCCCACACATGGTTTTTGGGTTGAAACCTCCCAACTCCTCTGAAAATTCCAGTTAGGCCTAATACTTTACGTTAAAATATTTGGCTTTTAAAAACCCCCAACCTCCTGGGAATTTCCAGTGACCATCTATTGGGTGGGTATGGATTTTTGCTGGAGCTGCACACCACGATAGGTTTACTTACATGTGTAGCAATAATTTAAGAGATCTTGACATAGCTTACTTAAGATCATGTCTTCCAAATATATTATCAGTTACAATAAGTTCACAATCAACTCTCACTGCAAAAAAATGCCCAAAAGAACTGTTTTGAACTTTTAAGAAACTCAATTCCTATTCACCAAGGCTTGAGGAATTAACAAGAATACATGTATTACATTCATTAAACAATCAATAACCAAGACTGTTCTAAACTCCTCAGTTTAAGTCTGATTAATTTCATTTTTGTTTGTCATACAAACTGCAGACATAGTGATTCACTAAACTAAAGTAAATCTAGATTTACTTCAGCTTTTATGTTCTTTTATGTCATTTTGGTAAAAACCAGCCCCATCACAACAGCTGCAACAGCAATGAATATGGCCAAAAGCACTGGATCAAAGCTCCTTCCTTCGCCATGTGGAGTTGCTGTGTTTACTTGTGCAGGTTTCTTGCCCATGGTTGCAAAGGGACACACTCCAGCAGACTCTTTACTACTTGTGTCCACACTGCTGTAAATCTCTTCAACTGTCAGCTTCTTTGTCTTTGGTTGCTGTTCTGCAAATCCGGCCAAGGCATCTATCTCTTGAAACAAGTAGATGTTCAGCATAAAAACGTAATTCGCTTCTTTAACAATCTCATCGGATTTCACTTTATCAATGTTCAGTTCATCCAGGCGGGATCGGTACATGTTCTTGAACTTCTTTGCGTCAGGGATGTTCTCAAAGACATAAAACTGCACCCCTTCACCTGTGCTTGGAAGATCCATTGCTTTCATGGCCATTTTTCGAAGGATTTGTCCACCAGCCAAATCCCCCAGGTACCTGGTGTAATGATGAGCTATCAGCAGAGTGGGATCTTTGTTGCCAACTTCATGGATTCTGTCTACATAGGCTTTTGTAGCATCAGACATCGGAACTCGCTCTTTCCATTCTTCTTCAAAATAGAACTCCATATCTTCCTCCAGACTCTGCAGACGTCCAAGCTCTTTTGGAAAATGCACTGCCTTGAACATGTCATGGTCCTTGTGTTTCTCGCTCTCTTCTTCAAGTGCTCTGAAAAGGACACAGAAAAAATCAGGATGGTTACCATTAAAGCTCTAACCTAATTAGACTGAAAAGAAAAGATGTCTCTCAACGTGTGCTTCTTAAATCCCATGGGTTCTCTGAGGTTTGAACTGCAAACTTTATCTGTGGCACTTCATAAATCAATGCAGTCACTCTGATTGGCTCTTACTAAGTTACAACTGTTCCCAGGAATGATCCACATTCGATTTCCCCTTACATTTCCAACATATTGTCAAGTCACCAGGTGATAAGAAGATAGAAAATCATCAATTACTAGCTTGGGGTATTGTATTTATTGAGTCTCCAACAGACAGAAATAGCCAACCCACTTACTACAATATTGTACAATTTGTACTTATTTGGGATGCTTGCCTGGGCATGCCCCTTTTATATACCTAAATGACATGACATATACCTAAAACAGAAAGTCTCATTGTAATTTTTATATAATAAATTAAAATGATACAGCCTTGAGTTATGTCTATGGGAGGCGCGGTGGCCCAATGGTTAGCACGTTGGACCCCGGATCAAGTGGTCCAGGTTTGAGCCCTGGCCAGTTTATTGTGTTCTTGGGCAAGACACTTTACCCTCATAGTGCTTCTCTCCACCCAGGTGTATAAATGGATACCGGCCAACTAATGCTAGGGGGTAACCCTGTAATGGACTAGCATCCCACCACAGGGGGAGTAAAATACTCCTTGTCACTTTAAGCTACAGAGACCGGGATAAGCTCCAGCCTGTATGGGACACTAGGCTCGAAGCAGATTTACCCTATGAGGTGTATGTCTGAAATATTTTAATTCAAGGCTCTTTTAAATGTCTAAATGACAGATTTCCCTACCCTTTCATATACCTAAACTTTTGAAATCCCTACCCTTTTATATACAGTACCACTCAAATGTAAGTTGACAGTCCCTCGAGCCTCGATCCTGGAGACTCGATCCTCGAGCCTCGATCCTCGAAACTCGAACATTTCGAGTTTCGAGTCTCGAGTCTCGAGGATCGAGTCTCGAGTCGAGAAAAATAATGAGCTTGCCGCTTGAATGATTCCTCGAGAAAAAAATTGCTCAAGCGGGCCGCACTCGAGTGTTGTACTATGGTCAAAGCCAGCGTGCCGGCTACTCATCTCTGCTGTAACAACGTGCTTGGTTGTTTAATATTTCGAACCGTCCCAAAAAGTTCGAAATAGGAGCTCAAAACCGTCGATAGTGAATGAATTGAGAGCAAATCGAACCAGAAGTAACCGAGTTGGAGTTAGCGCGGTCCCGCCGAATCAACATGGACAAATACAACCTGTTAAAAGGATTTAAAATGTTTTCAAAAATGCGTTCAGGCGATCTTAGGACAAACATGAAGCATGTGTGCAATGTCACGCATACGATTGCTTGTGTTATGATTTAGGATACAAATATTAAACATTAAAGTTCACTCTGCCATTTAGTTTTCTTCTGAAAAATGCAGTTACGTGTGTATGAAAGAATCAAAATTGGATACTTGCGTGCGGCATTGTGTTACATTTATTTACGCTGCAGTTTATTCGAAAGGTTTCAAATTACTTTTGATGCTGAAAATTTGGCCAACTTTCATAACTGCGCCGCTTTAAAAAAGCAAAATTTGTATAACTTCTCTAAAGCTGTAATAATAATTAACGCCATTATCTGTGTTATAAATGAAGACAAGACGTTTCATTCAAGAAGAATTTAGCTTTTAAGAATTTTATGCCAAATTCACAAAAAAAATAAAACACGCTCATTTCAAGCCAGACACGACAAGGCTTCACGGCTCCGATGTTTTTCACGTGGAATGTTTCGTTTGCCTTCTACAGAATTTTTACAACTCAAATTTAAGAACCGGTTTTATTTACGGAAACTCTTGTCTGAATTTCAGTAGCAACCAGAAAGAGACGTCGGAAATTCAGGCTTCTGAAACTTGTTTGCGCGATTTCGCGGTGCTATTCTGCAGCTCAGCTTACAATATTCGTCGCATTTTCATCGTTTCGCATCGAATGCTTCAGATGCTGAATTACAGAACATTTTGTGATAGAAATTAAATTTGTACTTTTATTTGCGAAAACTCAGGATGAACTTGTAAACCAATAACTGAAATATCTTCGTGGTTGAAAACACGCACTTACGGCGGGTTGAAACTTGACAAGGGAGAGCACAAGTTTGAACTACAGGTTCTTTTCACGTCCTTTTCTAACTTTAATTCGTCGATCACGGCTTTAAAGGAGGAGTTTGTGTCAGTACTTTTAGGTAAGTAAACGGAATTACGATCGGCGCGAATATATCGTACTGTTGAATGTTACATGTCGGGGTTTATACATGTATTTCATGCGCTGAGGGTGGACGCGAAACACTTGTACATGAGGCGCGAGCGGCTTTTATTCTTTCCTCGAGAAATAAATCGTTTCCTCGAAAGCCTTTCGAGTTATGAATATTCGAGAACGCCTTGTTTCTCGAGACTCGAGACTCAATCCTGGAGACTCGAAACTGGATCCTCGAAACTCTCGAGGATCGAGTCGAGACTGTCAATTTGAGCGGTACTGTACCCAAGACCTGAAAGATACCCTTTTTGGGCAGAGTCTCCCTGTATAAGCCATTATAGGGACCCCCCCCCCCAAGGGGGATGCATGGTATCTTAATGGTTAGTGTGCTGGATCCCATCCAAGGACTGGAGAAGAATTATTCCTGGACACTTATGCTTTATTATAAAGCTGAGTACCAGCCTAATGGGGGGAGGGGTGGTGCACTAGACTCACTCCACCTTACAATGCACTTGATAAAAACTAACCTGTAAATAAAGTAGAGATCAGCAAGAAGTTCCTTGTACCACTGTCTTTGGATTCTTCCTTTGGCAAACTCCTTCACAAAGTGAACATTTTCTGCTTCTCTGTGAACTTTCTTAGTACCTTTCTTAAGTTCCTTGGAAAGCTGTATTGATGGCTCTGTCTTCTCAATCTCTTCACTTACATTTTCAATGACATCATCAACTGAGCTCTGGAAAATCTTTGTCCAGCGTTGACTATCAAGCTTGTCAACCAGCGGCTTCCCATCACTGCAGACGGTCTTGAAAGGGCATCCCTCATCTGTCACGAACACAGGACACTCACCCATCTCATCTTTCAAAGAATGGGAGACTTCATGGATCTGCTTGAAAATCTCCAAGAGTTTGGAACCATGAGATCCCTCAACGGAGAAGGATGGCAAATTAACAAGCTTCTTGTAGATGTCTCCTACACTCTCACTGTCCTTGTAAGGGCAGCCTTCTTTAAATTCAGGGCACTCTTTCAGCTCTTTTCCAAAGTCTTGCCCACCAATTTTCGCAAATGGACATCCAGATTCAAATGCGGGGCAGGTTTCTTTCAAATCTGTGAGGCCAACAAAAACAGTAGGAGGGTTCTCAGACTCTGATTTCTTTTCTTGTCCTGCAGGCAGAACAGCTTCTGGTGGACTGATAAGTGGTTTCCCTTCACTCTCAACAGCCTTGAAAGGGCAGCCTTTCTTCTGAAGCACGGGACACTCATCAGCTTTCTCGTGGCCAACAGTGTGAATGACTTTCATGGTCTTCATGAGAGCTTCTTTATGATGGCAATCCTTGTCACTGCTCGGCATCTGTGACAGCTTGCTGTAGATTTCTTCAATTGATTTGGCATCCTTGAAGGCACAACCATCCTTGAACTCAGGGCATTTCTTGATTTCTTCCAGAAGAGCTTCATTATCCATCTTGGCAAATGGACATCCTTCTTTAAAAGCAGGGCACTTCTCCTTGAGCTTGCTGACATCTGAAGCAGTCAGACTCTCTAGAACATCAGTCGGTGGCTCAATCAGAGGTTTTCCTTCCTTGCTGGCATCTTTGAAAGGACAACCTTCCTTTGTCTTAAACACAAGGCACTCTCCAACTTTCTCTTCCAAGATTTTAGACTCAGAATGAACAGCCCTCAGCATGTTTAGTAACTGCTCATGAGCTGGACCTGTATGGTGCTTTGATTCAGGCATCTTGGACAGTTCTTCCAGGATTTCATTTAAATTGCCTGTGCTCTTGAAAGGGCAACCTTGTTTAAACTCTGGACATTTCTTGATTTCTTCCATGAAGAGGTCTTGAGTAAGCTTTGAATAGGGACAGCCGTCCTTAAAAGCAGGGCAACTCTCACAGACTAATTCTGATGCATAAGATTCCATGATGATTTGAATTCTAAATCAAAATTCAAAGACAATAGGAAAATTTAACATATAGACTCTTGGTTTTAGGCCATCGTAACTTGATTAAAAATATAACACAAACAGCGGTGATAAACATTATGAAAAATCGCATTTTTATAAACTTGACGTTTCGTATGCTAAGCTACATACATTTTCAAAAGTATGACCGTTAAAATTTTGGCAACTATTTATATATTGTTATGATTTTAACTGTCATACTTTTGAAAATGTATGTAGCTTAGCATACGAAACGTCAAGTTTATAAAAATGCGATTTTTCATAATGTTTATCACCGCTGTTTGTGTTATATTTTTAATCAAAATTTAACATTAAGATGCAAAGGGTAAATAAGGCAATTTATTGTCAATTATTTTAGCTAAAGTACCATACATAAACAAAATTATTTATCAACTTGAACTTAAAAATAGTGAATTAAATTTCAACAATAGCAAGTAGTATAAGAGTCGAATAAGAGAGGCCCTGCAAGGGGGGGATCCCGTGTCGCTTCTCTAAATTTAAAAATGCCCCATGTCGCTGTTTTATGGCACTTCCTGTCGCTGTCGGTAGTTGAACTGAAGAAAAATTGTTTTTCCTTGTCAGAATTTAAGTTTTTCCAAAAGGGTTGTCATTTGTCACGATTTTATTTTATGAGCTGTCGCTACTTTCTGGGCCATGTTGCTTGTCGGAATTTACCCTGGCAGGGCCTCATTTGAAATTACTGAGCATATACCAAATGAGTAGGAAATAAGGTTTAGCCATATTGAACAACTAAAAGTTAATAACCTACAGGTCACAAGATTTTTTGGCAATTTTACAAAACAAACCAGACAAACAGCCACAGGACACCAGCCCTCCCCCCCATCCACCTCACTTCCTTCCTTCACCACCCAGTCCCAGCCCTACACCCCCCCCCCCTAACCGCTTCCTAAAAAACCCCAAACCACAATAAAATGATACTAGCCACGTTTAAACCTAAAGAAAAATCATTCAGATAATTGCAAGTATTGATTTTCCCCAGTGAAAGAAGGGATGTCTCAATTTTTAACGCCAGTTTCATGCAAGCACGTTTCGCTCCGTACCAGAAACACGATCATAGCCGACATTGACCACTTTTCATTAGCTTTTACAAACCAAATTGTGCATTGACTAACAGCCCTAGCCTTCGTAATGCTCGTGAATATTAAAGTTCGCTGATATATCGTGCTTCAATTCAGGTATAAACTTGAACATCGATTTTTGCCACCCAAGGTGCCCGGCCAAACTTGCCAAATTTTATACGTGGCGAAATTGCACGAAGCGACAAGTTCACGCGATTGAAAACGCCTCAACTTTACCACGAGAACTACATTGCCAATGATGACTTTAAAGGAGGATTTCTCTATACAATTGTAGCAATAAATTATCGCAAGAAAAGTCGCCGAGCGAACGAAAACGGCGAGTTGAATTCTAAATGAGCTCTATCAAAACAACACTGGCGATCCACGCCAACTCGACCAACCACTCAAGCGAAACGCCACATTCAGCAAGAAAATGGACAACAAAAAGAGCCTTTAAGAAAGAAAAGGGCTACAGTGTCTGGTATATAGGACAGAACTTCTAGATAATACAAAATGAGAAGATTTACCTAGATAACTTGACTGTTCTTCCTTTCTGACAGCAGTTGCAAACAGCAATCGTTGGACCAATATGGGTGCGACTATGACACGCCAATACTTTATGCAAGAACGTCGATCTCAACAGCCAATGAAATTCCAGTATTTTTCTCATGTGATACCCTTGTGGGTTTCAGTTTCTGCTGTGTCATTGTGCCAATAATAGCTCACAGTATTGCGCCAACAATTGTGCAATTCATCTCGAATGCTATCACGTATTGTATTCTAACATTGTCCCAATGTGTTTTTCGTAATTCGAGAAGCGAAGGACTTTGTCCGGCCGGTGTATCTAGTCGAACGTTCCGGTTCGGTAATCGAACCCATCGAACACCAATTGCAATCGTTCGATTGAGCTCGGTAATCGAACATAATCGAGCTCACAATAAAATTTGGTCTGTCGAACAAAATCAAACGCCGATTACCAAACTCCTGTTTGCTTAATATTAGCTGATGCTTTAGAAATTAAGTGCTACCGACTGGAATTTTCGAGAAAAAATTTTCAAAACTCCTAATTCGCATTTCTTCATATTCAGTCAAAAGAAACCCTTTGGTGAACTATTTACGAAAATGACATTTAAAATTTTCAAAAGGTTTTTATATTTGAGAAAATCGGCAAAAGGTTAAAAGGCCGTTTTCGCGTCCCCGCCGCCATAAAATTTTGTCGAATTTTTGTGGATATTCAAAACACTCGTACGGAAAGACGGTTGAACGTATGAAATTTATCTTTGGCAGGTATGCGGGGCATCCAATATACTACACAGAAACCTAAAAATATTGCAAAACGATGCAATTAAACATATCTTTTTTAAAGCCCGAAAATTGGTATTTTGAGCACTTTGGTAAACACTTGAAACAAGGGTAACTTTGGTGGCAAAAATCGTGTCCTGGTACATCGAAATTTGGAATAAAAAATAGATCGGCGTCAAGTACTATTATGGTACTGTAACATATAAAAAATCCAGCCCGGGCAATTGAAAAACCACCCGTTGAGAGAAGTAAACGCATAGTGAATATTTCATGTATTGACTACAAAAATTGTCACGGTCACGCAACACTAGTAAACACATTTCGATCTGATTTATTCAATGTGTTTTAGTTTTGCTCACTTTGGCTACAGTTTATGCTCGAAAAAGTCTACCTATCTTATGTATAATTTACTGTTTTGTATTCATATAAAAATTAATTTTAAAGGATGGGATAATTGATCTGACCGCAAAAATACAAAGGTCAAGTTTCGTGTCATATTTACCGACTTTGCCGCTCACACTGTGTAACTCGCACTGTGAAAGAAATAAAACAATTCAAAGCGAAATGTCTTCACAAAGTAGTCTCGAAGCGTGTCATATTTTATCCTGGTGGTTCTGTTTCATTAAATTACTAACTATTTAACACTGGTAAAAGTTATTTTTAGTTCCGGCTGTATCGATTCTGTAAAGTTTTTCGAATACCTCAGTCTGTGTGTCAACAACATGAATTTTGCAAATACAGTATGTGTTCATAAACAAGATGATGATCTTATCGACAAGCGTATCTATAGGAGAACATCGAAAAATTAAGTAACTGTGTTCAACTGCTTGTATATTTTCCTTTTAAGAGTGCGGGTCCTCGACTTGATATTATACGCCAGAACTGATACATGTACATGTTTACCAAGAACTGCAAGAACTGGAATTAGATGTCTGTCTGAATGTCTGTTGATTTTTCCTGTTTAACAATAACAATAAAGAAACACTCTTGGCTATAAAGCAAAGATACTATACCACCAGCAGCAGCTTACCATACATGTCCAAACATAACAAGTAACGATTCTCGGCTGGTTGAGCAAATACCAAACACATTCGAAAAGGCGATCTCCACAGCCGTTGTCACCCGTCGATCGTCACGCTCTCCCCTTCGCTCCACTGTTCCCAAGCTGTCTGCCTTTCTCCCGTTTGCAATTTTTACACAGGTTCTCTGACTTTTTACCGCATTCACAACCAATCTCGACTTACTAATTCCATCCTTTGGATAGCGGGGAAAGAGAAAGTTTTATAACGGGTGCTGGGTGGGGGAGGGGGGGGAGGGGGTCAAGGTTAATTTTGTCATTGATCTTATTGTCCCACAAAGTGACTGACCAGATAACCAGAATTGCAGAAGTAATCGTTACCTTAAGGTTGCTATTTTTAGCGGCTACTTATTTAAGCCATTTTTCTGAGCAAGATTTAGTGACTATATAATTTAGCGATTTCAGAATTTGTTTTTTTAAACCAGGCCCTTGTGTGGAAAATGGTCTAGGCAAACTCTCTTTCGAAGAAAAAACTGTGGCAGCTATAATTCTTTTGCAATGAACTTGGACTAGCTGTTCCTGTTCCACAAGTTAGGAAAAGGGCTCTTTATGTGGTCCTGTTGCAAGAACTTGTCCAGGAATGTAGTTGCATGAATGCGGGACCAAGTTAAAATGCTCTGTGTTCTGTTGCGTCTGCAACTATTAAAAGCAGTGGCGGATCAAGGGGAGAAGACATTGGGCCCTGGTCCCCATTATTTTTAGGCTAAACCGAGGCCCACGGGACCAAGAAAAATCATCTTCAAGAGCTAATTTCAGGTAAGGATGATTGGGGCCTCCACCTACCTAAAGGTCTGGATCCGCCACTGTTTAGTACACATAAGCTAGCTCCTAATAAATTGTCCAATACTAAGTGTCGTCGTACTAGCCGTGCATTTAAAATTACTGTTTTATACACCTCGACTGACTTCTAGTACACGCATCTCCAAGCTACGTGAGATCCAACAAAGAATTGTGCCAAAGTCTTCCTAACGTTGTGTGGCCCTCTGCATTTAATCGTCCCACATATCCTAAAATAAGGCAAGAGGCAAACCTTCAAATACTAAGAAGTGGAGACAGGAAATGATTTCCGACCAATTTTTTTCTGCAAGATTTGTCCTTTTCTTCTCTCTCTACAACGTTTTTTGTCGCTGTTGTTTTTTTTTTAAGTTAAACCTCTCTTCCTGAATTCCTGTCCACCTCAGTATCTTAGGGCTGAGGGCCAACCCTTAGCTAGTTCCCAGGCTGCTGTCAGTACAACATACCTCAAGGTTGCAATTTTTAACGGCTTCTAATTTTAGTGATTTGAGCGAGTAGCACGAAAATCGCTAAATTTAAAAGTACTCGCTAAAATTAGTCTTCGTCAAATTTAATACTCGTTAAATTTTAGTACCTCCCTCCCCCCTCCCCAAAGGAAAATAAATTAATCATAGTCGACATCAAAAATTCTTTTAAGAAATGGATATCGAAACTTTGTTCTTTCTGACAATGCCGTCTAGTGATTCTGTTTTTTTTTTTTACTGAACATTTATTTCCATCTTAGCTATTACTTTATGAAATACTGGTTTACACTGGGTATCTTTTTTTCTAGGGCCTGCTGGGTTTTTTTAAAAAAATCTGAAAATCGCTAAATTACATTGTCGCTAAACCTTGCTCAAAAAAAATCGCTAAAATTACTACCATCTTAAACCTTAAGGTAACTGATTACACCAGGTAATCTGGTCAGTCACTTCATGGGACAATAAGATCAATGACAAAATAACCTTGACCCCCTCCCCCCCTCCCCCCTCCCCCACCCAACACCCGTTATAAAACCTTCCCTTTCCCCGCTATCCAAAGAATGGAATTTGATTTTAAGAGTCTGGAGGTACAAAGAGCGAGTCGAGATTAGTTGTGAATGCGGTAAAAAGTCAGAGAACCTGTGTAAAAATTGCAAACGGGAGAAAGGCAGACAGCTTGGGAACAGTGGAGCGAAGGGGAGAGCGTGACGATCGACGGGTGACAACGGCTGTGGAGATCGCCTTTTCGAATGTGTTTGGTATTTGCTCAACCAGCCGAGAATCGTTACTTGTTATGTTTGGACATGTATGGTAAGCTGCTGCTGGTGGTATAGTATCTTTGCTTTATAGCCAAGAGTGTTTCTTTATTGTTATTGTTAAACAGGAAATCAACAGACATTCAGACAGACATCTAATTCCAGTTCTTGCAGTTCTTGGTAAACATGTACATGTATCAGTTCTGGCGTATAATATCAAGTCGAGGACCCGCACTCTTAAAAGGAAAATATACAAGCAGTTGAACACAGTTACTTAATTTTTCGATGTTCTCCTATAGATACGCTTGTCGATAAGATCATCATCTTGTTTATGAACACATACTGTATTTGCAAAATTCATGTTGTTCTTAGCAGTGGAAACCAAAAATTGCATAACTCGCTTAAAACGCCTCGGATTGGCCTGAGAACCGAGATAACAACAGACATAACGACAGGACATTGAGGTAAGTTGATTTTATTGTCAAAATCTCATTATATTTAGCTATAAATTCGAAAGCGTATTCTCCCATACAAACCTTCAAAAATGAGAACCGTTGTAACACAACACCTCCATATGCTGCCGGTCGAGAGTCACGTTTCGCATACGGTTACAAAATAGATTATGTTAAATATTTTAACTCCTCTAATTGTGAGCTTGGGCCGCCTGTGGTTGACACACAGACTGAGGTATTCGAAAAACTTTACAGAATCGATACAGCCGGAACTAAAAATAACTTTTACCAGTGTTAAATAGTTAGTAATTTAATGAAACAGAACCACCAGGATAAAATATGACACGCTTCGAGACTACTTTGTGAAGACATTTCGCTTTGAATTGTTTTATTTCTTTCACAGTGCGAGTTACAAAGTGTGAGCGGCAAAGTCGGTAAATATGACACGAAACTTGACCTTTGTATTTTTGCGGTCAGATCAATTATCCCATCCTTTAAAATTAATTTTTATATGAATACAAAGCAGTAAATTATACATAAGATAGGTAGACTTTTTCGAGCATAAACTGTAGCCAAAGTGAGCAAAACTAAAACACATTGAATAAATCAGATCGAAATGTGTTTACTAGTGTTGCGTGACCGTGACAATTTTTGTAGTCAATACATGAAATATTCACTATGCGTTTACTTCTCTCAACGGGTGGTTTTTCAATTGCCCGGGCTGGATTTTTTATATGTTACAGTACCATAATAGTACTTGACGCCGATCTATTTTTTATTCCAAATTTCGATGTACCAGGACACGATTTTTGCCACCAAAGTTACCCTTGTTTCAAGTGTTTACCAAAGTGCTCAAAATACCAATTTTCGGGCTTTAAAAAAGATATGTTTAATTGCATCGTTTTGCAATATTTTTAGGTTTCTGTGTAGTATATTGGATGCCCCGCATACCTGCCAAAGATAAATTTCATACGTTCAACCGTCTTTCCGTACGAGTGTTTTGAATATCCACAAAAATTCGACAAAATTTTATGGCGGCGGGGACGCGAAAACGGCCTTTTAACCTTTTGCCGATTTTCTCAAATATAAAAACCTTTTGAAAATTTTAAATGTCATTTTCGTAAATAGTTCACCAAAGGGTTTCTTTTGACTGAATATGAAGAAATGCGAATTAGGAGTTTTGAAAATTTTTTCTCGAAAATTCCAGTCGGTAGCACTTAAACAAGGACATCTTCTAGACGTGATTTTTCTGAAAATCCAGGCGGGAAGGGGGGTCTATGGTCTTGGAAATCCCAGACCTCTCAACCTCAAAGCACTGGAAATCTGGAGATCGAGGTAAAAAAATCTGGAGATTTCAGTAAAAACCGGGAGATTGATCAACTGACGGACAAAAATTACTAAAAAAAGTCCTAAAACCAGGCGCTAATCAAATGACTTGTTACTCTGTTTACCGTGAGATTACTGTTTCTCATCGTGAGATTGAAGTGAAAACCGTAAGTCTCACGACAAAATCGTGAGACTTGAGAGGTCTGAAATCCAGACAGGAGGGGGGGGTCTTGTGCTTCAGGAAATCCAGGTGAGAGGGGGGGGGAGGTTAAAAAACGACCCCATCCGTCGGGGGTGTGTGGATTTTTTCTGGAATAACCCATTTAGCCCTTAAGAGGGGGGCTTGTATCTGGGGGGGGGGGGGGCTTATAATCGATCTGGGGGGGGGCTTATAATCGAATGTATTTTTTTGTTTCCAGGTAGATGGGCCTATAACCGATGGAGGCTTATACCCGGAATTTTATGATAGACTAACACCAGAGGCCAGTTAGGACATCTTGAGCGGGCGATGGTCTCGCGCCTCTTTAGCTTTTCTTCTTCTCTATGTACTAAAAAATATGTATAACCGAACATTAACATGTAGTTTGATATTTGAACATTTTTCTATTTATTCCATTCAGTAAAGGTTGATTATGATAACTCCTGCGCGCGTGATTTGCTTATTAAAAGATGGATTCCGAACAAAATCGAATCGGAGTTGAGTTTGATTGCGTTCGATTTTTGTTCGATTGCTTCGATAATCGAACTCACAGTAAAATGAATGTTCGATTTTGTTCAGTGAGGCCCTGTTAGGGTAGGTATACATGTATCCCGTCTCAATTTCAAAGCTTGTCATGTCGCAGCTAAGAATGGTCTGCATGTCGCTGTCGGAATTTTGTCATTTCTTCCAAAGACGAACGCGAGTAACAAAGCAGAAGTTCCTCAGACATTTTAATTTCTCAACCAATTAAAAAAGACGTGAGTAACCTAGGTACACAGAGCAGGAGTTTCTCTGGTATTTTAAAAAGGAAGTTAATGTCTCGACCAATTAAAAACGAGCAGGAGTTTCTTTCAAAACGGTGTTTTAAAGAAGTAACAAGTCAAACCGAACACTTCACGAGTGCTTCAAATTCGTACCAATCTAGACACGAGAATCATTTCAGTCTGTATTCAACCAACATCCAAGGTGGGTACTAAGTACAAAGAGCAGGTCGGAGTTCCTCGTGCATTTTGAAAGAGCCGTTACAATTATTTTAATTTTTTAACAGATTTTAAAACGACATGACTTAGTTTAGTACACAAGTATGGCGTTCATTACTATTCAAAACACTTTGAGGACATTTTAGACGTCTAAACACATGTTGCACGTCTAAATGGTCGTATTTCAATGTCTAATGTTACGACGTAACATTTACGACGTAATCTTATTGCATGTCTTTTTACGTCGTAATTTATCAAACATTGTCCAACGTTTCTTTGACGTCTTCTGAATGTCAACTAGACATTTCCTAGTAAAGCTCTTTGATCTCTTATGTTGTATGTAGGTTTGAAGTGTCACGACGTGAAATCCAGCGACATTTATGACATTGGCGTTAATATATATACGCCAAGTTACGACGTAAAGGTAATAAGTTAGCTTTGATGTGTCAATAATTTTACGTCGTAAAGTTACGACGTAAAGTTAATAAGTTAACTTCAATGATGCGTCAATTATTTTACGTCGTAAAGTTACGACGTAAAGTTAATAAGTTATGCGTTAATAATTTTACGTCGTAAAGTTACGACGTAAAGTAAATAAGTTAGGTTCGATGCGTCAATAATTTTACGACTTAAAGTTAATAAGTTAAGTTCAAGGCGTTAGTAATTTTTCGACGTAAAGGTAATAAGTTAAGTTTAAAATTACGATGTAAACTTAATATGTCACTCACTTTACGCCGTAAATTAAATTACGACGTGAACATAATAAGTTAATCTATGATGTGTCGATAATTGTTTTACGTCATAAGTTACGACGTAAACTCAATGAGTTTAATTAGTTAACTCTAAAGGTTTTTTTTTTATTCCAAAAACGGGAAAAAGATTATTTTAATCTGTACATTGTTTAATGATGAGAAGTATTTTCAAATAAAATACTGTTTTAATTAAAATGCCATTTATTATAATTATTAAATTTAATTTCCTAAAACTATACTCACATTAAATGTTTTACTTACTTTTATATCTAACCTTTTTTCTAACAAAATGAAACCACAGCAACCCAAGCATGGCACCCAATTTTGGAAAAAAAATCGGGGAAATTCTGTGTCCATACAGGAGTACTTATTTTGCCTGCGATTACTTGTCAATTTGGTGCCAGGCCTACCAGTTCTAGTCGCAATGAACCATTGTCTATACGTAAATGGTTGTAAGTCAACTGAAACAATATTTCAAATTGATAAAGAACTGAAACATTTTAACAACACAATTGCTCTACCATCATTTTTAGAGGAAATATTGCTTGGGCGATTTTTGTCCGTGTAGTGGCACAAGCTCGGGGGTCGAATTCGAATTAATTAATTAATTATTTACAACTATTTACAATATATGTACTTTTTGAAAACAGCTGGTTCCAGGTGTTTGGTTTTTATCAGAGTTTTTGCTCCGCTCACCTATTGTAAATTCAACCGCCAGAAACAGGCCAATTCGACGGATGAAGCGAAACATATTTTGCCGTGTTATGTTCTTTAGCCATGCGCAAGTTCAGTTTAACGAAGAAAAATAAAGAAAAATAAAATTTTAATTTCTGTCAGTCGTTCTAAAAAGGCATCAGCTTAAAAGGGGTATTTTTTGCCCCGCTGCATCTGAAACTGTCTTGCGGTTGACTAAAAAAACGTTGGGTGGCCCTAACCTAAATACTAACCCAAATGCCAACATTTACCTTCCGTAAATGGGTGGGGGGTGGTTAACGTCGAAACGTAAGGGCTTAATACCCTAAATCATTTCTTGTTAACTACCGACCAAAAAGTACGTTGGAGGCAATGTTGAGAACTGTATGCATTGGTTGTAAATTGGCGAGGGTCTTTACTGCAAATGATTAATCTGAGTTCCAAAATGGTACACTAAAAGAGAGAGTGGCTTTATCGAGAAAGGGTGAACTTTTAGAGCTTTAACGGAACTAGACTGTCCACAGCCTCTCACCGTGCGCTCATCAATCGAAAAAACACGAAAAAATAGAGGGCTGTGGACAGTCTATAACGGAACATATTTCCAATTTATGCAGATATATAATAAAGTTCAGTATCTGGCTCAGTTCTCGGCCGGGTACTAAAGTGTTTCAAAAATGAAATATACAACACAAAACTCTTTCAAAACCTTTTACAGCAAAATAATCCAGTGCAATGGTCACAGCACAATTCCCCCGTTTGGACTTGCACTTACGTGAGCAATTATGCGTTTAAAAACTAAAAAAAATATATATATACATATAAATCTTGTTAAAGTAAGCAAGTGGGCGAAAACTTGACCAAAAAAATCAGAGTTCATTATTACTGATTTATTGCTCAATGTTGAACTTTGATCCTGGAGAAATTTAAAATTCCCGCGTTTCTTATTGGTTACGAAATGCAAGTTTACGACTTAAGTCGCCGAGAACAGCGCCCCATACTGTCCCCCAAATATATCCCCCAGTTTTGCTCTATTTTAATATCTGAAAGCTAAATTGGAGTACTAATGCTCCATCGTCTCTAATGTATCGACGAAGCACTTCGTCCAGTGGCAGGAAATCTGTCCATCCCATGGGAGTGTTGGGATGGAGCCACCTGGACGCTGGAGTCCTCTTTAAGTAGACATTTCTTCCATTACGCAGTGCCACACTGTTGGAAGTTAAAACAATGGACAATAAAACATTAACAAAAGAGACAATTTCAATTGTAGGCAAAGGTAACAATTGTCAGTTAGTCTTGTTTATTCTTTTTTTACAAATTTTGTTTTGATAATCGTCTTATATGAGCAATATCAACGTATTAAGTTATTTTATTGGTTTTCTATCATAGAAACACAACACAGGAGTAATAAAAAGGCTAAAATAACCAAGAATGGTTTTTAATGATAAAGATAAGTACAAATTTCGAACTGAAAATTTGTGGAACTTTGTCAATTTTTTTCAAACCTATTTGTCTGTGACGTAGCTGGTTTAAGACCAACTAAAATTTACCTGTTTAAAAGTTTCCTTCAATCTTACCTCAAATTTACACAAGTGGGGCCGTTTGTGCCCTGGTGCCCCACGAAAACGCCCATGTTCCCGGAGGCGGACGTTGTCGGCACCAAAATAATTTCCATAGAGGAAATAAGTGGGCTTCTAACGCCCACTTCCGGGTTAGCGTTCACAGCATTCTCGAAGTCGTCAATAATCCAGTTGACAGTTTGTACTGGGGACGGTCTTAGCGTGGGCGTCACCTATAGCACCAAAAATAAAAACAGTGAACGTTTTTATCATGTACCCGTCCAATTATTTCTCTCCGTTTTTAGCTACTTAGGTAGTATTCCATTCATTAGTTCTTTAGTTAGTTAGTTAGTCAGTCAGTCAGTCACCGACAGTCAGTCAGTCAGTCAGTCACGGACAGTCAGTCAGTCAGTCAGTCAGTCGGACGGTCGGTCGGTCGGTTGGTTAGTTATTTTTCTTTAGTTACTAAATGGTAGTTAATGAGATCTTAAAAACAAACGCTGAAGCACTTTGACTTACATTATTCATGTTATTTGACCTTCTCTCTGCCATGAGGAGGTCGACATGAAGAGAGGCGTTGGTTACAAGATGGCCCTCTAGGTCTTCTCGACGTACTTTGGCTGTGCAGGCGGGAACTTCGCAATTGACAAATGCCCGCCTACACTCCATTTCAATGTGACCGTTCAGATCTTCCCTGAAATTAAACGTAGCAAAAGATCAGTTCACTGGACAACTGATAAAACTTACGATTTTACCTTTGTTTTAAGCAATACTAACAAAAACGAGTATACACCTACGTATGCCTATACCCCTATTCGTAAAATAACCTATACCCCCTATCGCACTCCACCCCTCCGTCTCTCTCTTTCTCTCCTTTTCCCTACCCTCTCTACCTACCCACCCACCCTCCACAGATACACCATATTTTTCAGTCACGATAACAATGGTAATTATATCTTCCACATACTTACCTTATAATATTCCCATCACCGCACCCAAACGGACACGGTACAGGTGACTTTCTGCAAACGTATCTTTGGTGGTGCTGCATTTCTTGGGCTGGTATCACAATCCTGCAACATTCGCAGTCTAATGATCTCCAATCACAGCTGGCTTGGTGGACCGCCAACTCCTCCCGTTTAACAATTTGGAGACATCCGGCATGCGTACACGGGACGGGTTCCTTGAGACACTGCTGCAGGTGAGTGTTTCTATTCTCTAAGGAACCCGTCCATGAGCATCCGTCCTCCCTGTTTTGGCAGAAGGCTTCAAGGGACTCTACCAGACTATCGAAGACGATTATCTTCCTCAAGTGGGAGGATTGCAATGGCAACCTTCCAACTGGGCATGTCAACCTGTGGTGAACATCCAGCCAGGTGTTGATACAGGTCAAACAAAACAAATGACCTTTCTTGCAGGCGACGGCCTCGCGTATAACATGCTGACTGAAATAAAGAAGAAAATAAATTTTTCGTGATTTAATGTCATAGGAGGTCATGTATAGGACTCCATCATTAGATGTGTTGGAGTTTTTTTTATAATTATATATATTGCGTCAGTTTGCAGCTTTCCTTTAATAATCTCAGTGTTTCTAATAATTAGTGCCAACCACAGTTTAGAAAGTGCGGGCCAAGATACACTTAGCCTGCGTAGCTGGCGGTATTGTTGGATTTTAAAGCGCCCACCAGCAAGCGGCGCAGCCGCGAGTGGCTTGCGGAGGAGGAGCACACTTGAACAGCCCTGTGTCTGAAAAAGATTAGTTTGCAATCGACATGAGTTCGCAGTTCAAAAACAATAAAATAAAACGCGAGAACTACAAGCGCCACATATTTTCTTTTTCTTTGGCAATCAATTTGATTTGATCGTTATCGTTATTGATGACAGAATTACCTCGGTTATTTTAGCCAGTATAAACACTTTACCAATGTACCAATGGCACGTCCTTCTATAGCCTGCGTTGCAGGCGTCTGTGTAGTTTAATAAAAGCGCATTTTTAAAGAGTGCGCGATCGCGAGACGGCCGCGCGAGGAAAACTCGAGGAGACTCGATTTTTTCCTCGCGTGGCCCCCTCGCGCCTTACGCGTTTCCCATACGCGCGCTCGGAACTTGTCATTCTATGGCCTCGACACTGACTCGTCCCCAGTCGTCTTCATATAGCACGCGGTAAAGGGAAAAGCAAGGGAGAAGTGAAATTTAAGCGGTGGGGAAAATTTGAGTGAGGTGGGGGAGCAGGGGACTACCCATATCCCCTTGCGCCCCCTTTCTCGTACCCATCTCTCCCTCTGCTGTATCTTTGCCGCGTGCTGTATGTCAGGCCTCGACATATGATCAAATGTCTTAAAATGCGACCCTTACCTAAGACGTCACAGAATTTTAACCCCCGGTGTGCCCCGGCAAAAGTCAGACAAACAAACGTCTCTCCATAAGAGCGATGTATGGCAAAATGGAGTTGGCGGGCACTTCGGAGGCATATTTAGCGAATCTGTTTAGCGATTTTTTCACGATACTATTGCCGAAAGGCTCAGAATTCTAGAGCAAACCTTAGCTGTGCAACGTAATAGGCTAAAACCTTGGTTTAAACCAAAAGGTTTGTAAGAAAAATGGAATGATCAATAAATGTATTGTTTTCCCTCAGTTATTGAATGGGTTATGTTTAGGACCGATTCACTGAAAGAAAACATTTATTTGTACGCGAAATGCAAGTCGTTCATACCGTTCTACTAGAACAGTGGCTCATTGTGCAACACAACAGAGGCAACCTCAAATGTTCCGACTAACTTACGCGTAGAAACGCTCACAGACGAGTCCGATTGGTCTCATTGCCTGAACGAAACCCCGGCATAGCATAATATATTTTCCCTCTATATTTCATGTGTCGAAACAGACGGCCGGCCCGGATATCAGTGCCGTCAAATTCGAGAATTTCTTGCAATCGACGTTTTTTCCAGAGCCTCAGTAAAGCAAACAATAAATATTTTTCGCAATTCTATACCCTTATCAATGACAGTGATTCGCTATCTGCCGCTTAAATTTCACCGCATCCAAGCACCCTGAATAATTTTTCAGAGGGAATGAAGGTGTCATTGCCCGATCTTCGACTAATAAGGCCATTTTCTGGATACCTTGAATTTGTTTTTCACTAACAATGCAAGAGTGGTCTCGGCATCAAATTGTGCCTTTATAGCCTTTTTTTCTTGTCAAGAATGCGTCCTTTCCATCAAAGCCTTTGGCCAAACTCGAATTGTTGTCCGACTCATGCAGGGGGTCTCATGCGGCGAAATCTAGTTTTAGTAATAGTGCGCTTCGCTTAAGACTTCTGTATCCTATGCCAGGACATGTTATTCCTAACGACATGAATGCTGTCCTGTTTATAATATACCTTATTTATAAAACAGTAGTTCCCAGGCGAATATCTAGAAATGGATAGCATAAATCGATATAATCAAATTTTCATCTTGAGCGAGTGGTACGATTGTGTATGTTGTACTCACCAGATCGGGCAAATAAAAGATTGGTCCAGGGTTGTGGTAAAAATATCAGGATTGTATCCGATTTCCATGACTCAAGCAACAACCCGTAAAAGAAAAAAGAAGAAGCGAAGAGCAAGAAAAACAGCAAGCCACGTGCAACAAAGATCAACAAAGGCGAATAACTTCACTGACTGCAGCGGATGTGATCGATATCTGAGACCACATTAACTCAGACACCCTGGTGGCGTCCTGTTAATCAGGAGAGAGGGGGTAAAACGAAATTATTGCGAGCCTTCTCAAAATGTTCTATTTATTTACAAGCTTGATATCACTGGTATGCTGAGCATAGTAGCATAGTAAACAGAAAGTATGGTAAAATATATATTGTTTTCGAGACTACACATTTCTATTTCTATAGTTTATACGTTATTGAACCCCTACGGAGTTGGGACATTTTTGGAGATATCAAGAAAACAAGTCAGCTTATTTTTAACGCAAAAACCTTTGTTTTTTCAAAGCGCATATGTTAAATTTTTGTTCCCCACGATTGCTAACTAATTAAAAAGATAAAGCATAAAAGCGTTATTGATTTTAACATGGATTATTTTGAAATTGACCCTGCTGGCTGCAACGAAAAGCGATGGAACACGTGTACAATGTAGCACGATACAGACCTGGACACCAAACACTTGTTATTGGTTACCCGATACAATACAATACAATACAACAATACAAATACAATACAATACAATAATACAATACGATAATTGCTAAAACGGAAATGTCAAACGGTATTATCTATAAAGAATGATCATAGGAATACTTTCATCCTAATTTCGGCAGAAAAATACGAATATTCAGCTTAGGTCGGAAAAGTGTAATTATATTCATAGCAGAATATAGCACACGAGGTCGTAAAAATTGACTCAGGAGATCTTCGGAAGCTGAAATTCCTGCAATTTCCTGTCAGGAGTTGATTCGCGATGAAAACTAACCCCCCCCCCCCCCCAATTTTTGATAAAGGGACCCATTGGAATCGCGAAAATGATAAAAAAATTTTCTGTCGGAATCTGCTTTTGCCAATGTTTCCTTTTTAAATAACATTTGTAATTTCTGTATATTTTTTGCTATTATCTTTCGGTTCTCGCATGTTCAATATGTTTTTTTTCTATTTTATAATGTGTGACAGTTTAGCGATTGTGTTTTTTAGTCACGTAAGACACGTAAACACAACCGGGCCTTATCGCAACGCCAAAGCACTGTCACGATGATGGGGAAAAAGTTTTTTTTGTTAGATTTCTGTATTGAAATCTAACAGAATTATGTAGAAGTGTTTTTCGCTTGGGCAACAGCGACCTGTGTAGAAGACGGTTTGCTTCATAGTTCAGTTGATAAAGTATTTACCACAGAGATCACAGTTAATGGATCGAGGATCTATTTATCTATATACCTGGATTTCATACAGCTTTTAATTTAATTTGAGCTCAACGTTTCGGCCTTCGGGCCTTCTTCAGGAGCTTACATTGAGTTGGTTTGTGATTGCGCCATTAACCGGCGGAATAACAAATTGAAATTCAGAAGTAAAGTCAGGATTTAAGGAGAGCATAGTTTGAGTGACCTGTAACATTTCACCGCAATTTTCTATCTATCTATCTATCTATCTATCTATCTATCTATCTATCTATCTATCTATCTATCTATCTATCTATCTATCTATCTATCTATCTATCTATCTATCTATCTATCTATCTATCTATTTATCTATCTCTATCTGTCTGTCTGTCTGTCTATCTATCTATTTATCTATCTCTATCTGTCTGTCTGTCTGTCTGTCTGTCTGTCTGTCTGTCTGTCTGTCTGTCTGTCTGTCTATCTATCTATCTATCACAGAGAGCACAGTTAATGTATCGAGGTCGTAAAAATTGACTCGGGAGATCTACGGAAGCTGAAATTCCTGCAATTTCCTGCCAGGAGTTGATTCGCGAGGAAAATTAAACTGTTATACTCAATTGTGTTCTGACAAGAGCGAATTTTGAAATGTCTTTCTCAAATTAAAGATAGTAAGTTTTAAAGTTTAGTTTTCACATTTCTACTCTCTTCTAGCAGTTCTACTTCTAGCTGTTTTTCAGCTGCATAAAATATAACTATAAGAAAAGGAAATATTCTTAAGAACTAAAAAATCAGTCAAATCATATTGTTTATGGTATACTCTCTGGCCGCGAGGTAAAGGGTTATTCCGTGATTCGAGCACGGTTGTAGCGAACTTATAATTTCGTCCAAACGAGCCAGCTGAGTTTCTGTGAGGGGACACGTGACTTGAGTTATTTGAACATCGTTGTTCGAGCGCATTTCCGGAGTCGGACCATCTCCATCGATGCCGTAATGTGTTTCGTCGATCTGGTTTGTATCGAACACATCTCTAACGGCTACGTCACTTGAGCCGAAACGCTCAAGCATTCCTCTAATGAAGAGTTGGTGTGGTGTGAAATTACCAGCGGAACCAAGCCTGTGGTTATTCCACGAGCGCTTGAAAACTTGGAGCGAGCGGTTGATTATAGGAGTGTAAACATAATGTAAACAAAACATGTCGGTGTCGTTGTTTGGATCTAAAAGTGCGCGGTCTTCCAAGAAATAAAATAAGTTATAATACAAGGCACCAACACAACGAAAATAATCGCGCCATAAGCGTTCAATTCGTTGGTTGTGCACAGAGCTGCCCGTGATGTGACTTCCTCTTCCCATTCCTCGATGCGTGACCATAAGCCTCGCCACTTCAACGTTTTCCATCCCCTTATCAGATCTTACACGGGATGGCCATCCGAATTCTGCCGTGGCAGATAAAAAATTGGCAGCGACTGTAGAAGCGCGATTATTTGTGGCACAGGCGAGAAAAACACACAAACGTGAAAATCCGTCGATTCCTCCATGGATGACAAGTTTCCACCGAATAAGCTTGTGGTTTCCGTCCACATGCCACAAGGAGTTCGGACTGGGGACTCGATACTCCCTTCTCTGAACGACATGGCTTAAACGTGCACGAACGTTTAAGCCATCCACGCGGTGTAATGATGCCCGGATCCTCTCTCGCTGGACATGAATCCCATGGCTCTCGAGCTCGCCCTGAACCAGCCTGATTCCACTGAAAGGTTGTCTTTGCACGACATCTCTCACAACATCGTCCAGTTGACTGTCGTCCATTTCAGTAAACCTCTGCTGCGTTGCGTCGCCCAATCCAAGGGACGTCCGGTGGCGGTTAAGGGTGCTGATAGAGACTCCGAGTAATTCTGCAATGTCGACCCACTTGAAGGAAAATTCCCTCAAATATGTGATTTGCTCGCGGGTGATGATGTATCGGGGGCGTCCAATGTTGCCTTCCTCCCTTGCACAGCGATACGGCAAAGAGTCAAGGAATCTCCTCTTTTCCGAGATCCTCAGAAGTAGAGCCTCTAAAGATTCTTTTAAATGTTGTAACTGGTCATTGAATTGAGATATAGCGTCGTTAGCGGTTTGGCCTGAATCACTGATTATAGAATTTATCCACCGCACTCTACTGATCGCCTGCTCTACCCGCGAGCTATATCTTTCCAACACGTCTAGATCGGACTGGCTCGTAAGAAACCTGCTGACTTCTTCTTCTAAGCTAGTTAAGCCCACAAGAAACTCTCGAATAATTTCGGACATGTTTGTCTGGGGGAGGTCGGTCCTGAGCATTAAATCATTAACAAAAAGAACAATGACGCACGTAAGCAATCAAATATGGTCCAATCTCTGCCCCCCTCGGGACTTTGAATAGTGCATTAGCCGCTTTAAGGTCGCGCAGGACCCTTGCTCATTATATATTCATTAGCCAATTTCTTGTTGGAGTGTTGTCTTGTAAAGCTTTAATTCACTACATTTTGAATATCGATTCCTCTAAAATTTAATAAGGATACTCAGGGATGATGGAATTACATCATGATTGTCCTTTTACTGAGAGATGACCGTTGTCTGTGATGTTACAAGCCCTTAAAAGTTTAACTGAAGATAATGCGATTTTGTGTCCAAGTTTTCAGCTAGCACAGCGCACCAAATTAAATGATTATATAGCCAAGTGATAAATCGTAACTTCTTTTGTGTTCCCACTAGAATGAAATTTTCGATTTCAAAAACTGCTACAAGTTAATGGCTTCTAAGAGAGTAAAAATGTGAAATCTAAACTTTGAAACATGCTCTCTTCATTTTGAGAAGGAAATTTAAAAATCCGCTCTAGCCAGAACACAATAGAGTACACCAAGTTTATGTTCCTCGCGAATCAACTCTTGAAATTCTATATCGGCGGAGAAAACTTGGACACAAAATTGCAGGTTTTGAGGCTTCCGAAGACCTTCCGAGTCGATGTTTACAACAACGTGTGCTTTATTTAAAGCTGTGAATCTAATTATGATAATTCGCTATGTTCCAGCGTACGGGATGCGAGGCTGAGAACAATACCGTGTAATTACTTGTACAAAGAACTCTGAGAAAAAAAAATTTTCATGAATATTTCGTTTGTTGTCGGCTTCAGTCGTCGCAGTTCGTGCATACTCTTTAAATAAATACATACATAATGATTGCAAGGGTCCTGCGCGACCTTAATAGAGGGTCTGGATTTTATTGATGGTTGAAATTTTGGCTTTTTCACGGCTAACGGTTATAATTTATTTCCATTACGGTTAACAGAAGTTAAATATTAGTTTCCATTGTTATTAAAAGTTTAAAATTAAATTACATTATTGAAAAACATATTTTAGATCATAGGATCTAGGACCATTCTGGGACGCTGAAGTGATCTAGTCTTAATTACTGACCGATTTTTTATGTAAAAATATTGAAGGTCTGATACCAGGATTTATTCAAGATTCATTTTTATCCGTCGAAGACAGCAGTCTGGCTGTCGAAAGCCCGGGGGGGGGGGGTACTCCATATAATGGCCTATACGGGGAGGCTCCGCCCGAAAGGGGTACCTTTTTCAGGCTTCAGGTATATAAAAGGGTAGGGATTTCACAAGTTTTGGTATACGAAA